>NC_133548.1:5171515-5474545 GCF_048773025.1 Camelus bactrianus
CTGGGGTGAAGTGAGGAGGGGGTCTGAGGAAGGGTTCCAGGAGAGTGTGCTATTATTAAGCTGCAAGTTACCCTAGTGGCGTGGGGAGGAGGGTGGGAGGGCTCAGGAAGTTCTCTTCAACTCACAGGACACTCAGAGTGGGGCAAGACTTGGGGAGTGGGTGGGAGCAGGACAGAGAGCACCCCCAGGAGGACAGACGGAGGTGGATGCCAGGTTGATGGCTGTTGATGTGGGGTGGGGGTAAACCTTAGGTCTGCCATGGGCAGCAAGGCTTTGGCCAAGTTGCGTCCCCTCCTGAGCCTGTTTCCCCCAGGCAAACTTCAGTCTGGCTGTGCGCTTCCGTGAGTCCCTCCTCCAGGCCATAAGCTCCTTGGGAGTGGGATGGTCTGCCCCAGAGCCAGGGCCTGGCCAGTCACACAGTCAAGGCCACAAGACTGTATGTAGAGGGAGTGTATCTCTGGAGCCTTTGGTCCTGTCACTAGACCATCCTGAATCAGGGGTCTGACAGGTGTCAGTGCTCTCATACAGCCACTGAGACAGTCAGATCAAGCCCTCTGCCATTTAAACAGACTGCAGACACTTTCTCCGTGTACTCCCGAGTCCTGCCATGCCGCCAACCCTCCATCCTTCTAGGGAGGGCACCCAAGGAGGCAGGGAGGAATGAGCCCTGCAGGGACACAAGCCTGCATCGGAACCAGCCCCGTTGTCCTGGCAATGGCTCCTGTCCCAGGCACCCAAGGCACCCCCGGGGGCAATTAGCGAGTGTGGGAGGGGGTTTCCATGGTGGCAGTCTCGAGGGGTGTGGCCTGGGCTTAGGGCGGGGGCAAAGGCCGGCGGGCCCTTTCTCCTTTGTCCAGGCACACTAGGCCTTTGTTCTCGCCTGGCTCTCTGAGGACCAGCCCAGGACTATGGGTAGGGGTCTTGAACCAGCAGAGGAGTAAGCAAAATAGGGAATAGAGCCCCACTTCTAGGCCCAGCAACCACTTGGGGAGCCCTCCTCCCACAGGTACAGGAGCCTTATCTGCCCCCAAGAGGCAGGGCAAGGCGCTTCCTATTGGTTCCTGCCGATGGTAAACACCTTCCAGCAGCCAATGGGCAGCCTCATTGTGCCCTTGGGTGCGAGGGATGGACTAGGAGAGGTGGGCTGTGAGGGGAATGAGGGCTGGAGGGGAAGTAGCAGCTGGTCTAGGGGTGGGGATAGGGGGCATTCGATCCAACTCCATACAGGCTTCCACTCAGACTTTATTCCAGGCCTCCCCAGGGGCCTTTCAGGGTCCCCTCGCCCAGCCCACGCCCTTACCCCCACGCTCCTTCAAGCACCAGCTTTTTGCTTGCAAAGGCTCAGGCATCTGGACAGCTCTGTGGGCAGACGGTGGGCCAGGGTCCCTGAAACCTCACTCTGTGACCTTCCTTCATCCTCGTGCCTGACAGAGTCCCTGAGAAGGGAGCTGAGGCATCAAATCCCAGCTGTAAAGTGCGGTGCCCACTTCAGGGCTGGCATCATCCATTTTGGCAATTGGGTTGGGGGACACTGAGTCCGTGGTACCTTCAGAATCGGGTGTCCAGGAAGGAGGTCGAGCCTCGATGGGACCTTGAGGGGCTCTCAATAGGGGGGCCCCTGGGCCGAGTCAGCAGCCCGTGGAAAGTCTTTCCTCGGGTCTGGGGCTTGCGCCGAGGTGGCCTGGGCTCTTCCGGGGGCTGCACCACGATGCGGGGCACCTCGGGCCTAGTGCCTCCCCGAGTTACTGCCAGCTGCTGGGCCTCAAAGATGGCTTGGGCCCCAGGCAGGCGGGCCTGCGGCCTCGGGGGTGGCCCGGATGCCGTCGCAGGCAGCTGGGCTAGCTGGGCCTTGATCTCCCGTTGCAGGTCATGTTCGGACAGGGCCACGCTGTGCACCTGTGGGAAGCAGTCGGTACTGAGCCTACCTGGCCTAGGGGAGGGCAGGAAACGATGAGGTCTCCGGGGGGCGGGCAGTACACAGCCCCAGGAAGTGGCTGAGGGGCTGAAAGACTTGCTAAGGGAGTCACAGAAAGCCACTTGAGGCCTGAGGACAGAAAGCGAGTCCCAGTTCTTACTCTGACTTCCTGCTCTGGGACTCAGTTTCCCCAACTGTGCAGCAGTGGTTGGGCCACTGCAGAAGGACAGGCAGGGGGCACCAACCTGGGGCATGAAGACCTCCTCCTGTAGCTGGGTGGGCGGTATGGCTCGAAGGGCGCCAAGTGTCTCCAGGAGTCCTGAGCAGGCCAGGCGCTGTTCAGTAGTGCCCAGCGCCAGGCGCACCAGCGTCAGCCCCACCCGGAACAGCACCTTCACACCTGCAGGCCAGGGGCTCATTCAGTGGGGGCCAGTCCTGCCCTTCCTTGGTCTGCATCTGAACCTACCCTCAGCCAGACTCCTTCCCTGCTCCTACAGCTCTGCTGCCGAGACCCAGATCAAGTATGTCTCAGCAACCACAGACACTTCTGACCAAAGCAGCCCGCCAGGAGCCAGGGGCTACTGACAGGCTTGCACCAAGCCTTTTCATTCTGGGGTTCAGCACCTCATCACTACAGGGAAGGGCTGGGTGGTGACACAAAGACCTTTCCAGCTGAGATCTGTGACTTGATTCCAGAGAGGTTCTAGCCAGAGCTCCTTACCCCTAAGCCAAGAGCACAGTGCACACGTGTGCACACACATGCACGCACATGGTGTGACCTTGGGCCTGTTCCTGGAGCCTCAGAATCCCTTCCTGGCAGCTTTGGGTCTGCTGAGAAAAGCAGTCAGGGGACCAGTGAGGCCTAGTGACTTTAAAGAGATAACAATGACTACTAACGTTCTCACTGTTATGAAAGGGAGCCTGCAGCAGAGAACAAGGGTAGTTCACCAGCCTGATGGGCCCTGCCCCACCCTCCGGGTCTGAGTCTGCAGGGGAGGACGCGTAGATGGTGACTTGGACACCCATGGCCAGAGCTCTAAGCTAGCCTGAAGCCAACTGGGCATACAGCAGGTGCTCAACAACGGTATTGATCGATTTCTACCACTTTTTAGGTGCAACCGCCTGACAACCCACATAGAAAAGAATGCAGGCGGGTTACTGATGGGGGTATCAAGGCAGAGCCCCAAAACCCGAAAGAGTCCAGCTCAGCTCTGCCCCAACTCCTCCCACTCTTGGCCACCCTCTCTCCATGTCTGGACCCCTCAAGTCATCTGTATCCTGGACCCTGTGGACAGTGTCCTTCCCGGCCTCTCAGCCTCCACAACGTCCCTGCCAGTTTGCCTCTTCCACAGTGCAGCCACAAGCATCTTTAAACAGCACTCGCCTCCTGCTGCTCCCCTACACTCTGGCACACCCTTTGTTTTATTTTCTTCGTGGAACTTATGACGATCTATAAATATCTTGTTAATTTGGTTACTGTTGCCTCCCATCCCCACCCCCACCAGAATGTAGGTCTCGCTCACTCAAGTGGCCCTGGCTTCCAGAGAAGCGACTGGGCTCTGTGAATGCTCACCCAGTGCCTGTGAGCTCCATCAGCCATGCCCCGACCGTGCCCAGTCCCTGAGCTGTCCTACTGCTGTGATCTCCCCAGCTCCTGCCCTGTCTCCTCATGGAAGCCTCCCTGACTCCAGCCTTCCACCAAGTAGATGCCGCCCTCTCTATGGTGGGCTCATTGCTGAGAGGGCTAGCATTCATTACATGGGTGGGATGTGGCCTCAGCACACCCCGGCACCCATACCAAGGGCCAGGATCGGCAGTGGCGGCGGGGCAGAGCAGAGTGGGCACGCTCGTTCCCTGGGCCCACCAGGCACCCGAGGCTCCAGGCCCCAGTCCCCCCACCAGTCCCCACCCACCTGGCCGGCCACCCACTCACCCTCGCTAAGGAAAGCGTCCCAGACACGCAGCACCGTGGGGAAGGGCAGGGAGCGGGCGAAGAGGCACAGGAACCACTCGGGCAGGTAGAGCAGGGGCCCGACGCCCACCTGCTGCAGGTGCTTGTGCACGCGCGGGAGCAGCCGCCGCAGCAGGGCCATGAACACCTCGGCGTCCAGCCGCACAGCCTCCTGCAGCCACGTCCGTCAGCACCTCCACTCCATTCCCAAACCCCTGGCTCTGCCCCACCCTTTTCCCCAGGCCCCCACTCGCCCACCCAGACCTCCCTCTGGCCCTGTCCCAGCCTCTCACCATGTGGGGCCCGTAGTAGCCAGGGAGATAAACCTCGCAGATCTGTACCAGGCACCAAAAGGCCTCCTGGGGGTGGGCACAGGTCTTGAGTACCCACCGTGGAGGAGACCACAGAGGGGACCACAGGGCAGAGGAAAGGGGCAAAGGGGAGGGCCTGGACCCAGTGGTGTCTGGAGTGACCCTGGAGCCGGAGCCTGGACTCAGTGCTGGGGTGGGTTAGGAGAAGTTCTTACCAAAAGCTTCCCCTTGCCCAGACAAAGGCCTACCAAGGGATTTGGGGGGTTAGAAGTCACAGGGCTCAGGGTGCTGAATTTGAGGGTCACAGGGTTGGTGCTCACTGGTCAAGGGTCAGGAGGATCCCAAAGTTCAAGTCCTGGGTTCTTGGGGTCACTGGGGTCAGGGATCATAGTCACAGGGTTCAGAATCAGGAGTCATGAGATCAAGGTGACAATGTCTAGATTCCTAGATCACTGGGGAAAGGGTCAGGGATCAGAGTTCCATGTTCCTGGAGCCAAGGCCATTGGGCTTGAAGGTCACTGAGGTTGGGGGTCATGAGGCTCTGGGTCACTAGGACAGGACCTGAGAGTCAGAGATCACAGGTCTCTGAGGCCAGAGTTCCTGGGGGTGGGGAGTCCGAGTCTTGGGTTGCTCTGGCAGGGCTGAGGGCACTCACCTCTGGGGGCAGATGCATGAGCAGCACGGCAGCCACGGGGCCCTGGGCCTGGCAGTAGCCCTGTTCGGGCCGGTACAGGGTGTAGGCTTTGAGTACCTGCAGGAGCCCCTGCTGCCTGTGCCAGAAGACCCCTTTAGGGGCCAGTCCTCCAGGCATCCCTTCCCCACCCTCTGGCGACCCCTGTGCAGGCCTCAGTCCCCACACTCCACCCCAGGGCCTTGCTGGGTCCTCTGAGATGCAAGGATAGAAAGTCAAGGTGAGGGACTAGGCCAAAGAGCCTGGGGGCTGTGGGGCTGGGGGTCCCTGAGCATCACTGGCCTCGTACCCGTGACCCTGGGGTGACACAAACATCTCATGCAGAGGGAATTGGCGATGCAGGTCCCTGCCAATGGTTTCCATCCACTGTGGGTCTCCAGGGGCCTCAGCAAGTTCCTGTGGGTGGGCATGAGGGTGGATGTGAAGGCTCAGGGGAAGGGTCTGGGAAGGGGAGGTGGGACTCCTGCCAGTTCCCTCACCTGATAAGTGCCAGGGTTGTTCTTCTGACACACGTGGGCCCCGCACAACAGGGGCCAGCACCGAGCCCGCAGGGCCGAGGGGATGCCTTTCCGGCACTGCATCTTTACCTGTGGGTGAGGCCAAGGGACCCTGTTAGGCCAGCCACGCCAGCTTCCCCAGCTCCCCCTGGCAGGCCCCAAGCACAACCCGTCATTGGACAAGAGCCATTTTGGGTAGGAAGGAGAAAGGCGTGAGGTGCTGGGACACGGAGGGGAAATTTTGCCAGGGCATGGCCGAGGCAAATGCGGATGAGCCAAGGAGGCCTGGGAGGGACCCCTCTTCTCCTCACCTTTTTGTACCGCCGAGACATGGTTTTCTCCCAGTGTGAGGTCATCTCCACCCACTTCATCTCTCGCTGGCGGATAAGGTCTGCAGGAGGGTGACCTGGCCTGGGGGGACATGGCACAGGCATCCAGACGCTGGGCAGCTATTACCTAGAGCCCGTATCTGCCACTCTTAATGTTACCCAGGTGAGCCCACCTCCTGGCCCTGGAGATCTCTGGCAAGCCCTGGGGGGCTGGGGGTGGGCAGTGACCTGTCACCCAGGAGTTTCCAGTGGTTGTCATGGGGACAGGAAAGGATGTGGCTCTGATGTGGGCAGAAGCAGGAAAGACTGAAAGGGGTGTGTAGGTGTGTGTTGGGGGAGGGGCTGGTTGGCTGTCCCCCAGGATGGGGACACAGTCAACTCACAGGGGAAGTTGGGTAGACAGAGCCCTGGACTAGAAGCCAGGAGTCATGAGTTTGCATCTGATTTTGTCTCTGTTTTGCTGTGTGACCTTCCTATCTGTCTTTGGACTTGTTTTCTTGTCTGTATGCTGGGAAGGGGGAGGGTTGTTAGGGGAAAGGGTGTAGGTTCTTTAATTTGGAGCTGGGATTCCTGGGCCAGAGATTAAAAGGGGAAGAATGTTAGCCCCAAGGGGGGTGCAAACCCTCAGAGATTGGAAGTAAAATAGGCATATAGGAAACTGCAGCCCTGCCAGACTTAGGATTCTACCTGGAACCTGAGGAGGGGTGACACCAGCTGAGTCCCCAGACCCTCCCAAGACCCTCGAGTTTGGGCTTCACTCTAGAATTCAGCCCTCAGCCCCCACCCTCTTTCCCAGCATCCCACCCCACCCCATCCCTTCCCCACTTACCCTGGTTCTGCTGAGCTGCCCCCAATGAAGCCATAGCGGTCAGCCTGGCGATATGGGCCAGGCCCACTCAGCTCTGAGTCAGATCCCAAAGAGCTGGAGTCATCCTGCAGCTCACAAGACTGCACCAGGTCCTCCCCCAAGGCCTGGGCCATGGTGCCACAGACCCCGATACCACAGGCTGCAAGATGTCGGCAAAGTCAATGTGAGAGGCAGCTCCTGGCCAGCCTGGGGCCTGGGCTCCTATCCAGCCAGGCCCTAGCCCCAGGTCAGAGGGGGCAGATTTCAGGGTATCTCACCAAGCCCTTTCTTTTATTGTAGGATGATAGTGGGGTAACACCCAGAAGTGGCAGAAAGGCCAGACCCCCTGGACAGAGACCAGGGCCCAGCCCCTGTCCCCACCAGCCCAGCTTACCTCCCTGCTGTATCTCACCTCCTCCTCTCACTTCCTCCTCAGCCACAGCTTCAGCAACCCGCTGGGGGCCCCTCCCAAATGTGTGTGGGGGGTTACCCCTTCCTCTCCCAGGCTCTTCCGGCCTGACCCAGTGGCCCTGGACTCCTCCCCCCATCCCAGTGGGCTGGGTGGGTACAAGCTTGGGTTCCAGATTTGAGGTTACTGGCACATAAGACACTCAATTCAGGGTTCCAATGAGAATTATGGTTTATTTAACGTTTGCTCTTTACAAAGTAGTACTTTTAACATGCACACAAGGCAGCATTACTATGCTGCTCAAAAGACAAAAATGAAACACACAGAAAATTAATTTAGTATACACCACAGGCAATGTGGACCAGAATGTGATCAGCGGTCAGCAACAGGTGTCTGGGTGGTCAGTTGTCCGGCGGCCACAGAGACTCAAGAAGTAGAGATCCTCCGTGAATGTGGCTTTGAGGCCCAGTCTTGGACCAGCCCCTTGCTATCTCTGAGCCTCAGTTTCCTTTCCTGTACTTCAAGGACTTAATTCGCAGTATTCGGAGAGGTGGTTACCAATGAGCTCACACCACCCTCCTGCCCCCGAAGAAAGAGAAAAACAACTTCCACAGTACTTCCGGTCCCATACCCTCCGAACAGGGGTGGGTGACTCCTCAAGGGCGGGACTAGACTCGACCTCGCCCCACGAAGCCCCGCCCACTGGGCAGGCTCCGCGCCAGAGTACGAATTCATTCCAAGTCCCGCCCCGCGACCGAGGCTCCGCCTCCCGAGCCTCCGCGGCCGCTGCTCTTGGCGTCCTGCGGAGGCGCTAGAGCGCTAGGGCAACGGGCGGGGCGGGGCGGGCGGCCGAGGAGGCGGGGCAGGCGGCCGAGGAGGCGGGGCGGCGGGCCGGGGCGGGCCGGGGCGGGCCGGGGCGGGCCAGGGTGGGCGGAAGGAGCGCCAGGCCGGAAGGAGTTAGAGGGAGGGCGGGAGGCAGGAGCGGGCCCGGAGCTGCTGGGCCAGAGCGGCGGCGCCGCCATGTCCGACAGCGAGAAGCTCAACCTGGACTCTATCATCGGGCGCCTGCTGGAAGGTTGGCCGGGTCGGGGGAGGTGGGCGCCCGCCGCGCCCTGGCCCCCTGCCCGGCCCGGAAGTGGCGCGCGGGTGGACCTGCCCCTCCTAGGGCTAGCTTAGACTGGGCGGGGACGGGCCGCGAGGTCCCGTGGCTGCAGCCGCTCCCCGAAGTCGCGGCGCGTCTGGGAGCAGGGCTGGGGGCTCACGGGTTGGCCTAGGCTTTTGGGGTGAGGGAGAAACACAAGAAGCCTAGCGCCCCAGGAAGGGGTCCTGCGCTATGAGATTTTGGGTAACAGGCCCCTGCGCACAGCAGCCCCCTCTCCAGTGCCTTGAGGGTAGTTGGGGTCCTGTCCCGGAGGCTTGAGGGGGGATCCCAGGAGGCTCAGCAGCGACAGCTGCCCCAAGGCAAGCAGGGGCCCAGGAAGCCGAGGTGTCCCAGAAGTGCCCATGGGGTCACCCGTGTTCTTGCCTGAGGGACCAGGGGCCTGACGCCTCATGCCACCCCCAGTGCAGGGCTCGCGGCCTGGAAAGAATGTCCAGCTGACAGAGAACGAGATCCGTGGTCTGTGCCTCAAATCCCGGGAGATTTTCCTGAGCCAGCCCATTCTTCTGGAGCTGGAGGCACCCCTCAAGATCTGTGGTGAGCCCCCTGCCCAGGCCCTTTTGTTTCCTTAAAGTGGCTTTGGCCCCCCCCTACAAAGTCCCTGGATCCCTCCTCCCTTGAACCCAACCCTGGCCCTGCATTCAAGTTTAGACTGCACCTAGTACTGACCTGGTTCTCTGGGTCACAGGTGACATCCACGGCCAGTACTACGACCTCCTGCGGCTGTTTGAGTACGGCGGCTTCCCTCCAGAGAGCAACTATCTGTTCCTGGGGGACTACGTGGACAGGGGCAAGCAGTCTTTGGAGACTATTTGCCTGCTGCTGGCCTATAAGATCAAGTACCCCGAGAACTTCTTCCTGCTCCGTGGGAATCACGAATGTGCCAGCATCAACCGCATTTACGGCTTCTACGATGAGTGTGAGTAGGCTTCAGGCCTGGGGCTGCCAAGGTCCTAAACGGCCCTGTCATTCAAGGGGATCCTCATGTTGGCCTGGTGGTAGGGGTATCCGTGTCTGACAAAAACTTGTCAGGCTGAGCTCAGTGAAGGCAGGGCCAGGCCAATTCATGTCTCTGGGCCCTGCCCCCCTCCCCCTGCTTTCCCCGCATGGATCCTGGCACTCCGGAGGGATCTGGTGAAGCTGGCTGAAGGGCTGCCACTATTCTAATGCAAGGCCTTGCCTGATGACATTTCCCTCTAGTACATCCGTTACTTAAGCACTTAGGAAGCTTGTCTGGACTGGACTCTGTTGGCCAGAAGCTGAGATAAACCAGACGTGGTCTTGGCCTGGCCCTCCTCATGTGCTGGGGGTGGGTGCCAACTCTGAGGTTGTTCCAAATTGTAACTGTGGGGTTCCTGGCAACTTGGCTGCTTTAGAAATTCCTCCTGGAAAGCTGGTAGGCAGTTGGGGGAGGGGGGTTTCCCTTCTCGCCTTCCATTCTCTTCTCCCTGCTGTGTCTGAACAGCACACAGTGTGCCTTGGAAGGCCCAGAGACCCAGGCTGAGGGTGGGGCAGACAGGCCTTCTCATGAGCCACCTCCTTCCTCTGGGCAGGCAAGAGACGCTACAACATTAAACTATGGAAAACCTTCACCGATTGCTTCAACTGCCTGCCTATCGCTGCCATTGTGGATGAGAAGATCTTCTGCTGCCATGGAGGTGAGGGCAGCTCTGGGGCACATAGTGAGGGGATGCTTAGCAAGAGCCTGGTCACATCCCTGGGGGCTTTGGGACAAAGGTGTTAGCTGGAGAATGTGTTCCCAGTCACATTCCAGCTCTCTCTGGAGTCATGGTTTGGGTATCACTTCTTCCACTAAGCACCCCCACACCCCAGCATTAGACTGCACTTACTATTGTGGCCTTGGCATCATGCATGGATGCTTTGTCTCCTTTCTCCAGGGAGCTTTGTGCTCCCTGAAAGGACAGGGACTTGAAGAGGTAGAAGGTGATGAGTTCTGCCTGTCAGGGCTCCCAGGAATCCAGGAGGGTGGAGGGGTAGGGAACAGGGGCTGATTGGCCAAGGCTTCCTGGAGGAAGGAGAGTCCTTGTTTTGAGGCTTCAGTAAACAACCTGCTCCCTGTGCCCCCCAGGCCTGTCCCCGGACCTGCAGTCCATGGAGCAGATTCGGCGTATCATGCGGCCCACAGACGTGCCTGACCAGGGCCTACTGTGTGACCTGCTATGGTCTGACCCTGACAAGGACGTGCAGGGCTGGGGCGAGAATGACCGTGGTGTCTCCTTTACCTTCGGGGCTGAGGTGGTGGCCAAGTTCCTGCACAAGCATGACTTGGACCTCATCTGTCGGGCACATCAGGTGGGCTGGCAGCTCTGGTTGGCTGGGAGTGGGGTCTGGGCAGCCAGCACCTGCTGAACCAACCACTCCCACCCTCATCCAGGTGGTAGAAGATGGCTATGAGTTCTTTGCCAAGCGGCAGCTGGTGACACTCTTCTCAGCTCCTAACTACTGTGGCGAGTTTGACAATGCAGGCGCCATGATGAGTGTGGATGAGACGCTCATGTGCTCCTTTCAGGTGGGGATGGGGACAGAAGGGGCCAAGGGCCTGTGGCTCAGCCTCATGAGTCTGACCAGCTTGTCTCTTTTAGATCCTCAAGCCCGCCGACAAGAACAAGGGGAAATACGGGCAGTTCAGTGGCCTGAACCCTGGAGGCCGGCCCATCACCCCACCCCGCAACTCCGCCAAAGCCAAGAAATAGCCTCCATGTGCCCGCCCTCTGCCCCAGATGGTGGATTGTACAGAAATCACATGGCTATAGAGGGGTCACGCTGGCCCCCCCAGGCCCACCTGTCACGGGGAACACGGAGCCTTGGTGTATTTTTTCTTTTTTTTTTTTTATGAATCAATAGCAGCATCCAATCCCCCACGGCTCTCTCTGCCTGCCTCGACAGTGGCTGCAGGCAGGATCCTGGGGCTGAGGCTGCAGCTCAGGGCAAAGCAGGGCCAGATTGTGGGTCTCAGGCCTTGTTTGGCCTCAGGGCTGGCAGCCGGATCCTGGGGCAACCCATCTGGTCTCTTGAATAAAGGTCAAAGCTGGATTCTCACTATGGCCTCTGTGTCCCTTGTCCCAAACACTGGGCCTGGCAACCCTTCTGCCCAGAGCCACTTGGAGGCTTACTGGGCATGGGGCCCCAGCCAGGAAAACTCCAGCCACACACTCAGGTCCACAGGGGCCCCTGGAATTCCAAGCCAAAGCCAGAGAGTATTGGAAAAGCAAGCAAAAGTATCTGTGCCAGCCACAGGGGTTTCTAGAGGTGTGCCCAGGATTTGAGGAAGGGACAGGTCATGATTAGCAGAGAAAATGAAGCCCCACTGTGGTTTTTTTTTTTTTCCCCCTTAGGGAGGTGGGCTTAGAGGGCAGGCTCTAGCCCTGGCTATACACCTGGCTGGATTAAGAGGTGAGGGACCTCCTGGCAGGTGGCAGCTCAACACAGAGCCTGGGAACAGACATGACTTGGGGCTAGAGGGAAATGACAGGACCCCGGCCAGTCACAGACAGCCAGGCAGGGCCTGGGGGAGGCTGCAGGACCAGCCAGCTCAGCTCCAGCACAGCCCACCTTTGCCACCCACCCAGGAGGAGAGCTGGCCCTGTCCCTGCTGGCACTGGGGAGAGGCGGAGGCTGGGGCTGCATCTAGTCCAGTCCTCCCAACAGGGGTTCAGCCTTCACCCTCACTGTCTTCAGCCAGCACAGGGCTGGGGCCCTGGGGAGAGTGTGCAGGGGCCAGGATGGAGCCAAAGAACAGCGAGCGGAACTGGGAAGAGAACAGAGGAAGCCGAGTGAGTTCTAGAGGCTGTTCCCTCCTCCTCCTCCTCCCCATCTCTGTCTCCAGCCCCTACCTTCTTGGGTGGGGGAGTCCCAGGCACTGTGCTGGGCTCAGCATCATCTTCCTCCTCTGAGCAGGGGCCAGGGCTACAGTGGGGCTGGAGGCCAGGTGAAAGGGAGATGGAGGGCAGTGCCCGCGAGCCCTCACTGCCCACGGAGGTTTCCATGGCAATCATGTAAGAGTCAATGTCGTCAAAGGCAAAGTCATCCAGGTGGGGTGTACTGTAGGCAGAGACAACATCAGCAGAGAACTGGGAGGGAAGTGGGGTACAGAGGCAGGGCCCCACCTTAGAGGGCTCGGGGGGGGGGGGGGGGCGGGCGGCTGCAGGGGCCTTGTGACTATTGGTGACCTCTTGGTTTTACTACTTCCTGGTTTGGTTGGAGGGGAGGGGATGCAGGGGTTAAGTAGCTGCTTCCTGGAAGGGGCGGACCTGGAATCCTTTCCTCAGAGTTCAGGTAGAGGCCTGAGGGAGGCATCCCGGCAGCCAGATTAGCTCAGCAGGGGGAGGGGAGCAGCAAGTCCTGTGAGCTGGGCCACCTGGGGGCCAAGCCCCCACCTTCCCAGGAGACAGGAACTGGAGAACACTGGGGCCCAGGGACATGCTGGGCGGGTGGCCAGACCAAACTTCCTCTGCTTCAACTACACTGGGCCCATCCTTCCCCAACCCACCTGCCCTTTCAGCCACCTGCTTCCCCCATCCCAAGCAACCCCCTGCCTCCCAGCAGCCCTTTCCCTCCTAGGCCTGGGACAAGGCTCAAGGGGAGGCCTCAGCCAGAGAAGGAAGCCAGCCCGACCTCGGGACACTTCCCTGGGTAGGAGGGGTCTGAGTACAGCTGACTGGTGAGGCTGAGCCTGTAGGGGCTGGGGCCTGACAGGAAGTGGGGGCGGGTGGGGGGGAGTGGGGGGTTGTGTAGAAGCTGGAAGCAGCAGGCTCAGGCCAGGGTGCACAGAGGTGGGGTGGGGGAGGAATGGGTGGGTGGGCGCTCTACCTGTGAGCCTGAAGTGGAGGTGCTGGCCGCTGGAGCTGTGGGGAGTGCAGATCCTGGGCGTGCAGGTCTGGCTCTAAGAGCGTGGCCAGGACAAAGTGGCCCTCCAGCAGAGAGTCCTCGATGGCAAAGATGGCTGGCCTGGGCAGGTGATGGGTCCAGGCACGGTCAAGGCCCTTTGGCTCCTGGCATCCCAGAACCCTCCCCTCCCTGTCCTGAGGCTGGGAATTACCTGCCCGGAGCATCGAAGTAAATGCTGAGAGACAAGTTTGCTGACTCTGCGAAGCTCAGGAGCCCCTGGGAAGGGAGAGGCAGAGCAGTGAGGCCCTGGGCGCGGCAGGGCGGAGAGTGGACAGGGTGGTGAGTGTGTACGGGGGGCCTCACCCGGAATTCCTTGAGGCAGAAAGTGATGGCTACCCCTTCCTGGGCCTGTAGCTGCTGGAAATCCTCCTCCCCGATGCTCATCTCAGTCACCATGGCTTTGACGGTGCTGTCTATGGGGGCAGGAACAGGAGGAACCTGGACCCAACCCCTTCCCACCCCATCTCTGCTCCCTGTGCCGGGCCGTGTCTGGCTCCCTCACCTGCCTCCTCCTCCTGGTAGCTACGCAAGATGACCCTGCGGCCGCGGCCAATGCCCAGTGTCACTTCGGCCAGTGCGGGGGGGAAAGGCAGAACAGCCTCCCCCAGGACCCTGTGAGGAGGGCACAGCATTACACCCAAGGCTCAGTCCTGCCCAGTGGCTCTGCTCTCAGAGGCAGGGCAGTGACACACCAACATCCAAAGAGAACCCAACCAGGCCTTGCATGTCCGAGGAAGGGGACAGGAGAAGCAGGACACGGTTCCTGCCCCATCAAACGTTTCCAGGCTGTTGTGGCAGAGAAGCCTGCTTGCAAGAGATGGGGCAGACAAGAGCGGAGCCCAGAAAAGGATGGGCTGTTCGGACTGAACCAAACCAGGCAGGCAGCACCTGTCCACCCAGGGGTGGGAGACCATACCCATACTGTCCGCATAAACCCGGCCTTCAGAAAGAGCCCTCAGATCCTTGTCTAGTAGGATTTAATATTTACAGGTGAAAAGAAGACATCTGGAATTTACCTCAAGGCAACTGTAACAGGAGTTGGCATCTACTTTTATGTACATTTGAAATTGTTCATAAAAAAGAGAAACAATTGCTCATTTAAAGAAAGAAAGAAAAAAAACCCCAAGACTCAGACCAGAGACTGATTCCATCTTTCTTTACCCAAATCCTGGTCTATATCAACAGAACTAAGAAAATCAGAAAGTCAGAACCCAAAGGGACCTGCCAGTTACCATGTCCTACACTACCAAGAGAAAAGAAACAGAAGACCTTGGGTAACTCGAAGGCAAGCAGCATCCAGCGTGTGGGGTGGGGAGGGAAGAGGAGCCACTCCTCTCTACGCTAGTCTTTGCCAGGGACCTTTGCATTCACTGGAGTCCCCATCTCCCAGGCCCTGCACAGCTCCCCGGTGCTCTGTGCCCAGAGAGGCTCCACTCCTACAGCTGCTTATCCAGGCAGCCCTCCTGGACCACAACCTCCCCGCCCAGCCTCCTGCCTTGGCCTGGGGACTCCAAGACTATATACAGCCCGGTCGGGTATGAAGAGAGGCTGCCCTTGAATGGGAAACATCCCCAAGAGGACAACCAGGACAGAGAAGGATTATGAGTCTCTGAGCCATAAAAATTAAGGGACCTTCCAGGGTGCTCAGGTCAGAGGAGATTTGAGGGCAGGTCAGACACCTGCTCTCTAAAAGAGGAGTCAGAATGGGTCTGAGTGGTCAGAAAGCCAAGCCAGAACTGTGAGGTGGAGAATACAGGCTCCGGAAGACAGCGAGGAGCATGGAACAGGGGAGCGCCTGCCCTCCTCACTCCATCCTCTCCCTGTAAAGAGTCAGAGAAGGAACTGAAAGCGAACGGAGCTGGATGAACTCTGAGGTTCACAGAAATTCTGTGAAGATGGAGGAGGGACCTTTTTAAACTGACCCCTGAGGCCCCAAAATGGAAGAGAGAAACCTAGGGCTCAGCCTGCAGCCAGGGGCGTGCTCACCTTGCCGGGGCACGGAGCACGTGGGGGCACAAGGCTGGGTCGAAGACAGCCTGCAGGGACTCGCAGTCCTGGAAGGACAGGTTGTGAGTCTTCCTCACCCCTGGATGGGCAGACAGCGTCTCAGTGGGCCCCGCCAACCTCCACCCCCGCACCCTAAGGACCCAGCCAGTTGCTCACTCACCGTATTTGCAGTGCAGCTGAACTACCAGGCGGCTGCTCCTGCCATTCAGGGAGATGCAGCATTTCTCCACGGTCTTCTCCAGCATCGCCAGCGAGCGGAAGACAGACAGGAACGACTGAGTGGGGAAAACACATCAGCCCAGTATTGCGTCTCCACCAACCAACTCTCACATCCCCTCAGGCCCTGGCAACATCGTGGGCTCAGCCCTGTCACACCAGGAACGGACCTCCCACACATGCAGACATTTATGCCCTTCCAAACCTTTGTGCTGTTCCCCTCGTCTAATGCCCTGAAAGACCTGTTTACTTTTTAAGGACCAACTTGAATGTCATCACTCTCTCAAGGTCTCCGGCAGAATCAATTACCCTCTCCATATCTCCTGTTACCCTCTGTGGATGTCTTCGCTATGCGCCCCCTCACTGCATTTTATACTGGATTGCTCCTACGTACATCTCTGTCCCCAGCTGGCGTCTACTGTGTGCCCCAGAGCGCACGCACTGCTGTTAGCGGTTCCTGAGGGAATGAGCTGCCACTTCTGAGGGAAGGGCCTCACCTTCATCAAGATCTTACAGCGCAGCGGGTCCTGACCAGGGGTGGCCGCCTGGTACTGCTGGAAGAAGAGCGGGGCAAAGAGGAAGCAGGCATAGGCAGAGCGGGAGGAGTTCACAGTCCGGAGGGAGAGCTGGGCCAGGAGAAGCAGGGAGCGGGATGCAGTCATCAGCAGTGACAGGCCCAGCTCTCGGCTGGCTTTTGCTCACACACTTGCCCTAATGTCCTCCACTTCCACCATCATCTGTTGAAATCCTCCCTCTCCTTCCAGTCAGCAGGTACCTTCGCCATGAAGCCTTCCCTGAGTCGGCCTCCCACCGCTCCCACAGCAAGGGCTCCACCCAACGGGCCCAGCACGCTCGGCCTTTTACCTAGTTACCCCCACCCGCCACCAGGCACCGGGCACTTCTGGGGACTAAATGCTCTCAATTCACACACCAGCCTGGGAACATGACAGAGCCCAAACTGATGCCCCAGCAACAGGAGAGGAAACTAACTCAGCAGACAAATCTTCCCACCGGCATCCTGCCTGATGCGAGCGAGACTCGAGCCCAGGTTAGGGTTCCCAGTTGGAATCTTACCCACCCCAATACCCTGGCTCCTCACCCCGTCTTCCAAGGGCTCCAGGTAGAGTTCATCCCCTATTCGGGACAGGGAGTGCACGGCCTTGCCGAGCACTGCGGGAAAGAGAGGAGAAACATCAGTTGGGCTGGCGCACTGGGCCGTCCCAGCCCGCAGGCCAGCCCCAACTCACCCTTTACGTTGCCGCCCGTGACCAGACACTTCATGCTGCCCCTCGCGACCGGGCTCAGACTGGCGCCGACCCCACACTGGGCCCCCGCTCGCTGCTTCCCTCCAGGTCTCGCCTGCCGCAGCGGATGCCGGGGGTTCCCTTCCCGCGCACCGCCCCCGGCAGCCCCGCCCCCGCCTCCTCATTGGGCCGCAAGCACGCACCTCCGTCACGTGAGAAAAACGTTCCGCCGGCTGCGCATCACGTGATGGAGTCCTGCCGGTGGCGAGCCCTGGTCACGTGAGCGCCAATCACCGCCTCTTGTGGTCCAGGCCCACCCTCCGCCCTTCCGCGCCCCTGGGGGAGCCGGTCTCGTCAGCTGAGCCCCGCGCGGCTGCGCACCCGAGCGCGAGGAGCCCCGAGGTCGCGGGGGAGCCTGAGATGTACGGGCGAGCCCCGCTGGGTCACTAATTTAGTACGGATTTCCTGGGCGTTTATCGGTTCAAAGCAAGACCGTCCGCATCCAGGCCGGGGACACAGACAGAAGCAGCAACCACCACCTGTAAAAATAAATTAAAGCAATTTGCGGCAGGATCCTGGGGTGGGAAGTAGCTGTTGGCTATGGCTTCGAGGATCCTTCGTTGATCCTGAAGAACAGAAGATGCTCCGGGCAGAAAGGGGTAGAACGGTGTGGCTGGCAGGGGAAAACGACAGTAGAGACTCAGCGGGTCGTGGGGCTTTGCCCCTTTGGGAGGGACGTGGGTCTGTGAGAGGAGGGGTGGGTCTATGAGAGGAGGGGTGGTGGTCGCCAAATGATGAGGATCACTGATGGGAAGCACTGGAAACGTTGTATGAGGGTAGACTTATGCTATGTGGCCATTTAAGAAAGACCAAGGGATTGCAAAGGAGGGGGTTCAGCAGCTGGGCAGGTCTTCCCCTGGCCCCGGGCCTCAGTTACCGGGTGTGTGAAGTGGAAGGGAAGTCCCAGAGGGGCTTTCTGACCTCTAGTTCCTTAGAGGGGCAGCGCCCGGTTCTATAGTGCTTTGAAGGGCCCTGGGCATCCCTGTGTTCCTTTATGGCCTACCTGGCCTTACCCCTCTAGTACTGACTGCAGTGAGGAAGCCATATTCATTCGTCTGTGAGCCCCTTGCCCTCCTGCTCCTGGCCTGGCTCCCACTTCTAGACCCCACTTTCCTTGCCTTCAGCTCCCCTCCCTCACCAGGTTTCCCTAGGGTACTGGGGGAGATTATTCTTGCTTTCTGAGGGAATCAGGTAAATGATACCACCTCTACCCAGGCATTTAGGTCACAAAGTGGGAGTCATCCTTGACCCCATGCTCTCCCACACCCTGCACATTACCCACCTTCAGCAAGCCTTGACTGCTCTGCCACCCGAACAGATGGCAACTTCACCCTCCTCTTCCATGTTCACAGCCATCAGCCTGGCTCAGGCCATCACTTCTCACATGAGTGGTCCCCTGCCTCCAGCCTGTCTCCTCCAGTTCACTCTGTACAGCACCGAAATGACCTTTCTAAAATACCAATTGTGCCACGCCTCTCCTTTGTTTAAACCCTGCAGTGGCTTTCAACTATTACCCTTGCCATAACATCCAAACTCCTTACCCAAAAGGAGCTGGCCCCACCCATCTCTCCACCTGTCTCTGGCTTTCCTGTGTAGCCATGCTGGCCCAGTCAGTTCCCTGAACCAACCACATCCTTTTCCGCCTTGGGTTCTCTCTGTACATGCTGTCCCCACCACTTGGAATGCTCTTCCCACTTTTCACACGCTGGCTCCTTCTCTTCCTAGGGCTCAGCTTCAGTGGCCCACCCTCCGATGGGCCTTTTCTGCCTCCCCCTCCACCACCCCTCTGCTGTCTGGGTAAGCCTTTACTCTGGGTTGTCCACAGCGCTGATCACAACTCAGCCTTATTTCATACATATCTACTTTAATCCCTGTCTTCCCTACTCGTGTGTCAGTCCCATAAGGGCTGGGACCAAGTCTCTTGTTTGTTGCTCTGTCCCTGTACCTCGCACGGGGCCTGGCCCTCAGGAGGTGACCAGTATGTGCTCAATGGCTAGATGTGTGAAGCTGAGTTGCCTCTGGTTCCCACTTAGTATGATACTGTGATGAAAGAAACAAATCCAGCTTCCAGCCTCTGCCCACAGCCCCACCCTGCCCTGGACAATAGCTCTCTCCCCACATTCTGTCCAGAAAGCCCCAAATAACCTAGCATTATTATCCCCTTCCTTATTTCTCCTCCTTCTCTGTGGGTCTCTCTCTTTGTCTCAGTGAAACTCAGCGTAGCCTTCACGGCTTCTCCACCTCTTCCCCACAGCCATTACCTGAGCATCCCAACTGGAACAGGAGGTAGGTGCCAAAGCCCCCTGGGAAGCAGGGAGGGGAAGCTGTGACTCATCACACAGTTGTGTCCCTGTCCCTGACACCTATGGGGCTGTGGGGTCCTTTGGCCTGGAGGTCTTTGAAGCAAGGCCCAGGGGAGGAGGCGAGGGAAACAGACTCTGTTAGGACTTTTAATAACTCTTTCTTCAGCTGCACACACCTGCAGAAGTTTAGGAATTGCCTGACACTTCTGAAGGGCTCAGATAACAGAAAGAAGCCTAGAGTCCTGGGTTTCCAGCCTGTGCTTCAGCACCCACCTGCTGTGTGACTTTGTGCAAATCCCTCCTGTCTCTGTGGCTGTAGAACGTGGTTGGTGGCAGGAGATGCTTACTGAGGTCCCTTCCAACGTTGACCTGCTGTGACTTCCCAGGGGGCCCTCCAGCTTCCCTGAGCCCCTCACCCAGCCACAGCTCTGGAGAGGAGCTGGAATTGGTTGTCCTGATTCCCCCAGGCTAGGGGGCTGGAAGGGGGCTCTCCAATCAGAGGCCAAGCATCCTCTCCAGGCTTGCAGGTGGCAAAGCAAGGAACACCTTTCAGGTCTGGAAGGAAGGACGTGCAGTGGGGGGATGGGAACTTTGTGACTCCAGCCCTATTCACAGATAGCTTCCAGCAAGTCAAGGCCTTTGTCTGCGCCTGAGTTTCCTCCTTGATAAAGTGAGGAGATTGGATGAGATACTCTCAAGATCCTTATAAATCTCAAATTTTTAGTCTTCGCTGCATCCCACATTAGAGTTGGCTTCCTACAAGTACACACTTATGTGAATATGTGAGAACGTGTGTGTGTGTGTGTTGTGGGTGGATACGGAATAGAGGGAGGTGGTTATCATTTCAAATTTTTAAAATAATTATCTGACTGGAAACTTCTTCCTCCCTTCAACTGTCACTTCTCATCCAATTTTTTAGGTTTGACATGGCAGAATCCTCAGAGCTCAGTAATTCATTCATTTGACACACGTTAGACACTTTCTAAGCGTGGGAAAGAGAGCCCAGGACAAAAATCCCTGCCCTCGTGGGCTTCTGCTCGACTGGAGAGAGACAGATGAGGGGGAGTGACTGCCACGGCTCTGATGGCGTCTGCTGGGCTGTGCACACACACGGATGAGATTTGCACGGTTACTCTGGGGTTACCAAGTGGGCAGAGGAGCTCTGAGTTGCTGGGGTACTGAGCTGGTGGGGCGGTATAATGCATTTGTGGCACACTGGGTGCTTTCAGCCCCACAGGCAAGCCCTGCCCAGGCCTTTCTTGTTCCCCGGCTTTTCTCCCAGCAACCAGAAAAGGCTTGGCACATGGCAGTGGTTTAATAAAACATGTTGGATGACCGAAGGGTTTAGGATTCAGAAAGATTCCAAGACTTGAGCCTGGGTTGTCTGTCGAGGTGGACAAGGGGGTTCTAGGCACCAGGCTGCCCAGGTCTGAATCCTGGCTCCATCACTCTCAGGCAGTGTGCAAATGGATGCATTGCTTATATTCCCTGCGCCTCAGTTTCCTCATCTAAATTGAGGGAGGAGGGATAACAGTCCTGACCTCAGAGGGCGGTGGTGAGGATTAACATAACCAGCGTTCGTAAAGCTCTTAGCACACATCGTCCGTGTCACTGTTGTTGTTATTGCTGTGTGCTGTCCCCACCATCTCTGGAGTGTACCCTCCAGTTTCTAGGGGATTCTCTGGTCAGGACCAGGGACAAAATCAATCATCAGCACAGACGAGGCCAGGGTGAGTCCACAGCAGGAATGCGGGAGGGAAGTTCCCACGCAGAAACATCACAGAGGGATGATCTGGAGGCCAGGAACTGGAAATACTCAGAGAATTAGGGTGGGGACAGAAGTCGGCCCAGGGAATAGGTGCGTGGGGGGGCTGGGTGCTGCCCCTTGGGCCCTCGGTGCCCTCTGCCTTGTGAGGAGGGTGTGAGCCCCTGCTGTCTCTGCTGGCTGCTGGAGGCTGGCACGAGGCAGCCACTGCGCCCACAACGCCAGCTCCAGGCACAGATGAGGGACCAGGGCTGGGGGTCGAGGGGAGACGGGGTGGAATTTTTTAAACCCACAGACGGGAAGGGGGAAGCTCAGGCTTGTTCACCAAAACCTGGCAGGCTGGAGTTACAGGGCCCCCTTGGAGTGCAAGTGAGGTAAGTTTAGGACAAATCAAAGGCAGCGCACTTCACCCAGCAGGGGAGGACACCGATGGAACTCATTACCCCAAGATGTGGTCTCGGCTGGAAGTATAAATAGCTGCACAAAAGGTTTAGATAAATCTGTGGATGACAGCTCCATTCATGGGTTAGAAGGGGAAGGAGGCTATTTGGGGCCTGCTGGCCCATGGGGAAGGCATCGGGGAGGCGACCTGGCCTCCCTAAGACTACCCCTCCGGGACCCTGCTGGAGGCAGGCTTCACGCCACCAGGGCCCAGGAAGCAGTGTCAGTGTTCCTACAGCTGGAGTCCCCAGGCCCTTTCCTCACTGCCCCCAGTGCTTGCCATCCACTCTTCGGGGAGACGTGGGCACTGCCAGGTCTGGGGAGAGCAGCCAGGCCCGGCTGTCCCCTAAGGGACCAGCAGAGGGAGACAGACACCGCGTCCAGTCCCAGCTTCCAGAACAGAAGCTTCCCTGTTCTGCCTCAGAGGGCAGGCAAGCACCCAAGGGTCCCAGCTCAGGGCTCAACACCGGGTAGGGGCCCAAGGAGAGAGGGGGCCGAGGAGGTGTCCTCCCTGGCCGAGATGGGCTTACTGCAGGGCAGGTGGAGGAGGGGAGCCTTCAGGGAACTGGGGGCAGGGCAGGGAGGAGGCCGCTAAGAGCAGGGCGGCTGTGCAGCCATCTTGCCCTCTGTGCCCGCAGCCCCAAGCCCTGGGGTAGGCAGGCAGTCTGCAGGTCTCAGTAGGCCCTGCCACTCCACAGGGCACATACAGGAGGTGCTCCAGAGAGCCCTGCGGGGTGACTGGGCCCTATGGGCCTGAGTGCCAGCTCCTCCTCATCCCAGGAACCAGTTCCAGGCCAGGTGCTGTTCCCACTCTGGCTGCTTGGCTTCTCCACAGCCGCTCGCAAGGTCGCCTTCCCAATCCTCTGACCTCTCCCTTCTCTCCCTTCTCCCACCTTTCCAAGCTCCTTACTCCCTGTTTCACTGAGCAAATTTTGCAGGGGTCAACGGCTGGACCTGATGTGTGCTCAGAGTGCTCTGTGGGAGGTCACGGGGTGGGCTTCAGAAAGACGCCTGTGGGGGCCGGCAAGGGATGAGCTCCTCACAACCCAAGCTCCCACGTCTCACAGACAGAATGGGGCTGGCCCCTGGCACAGCCAGGGTCGGTCAGCTCCCCCTGCCCCAAGCGCAGCCCCCTTTTACACACTGAACCCCCTCTGAGGAGGCTGTCTGGGATGCCAAGGCAAAGGCTCAGGATCATTTCTCACTAGAGGAAAGTTGAGCTGGGGCCCAACCCTAGAACTCTAGAGTTTTGTATGTGTGCCCGGCATGGGGATTCAGCGTGGGGCTGGTGGGGACAGGCCTCAGGAAGAAGGCAGAATGGAAAGAAGAGAGAAGGTGTAGGCGAGGAGACTCGGGGGCTTACACGGGGGCATCATTAGCAGAGGTGGGAGGACAGGGCATGAAGGGTGGATAACAGTAATATTTAACATTATCATGTGTTAAGCGCCAGAGAGTTGACTTGTGCTAACTCCATCTTCCCTTATTCTGAAGAAGGTCCCAGTGTCATCGTCCCTGTTGATGCAAGAGAAAACCAAGGTGTAGAGGGGTCAACTGACTTGCCCAAGGTCACACAGCCAGTGAAGGTGGAGCAGCACCCTCACTCATTCAGTCTCCAGCAGCCCCACGTAGGAGCCGCTGTCTGTCCTCTTACCCCTGGGGCCCCTGGAGAACCCAGATGGTCTGGAGAAAGCCCGAGGAGCCCGAAGGAGGAAGGCAGTGGGGAGGGAGGGGACAGAGCGGGAGGAGCAGGCAGTGACTCAGCAGGGCAGGATAAGGATCTTCCAGCCCAGGGAGAGGTAACCCCACTCCTCTGCCAGGGGAGACAGAGTCACAGAGCCCGCGGCGTGGGTTGGCCAGGGTAATGGAACATCCTGGGGAACGGCGGGGAGAGCTCCTGGCTGACTAGGGAGGAGTGAAGCCCCTGGGGGTATCCCTTCTGCCCCTGCCCTCCTCACACACCCATCGCCCTGACATCCTTGCAGTGGAGAGAGAGCCCAGGTATGGCAGGGGAGAGGCAGACAGCAGGACCTGGTTCCTCTCAGCTACTGGGAGGCAGGGGCAGTGGGACGCGGTGTTCTCCCAGAGGCCCGAGCTGGTCCAGGTGTGGGTTGGGAGTGCAAGGCAGGGCAGGGCTGTTCCTGAGGTAGGAGGAGGCCCATGGCCCTGGGGTTTCCGCTGACATCATGGCCAGCTCTGGGTGAAGCAGGGCCCTCTGGGCTCCTGCCCCTGGAGGAAAAGGGAAAGTGCTCACCACGTCCGCCTTTCTTCTCCCTTCTGCCCCCGGTGGCCCCTGTGCCTGCACTGTGTGCACGCGGTGGTGTAGAGGAGGTGCCCCCCCCCACCTCCTGCCAGGCTGTAGATCCCAGGGGGCCTGGATTTGCATGCCACATACTTGGGCCCTCAGGAAGCACAGGGAAGCCCTCGACCTGGTTGGGTGGGAGGTGGCCTTCTAACTCCTAGTTCGGAGCTCATGGCGGTATTCAGACTTGCTGCTCTGCTCATGGAATCTGCCATTCCAGCTGAGGGGACTAGAGTGCTCCAGGGGTGGTGCCTGTCACTGACCCAGGAGGGCTGTGTGTGGTGCCTGGCCCAGCATCTCACAGTCACTTTGTGTCAGGGGTGGGTGGAAGGTTGTGGGTGGGAGAGCCCAGGTCTCCTACTCTAGGCGCTCACAGGGGAATCTGTCCCAAGGAACATGCTAGAGTCCTGAAGAGACCAGGAGTGCCCCAAGTTAGAAACCTCCTAGTTGGGGGAGGGGGGTGCGGGGGGTTATTGCTCAGCAAGTCCCAGTGTCTCTGCATCCAGCCTCTTTTCAAGAGTCCCTGCCTCAGTGCCCTCCACGTGTGCACCTGCGCCAGGTGGGAGGGCATCTCAAGAGGGCATGGTGCTGAAGGTAGATAGTCCTGGTTCTGCCCCCGGGTGTGATCTTAGACATATGACTCCATCTTACCAAGCCTCAGTTGCCTTGCATATAAAATGGGGAAAGAGCAGTTCTCATTTTCTATGGTTTTGAAAGAATAGAGTGCAATCATTCACATAAAGCCTTAGTGCAGGACCTGACTCTTGGTGAGAGCTCAATATGTTTAAATGCTTGTCATAACTTAAGCCTAAGAGACCCAAAGCAGTAGCGTGTCACCAAGAAACGCCAGGCACTGCAGCAGGGTGGTGGGGTCTCCGGGGCAGACTCCTGCCTGCACGCAGCTCAGCCTTCACCCCTTGGCCCCAAGGCCTCTTTAGGCTCCTCTCTGTGTTCCTGGCACTGGTATTCAGGCAGGTACTCAAGGAATGTTTGGTGAATAAAAGGATGAGTGAATGTCCTTACTTACCTGTGTGGGCTTCTCTGACACCACACGCCTGCTCACCCACCAGGAGGGGACTGGACCAGAGGCTTCCGTAGTCCAGGAATCCAAGGACACCCCAGGGACCAGGGGGCCTTCAATGCCAATTCTGCAGCTGTGTGGGACATGGTGTCTTTTGGGCATACAGAGAGCCTTCCCTGGGGATGCCAGTTATGGGGGGAGGAAGGAAGGGAGGAAGGAGGGGCGGGCCCCTGGCCCATCCCTGAGCCAACATTGACTCATCCCCAACCCCTTGGAGGGTAGTTCAGTCATCTCTTGGTGCCAGCCTTGCCCCCCACCCAGATACATCCTCTGGGCCTGATCTGCTACCCCATCTCCCAACCCACAGATGGTAAGGGCTGAAGTCTAGAAGGCCGGAGAGGGCATCAGAGCAGTATCCTCTTCATCTTCTCACTGATACTCCCACCATCCTGTGGGGAGGGAGGCAGAAGCAGTCATAACCCAAGTGATGGGCTTGTCCCAGGGTCATGCTGGCCAGCTGTAAGCCCAGCCTCCTGACTCCCAGCCTGGCCCTCTGCCCACTGCAGGCAGCCACGTGACCTATGCCCAGTGCCACCTCGGGGCTCCTATCTCTGGTTGCCACTGCCCCTCCTGCCATCCAGCCACACTTCCACCCAGAAGCTTCACCTCCGCCCAGAGCTCTCCTTCCCTCCCCATCCTCTGATCTCAATTTAATGAGTGTCCTTCATCACAAGACTGTAAAATTCTTGAAGGCAGGGGTGGGTTGTCCTTGCCTCTCTGTTGTTTGCAAGACCTGGCACCCAGCAGGGGCTCAGGAAACTCCATACAGCACACCAGCCCACCATGGGGCAGATGGATCTGGGGCTCAGGGGGCCGGTGTCTCCCCCACCAGCAATCCCAGATTGTGAGGGCCCCTAACAAACATCCCTTTCTGAGAGCCACAGGGGAGCAAGAACTTTCCCAAGGTCCCCAGATGGAAATCAGAGGGTCACCACCTGTGCCCCGCCACCTGACAGGAACCCAGGAGGGGCTAATCCTGCTCTGCCTCTCCATTCTTCCTTCTCCCCCCAATTCCCAACAGCCCACCTCCTTCAGGATTTGGCAGAATAAAGCCACAGTCTTATTCCAGCCCCCACCCCAACCCAACTGGCAGCTCCTAGCCTGCTGCCTTTGCCCAGACGTGGCAGAGGGGCACTGGCAGCTTGAAGGTGGCGCTGATTTTCCCTTTGGCAGTGGGGAAGGTGAGGGAGGGGAGAGGCTTGCCCCCTCTCCCTGGGTGAAGGGAGAGGGCAGGGATGTAAGTCCAGACAAGAGTCAGAGGGAGAACAGGACTTCCCAGCTTCTGGGGTCAGGGCATCAAGCCTGGGGGCAGTGTGGGAAGCCAGCTGTTCCTGCATCCACCTGGCCTGGGTCCTCATTTTAGAGCTCCAGCTTTTGGTTCCTGGAGACCAATGCTTTCTAGACTCCCGAGGTGAACATTTGCTGTGGGGGGGGGGCATGGTCCCCTTCCCCCCCTTCCACCGCAGTCTGTTCCTCTTCTTCCCTCAGTTCCTGCCTCCTCCCCTCCTTCCCACTCCCACCCATTTATTTGCCTCTTTGTGTCTCCTCTTTCCTGCCCCATCCCTTCTTTCTCCCTCCTTTTCCCTGGGCCCCCACCCTCCTCCTTCAGCTCCCCTCTCTCTCTTTCCCCGTCCTCTCCCGGCCCCCTCCTCCTCCCCTGCGTTGGGGCTGCTTTCTCCCTGACTCAGCAAGGTGCTTTATAAGGTGCTGAGGGGGCTCAGCCAAATC
Organism: Camelus bactrianus; assembly: GCF_048773025.1. NCBI lineage: Eukaryota > Metazoa > Chordata > Mammalia > Artiodactyla > Camelidae > Camelus > Camelus bactrianus. The sequence continues at coordinate 5,197,677 of NC_133548.1, forward strand.
CAAACCACATTGTCTGTGCAGACGCTCTCCACAAGGAGCAGGCTACAAACCGGGGGAGAAGGACTTAAGCTGCCCCCTCTCCCTCGTCCCTCCCTTCCGTGGCTCACTCCCTCTGAAAGGGTGGCTGCTAGGGGACCTCCTGGCCAGCCTCAGTGCCAGTCATCCACTGGGCATCTGCCTCCTTGACCTTGGCACGGGCATCAAAAGATCGTCGGGCTCACCGTACAAGAATGTCATTGAAACTCCAGCGCTCTGGCTGGGGGAGGGGGGGAGGGAGGCCCCCTGAGCACTTTTCCAAAGGGCCCCTCCAAAGCAGGTTTCATCAGAGCTGCTCCTGATGCCCCAGAAGATCCCCTGCCCCCAACCCCAGACCAGGTCTCTTTTCCCAGCTCTTTTCCTCATTTAGGAAAAGAAAGAAAGAAAGAGAGAAAGAGAGAAAGAGAGAAAGGAAGGAAGGAAGGAAGGAAGGAAGGAAGGAAAGAAAGAAAGAAAGAAAGAAAGAAAGAAAGAAAGAAAGAAAGAAAGAAAGAAAGAAAGAAAGAAAGAAAGAAAGAAAGAAAGAAAGAAAGAAAGAAAGAAAGAAAGAAAGAAAGAAAGAAGAAAAAACCCAACAACAAAGTCTGTCCCACTCCAGTGAGGTAATTGAAAACAAACTTCTTCCCCACCCCCCCACCCCCCCACCTCAGTTCTCGGAGTGCAGAAGAGGGAAGAGCTGCCCTGGGAAGCCAGCGCTGGTCATGCCCACGCTGCCTGCTCTGACCCGAGGGCTGGAGGGGCTGTGGCAGGGCTGGCAGGGTGCCCTTCTTTCTCTGGGGGCACCACAGTGGGAGTGGTGAGCGCACTCTGATGCTCTTGCAGAGAGGAATCACCTTCCAGGTCTGGCCCACCAGCGCCTCTCCCTCTTTGAAAGAGCAAATGAACAACAACAAAAGCAACTTATTACCAAGGGATTTAATTGGTGATCTGGTTCTAGAGCACTCAAGCCTTGTCCCCCAGCTGACTGTCCCCCAAGAAAAGCCACACATCGCCAGATGAGAGCTGTTTCCTCTGCACTCTCCTTGGCAGCCCTCTGTAGAGGGAGGGAGACCCTCCAGGGAGGGTCCAGGCTTATGGGTCCCCTAGGGATCCCGCCCAGCAAGTCCCAGCCCAGGCCTGAGGGAAGGAAGGAGGGAGAGCAGTCCCGGGCCAAATCACCCCTACCCCATCACTGGAAAAAACCCACAACCCGAACCCCAAAGGCAGGAGATAGCCAAATGTCTTCATGGGGAAGCATTTCACAAATGGGGACTCTTGGTCTGTCCATCGCCTGAATCCAAGCGGTCGGTCTCGCTGAGTCACCCCTGAAGCCTCTGGTGTTGAAACTGGTCCGGTGCCTCTTGCTGATTAATGAATTACAAATCCCCCACCCATGAGCACTCTCCTGGCCACTGCGAAGAAGAACGAAGAACCCTGTGAACTTCAGGGAAAAACCCTCAGCCAAGCGCCCTTTTCTTTCCTCTGCGCTGGGCAGTGGGCCTGTGGTGCCCTCTTCCTGCCCCCCAGGGGGCATTGTGAGCCGGTTAGTCACCTGCCCCAGCCCCCGGCGCCTCGCTTAGCCTCAGCTTTTGGAAATGGGACAGGCGGCAGGACAATAGGCAAGGGGGGCGGTCAGCCCAGACACAGGGCAGCAGGAAAAACACCATCACTTGCTCCGAAGCCAGCTCGCTGGCATTTGGGAGAATGTGTCATTGCATTTACTCAGGGGGAGGCGGAGGGAGGGAAGGTTGGAGATGTGGAGGCAGAGGTAGGGTGAGTGCCGGGACCCGCCGGGCAGGAGGGGGCAGGCGCCCCAGGCCGACATCGAGGGAGAAGAAAAGGAGCGGGCAGCTCACTCCCCTAGCTCTTGGGAGTTTGCAGACGGACTGATGCCCTCCCCGCCCCCTCCCCCAGGAGGCCCAGGGTGGTACCGCCGCAGCCTCGCCTCACCTCACCCCACCCCCCCTCGGTGTTGTGGGAGGGAGAGGAGCCCCAGAAGCCCTCCCTTCCCTCCTCCCCCCTCCTCCCCCCACCCCGGGGAGGGCCGCTACAATTTGTGGTTACAGCTTTACACGTCAGAAAAAAAAAGTTTGCAGAATGTCCCACACCGAAAAAAAAAAAAATCCGAAACCGAGCGAAAAAAACCTGCGAGTGGGCCTGGCGGATGGGATTATTAAAGCTTCGCCGGAGCCGCGGCTCGCCCTCCCACTCCGCCAGCCTCCGGGAGAGGAGCCGCGCCCGGCCGGCCCGGCCCCCAGCCCCATGGACCTCCGAGCAGGTAGGAGCCAGGCGTCCGAGGCCCCGGCCCCCGCCCCCACCTAGGAGCCGCGAGATCCGGTTCCCGTGCTTCCCCCGGGGAGTCCCGAGTCGGGGCCGGGCCGGGGAGCCGGGCGCTGCCCCCGCCAGCGGGGCTCGAGCCGGCGGAGGCACGGCTGGGCGCCCTCGAGAGGGGCCGGGCGGGGACGCGGCATTCCTGGAGCCCGCTCGGCGGGACCAGGAGGTGGACGGGAGCGCGGCTGGGAGCCCGGGCTACTCGCGGACCCGGGGGGGGGGGGCGGCAACCTGGAGCCCGGCGGGGTGGGGTCCTGGGGATCCCGGAGGGACAGAGCCCCGCGCAAAAGTCGGGGAGAGTGAGTCCGAGGCGGGAGCAGGGCTGCGAAAGGGAGACTCGGCACGCGGGGAGGAGCGGGCCGGGAGAGGAAGAGGGCGGGAGGGAGGCACGGGGGAGCCCAAGGCCGGACCGGCGGGAGGCGAGGGGAGGCCGACACCTCGGGCCGCGCCGCTCTCCCTCCTCGGCCCGCCGGGAGGAGAGGGCGGGAAGGAGGGCGGGCGAGAGGAGTGGGGAGGGCGGAGGGCAGAGCTGAGCCTGGCCGGGCCGGGCCGGGCCGCGGGACTCGCGGCTTTCTTGCTGCGCGCCGCGCGGCAGGAGCCCACCATGCTGCCTGCGGCCGGGGAGCCGGCGGCAGGTAGGGGCCGGGCGGCTTGGCGGGCGGCGGCAGCGAGCCCCCCTGGCCGGCCCGCCATGGCCTGGGAGTGATTAGTGCGGAGGGCGGGCGCAGCCCAGCCGGACCGGGCAGGAAAGTCTGTCACCGGCCGGGGAGCGGAGGCAGCGGCAGCTGGGCCCTGGCGGCCCCCGGGCGGGCGGGCAGGGCAGGGAGTCGACGCGCGGGAAAGGGCAGCGGCCCGGCAGAGTCCGGAGCGCGGCGCCCCGGACCCCGCCCCCGCCCCCGCCGCCGGGAAGGGAGCGACCGGGCGGGAGCGGCCCGGGGGCGGGGCCGGGGGCGCCGGGGCCACACAGGGGGAAGGCGCCGCCACCGCGGGGAGGGGGACGGGAGCGAGAGGTCACCGCCGAGCGGGGAGGACCATGGAGCGGCCGCGGCCGCACAGTTCTCGGGCCGAGCCCGTCGAGGGAAAGCCCAAGTCCCCCGGGCCTCGATGGAGTCCCCTCATCCCTGCTCTCCCCACCTTCCTTCCCAGCAACTCCACACAGCGCTCCAGAAGCCCTCCCCACAGACTCCCAATCCCAGAGGACGCGTCCCTGTTTCCTCCTGCGCCCGGCCTGGCCCTCCCCGCTGGGGTAGGAGGGGGCTGCCAGGAGGGGAGGGGAGGCTGGAGGTCCTGTTTGGCAGGAGTAGTCCGAGCCCTGCAAAGAGGCTGTGGGTGGGGGGCACGGGACACACTCCTCTGTCAGGCTCTCTGACCCGGACCCATACTAGCTGACATCTCCCTGTTGTCACTGTCCCGACAGACTCCCTCCCTGGCTCGCGAGCACACAGCTGCCCCTCCCGTAGGACGCAAGGATATGTTTCCCTGACAGATCAGACCCGCTCCCCCGCACTGGCTCCAACACCCTCGCTGCCCCGGAGCTAGGCACTCAATCAGGGGAGGAAATGGACATCAGGCAACAATGGCAGCAACTGTCACCCAGCGGCCCCAGAAGTCTCTCCTCACAACTAGTGAAATGGCTCCCTCTTCCCACCTCACAGAGCCCTAAGCTCCCGCCCGTTCACACTTCTGCACACCACCCCTCCGTACCAGCTACTCTATCAGTGACACTTCACATTCCTCCCCACAATCCCACCTGCCTATTCACACCCTGGCTCCCGCATGCTCCCTCTGAGCCCCTCCCATACCCTCTGGATAACACCCTTTTAAGCACACCCACACAACTGCCGGACTATTTCCTTCATTTTGCACCCCCTCAGGCCTCCCCCTTTTTTGCTGGCTGCCCAGCTGCCTGGCTTTACCCCGCCCCCTCCTGGAGCACACCCAGGGTCCTCTTACCGCACAATCCAGAACCCTCTCACTTGGATAAAAGCCCAACTCCTGGGTCCGAATTGACTTTACAAGGCTAGGAGACTGGCCTACCCATCTGCTTCTTTCCCTGGGCCTCAGTTTCTTCTTCTGCCATTTTGGCTGGAAGAGAAGGGCAGGGAGGGGGCTGCTGAAGAGGACAGCAGAGGAGGAACCCACAGGATTGGGCTGAGAGAAACTTTAGCTTGCATAGTGCAGCCCCTTCACACAAGCCCAGTCACCTGAAGGGTTGGTGGCAAAGTGACGCCTGACTTCTGGGCCCATGTGTACCCACTCACTAAGCCACTTCTCAGTTGCCTGGGGCTAGGATAGGGAACCAAGGAGAGAACGGAAAGGAAAGAGAGAAAAGAGGGGAGGGCAGCCAGCCCAGAGGACAAGGAAAGATGGGCTCCTTCTCTGGGCCTTTCCCTAGGAAAGGGGTTGGGAGGTGCCCCCTACGAGGGCCGTTTCCTGGATCTCATACCACAGTGGACCCTCCATCCCCTAAACCACTTCATCCCCCCAGTTCTCCTCAACAGACCCCTCCAAGGTTACCAGGATGCTGGTTCTGGTCTGCCTGGAGGGTGAGGCCTTTTCTCTGGCTCCCACATTTAGCCCAACACCTCCAGAGCTCTGCGATGACTCCCTGGCTCCCACACTTTTGGCTGATAGTTCTTAGCCACCAATCCTCTGAATACCTGGTGCATCTGCTCTGCTGAGCCCCCCACCTTCACTTGAGTGAGGTCAGACTGGAGAACACAGGCCAGGGACTGCAGGGCAGCTGGCTAAAGACACGCAGACACAGGTATGCTGCCTGTATAGCCATGTTAGGGTGGCCTTGCGCTTGCATGGGCTGAGTAAGTGTGTGTGCATTCATGAGGGGGGCCTCGGTTCCCAGGGCCCAGGGATCTGGATGGAATTAGGGGCTGGCCGGGCAGGGGCCAGGATGGGGGGTGGGGGGGCTGCAGCAGGAAACGTGAGCTGCTCTCATTAGCTCCTCACGTGCTCAGCTGGATTTATAAACACAGGGGAAGACGGGATGTAAACAATCAGTGGGCAGCAGCCAGAGGCAGAGCTGGGGCGGGGGCGGGCTGGGGGCCAGGACTGGGGGAGGGGGCCCAGGACACAGCCCCAGTGGCCGGCTCCACCTGCACACCATGAGCCTGGAGGAGGATGGACGAGGGCTCCAGGGTGCCCACCGCACTTGCCCGCCCAGGGACAGAGGCCAGCTGCAAGTTGTGCTGAGTCCTAGTGCTTACAGCTAAACCACAGGTGTTCTCGGGCCCCAGGCGGCTTTCGGCTTTGCTGCCTAAGCTAGGGGACATCATGCCCAGAGTGGAAGCTGTTGTAACAGAGGGTAGAGCCCTGTCCCCTTACTCCTCTCCTCGCCTCTTCTCCCTCTGGATTTCTGAGGCTCCTTCCCTCTTTCTGGTTCTCTCCATGGGTCGGTCAGTCAGATCCTTCAGCTCTCCCCCCAACTCCCCAGCTTCAGTGACACAGTTACCTCAGAACTGAAATATTCCTGGAAACACCGGCCTCGTCTGGTTAATTTCATGAGCCGTTTTTCTGCCTGGATGACTTAGCTCTTGTTTTTCCAAAGGCTTCTCCCCCTGCTGTCCCTGAGTAGGGAATCAGTCCTCCCCAGGGATGTCCCACAGGACCCAGGAGGGGAAAGGGAAAACAAGGCCCAGAGCTGGGTACCTGACCTCCACCCCACTCCCCCCAGGGACACCATGGGCTAGGCAGAGCCCAGTCCCAAGACTCTGGCTAGCAGGGCTGCTCAGAGCAGGGTGGGGTAAAGAGGCACCTAGCTCTCAATTGCTGCTAGCTGGGACCCTCGACATTGCCACTAACTGTGAGAAGAGATCAGACTCAATCCTAAAAGCTGCCTCAAGGCTGGAAGGTCTGCTGCCCAACTCAGCAGGTCTCCAACCTCCGAAACTAACCCCACATTGTACCCATAGGATCTTGGGGTTGACTCAGCCAGATATCCAGGCTGAGGGTAGCCTGAAGCTTTGTGCAGAGAAAGGCCTGGAGTTGTCTTGGGATGTGTAGAACAGGGACTAGAAAGGAACTCAGAGTCAACAAGAGCTAGGGATGGAAAAGAAGAATGAGGAAAGGAACATTCAGGAGGGAAGCCACAGGCTGCAGATGTGGAGAAGGAAAAGGGGAGCCTGTCTCCCCAGGGAGCAGTTATGTGCCTGATCCTGCCTTCTGTCCTAAAACACACGTGTGGGGCATGCATGAGCGCGCGCGCACACACACACACTCTCACACACACACCGCACTTTAAACCAAGAGCCCTGCGCCCAAGAGGGCAGCGTCCTGAGACCAGCGGCTCCCTGCTCCTGTGCCCCATCAGTAAAGCCAGTCAGTCAGGCATCTGAAAGAGTCAAGACTGGCTGGTTGGGCCATTGCAAAAGTCCTCACCTGAGCCCTGTGCTCTGTAAGAGACGTTCTATACAGTTTGAATCCTAAACCCTGCCTAGTTTGTAGCCCTCTCAAAAACGCTGACCCAGCATTATGACTAACTCTAAACCTACCTAGTCTTAATTCGTACTTAACTCCACACTTATCCTAACTCTGAGTACAATCAGATTGTTAAAACCCCTATCCAACTTATTTCTAACTATCATAACAAGATATGTCATTATAGAAAATTTGCAAGTATATACTGTAAACTGGAAGAAAGAAACCACTTGTGATCTCACACCCACCCAAGCTTAAAGCCCAAACTAGCCCTCCTCGTAGTGACACTCCACGCATCACCCCATCTGACATCTACATCAACAAACTCACAAACCTTAGCCCCAGCCAACCCTCTGCCTGCCCAGACCTAACCACATCCCCCAGCTGGACTCAAACCTCAACCACACTCAATCAGCCAAATCCCAATAAACCAACCTGAAACTTTAAAAGTAACCCAGTCCTTAAACCTAACCTAACCAATGCCAATTATAGCCTTACTCTATCCTAACCCTAATTGCCGTTGCCAGTCTCAACGCCCACTGAATCCTGGCCTAGTGCTCTTGACCTTGGACCTCACCTAAAAGCTGGGAAAACCATGTTTCCCAACTGCCTACGTCTCACAGCACTGACCGCTGGCCTCTGGCATCCTGGGATGCCCGAACTCTCCGGCACCATCACCTGCCACACCCAACTCATCAAATGCATCATACTCTCTGTCTCTGTCTCTCTCCTGCTCATGCACTCGCCCTCACTGTCTTCACTGCAGGCTGATCAAAAGGCCTCATTCAGGTCAAACCCCATCCAACACCCTAGAGAAGAATGGGGCAAATCTCCATGCTGCAGCGAACCTGTCAGAGTGAATGCTAAATCTCCTTCAATCTAACTCTACCCTTTCCATACCCAGGAGTCATATTCCAGAATGTACTGACTACCCAAGCCAGTCCTGTGTCCTTCCACCTGCCCCTGGTGGTCTAATGCTACATCTTGCCTCTGACCCCAGTGGGCTGACCCTGTACCTTGCCTCCGACTCTCTCTTGTGGCTGCCTCTCTTGCGCCCCTCTCAGGGCTGACTTCTCTCAGCTTGAAACTCTTACATGTGTTGCTTTCCAACCACCACCACCACACCTCCCACCCCTGCTCCCCCTAAGCTGCAGTGGGACTGGGAGCGTGGGAGAGGATGGTGAGGTACAACCGGAGCCCAGGAATACTGATTCGCAGTCCCTAGGCCTGGCCCTGCCATGTACACACACGTATGTGTTGACACACAGACAATGACTCTGCTGACACACAGAAATACTCTCCCATATCTACTGGAAGACACACACACATAGGCCAAGTCCTCATCCTCAAACACAAACATGCCACCATACATACACTTTCTCAGGCCAGGAATGCTCCCCTCCTCCATCACCCCTGCCTCCCATCTGGTGCCCCACCCTCACCCCCCTCCCAGCCCGAGGTGGGGACAGACACCTGAGGGGCTGCCAGCTGCTTCCTTGACCAGACCAGGCCACCCTCACGCTCCCTGCCCATCTTGTCCACAGGGGACTCGTGGGGGATGCTAGCTTGCCTGTGCACTGTGCTCTGGCACCTCCCTGCAGTGCCAGCCCTCAACCGCACAGGGGACCCAGGGCCTGGCCCCTCCATCCAGAAAACCTATGACCTCACCCGCTACCTGGAGCACCAACTCCGCAGCTTGGCTGGGACCTATGTGAGTATCCAGGGCTCAGGGGCTGGGAGTTGGTTGAGGAATGAGGACTGGGGAAGAGAGACCAACTGGTAGGGTCCTGGTGAATGACTGGGTGATGGGGAGGGGCTTTGGCTCCAAGCAGTCTCCGTGTCTGGCCTGTGTCTGGCCTATCTCCTGCCCTGCCCTCTTAGGGAAGGTGCCCCCTCCTCCCCATTCCTGGCCCCAGGACTAGGCATGTGGGCAGGCCTCGCACCCGCCTTGGCCCATTGCCCCACTGGCTGTCAGCCCAGCCGCCCGCCTCCCCCTGGGGGCCGGGGAAGTCTCCTCTGTTTACACCATGTTGTGGTGTCTTTTGCACGGGTGGGGCTGGGTGGGGATGGAGGGGCCTCACCTCCCATGCCTGTGTTCCAGCTCGCCTCTGCCCCAGACCTGGGGCCCTGCTGCTCTGGACCCATGGGCCTCCCTTCTGTCTGCCTCTCCCATCCTAGCTGGGCCTCCTAGGGGGGACCTGGGGGAAGGGGGCTGTGGGGAACCCAGGCCAGTAGTGGCAGGGGGTTCAGGGTGTGGATGGAAGTTAGGCTTTGGGGGCAGTCCAGAGGTGTTCGGAGCGCCCGGGAGAGAAGGAAGGAGGGTCAGAGTTGCTGAGGACCATGGGGAACTGGCCCCTCTTCCCGTGTTCCTCTTCCACATCCCAGACCCTACTTGGGAGCCAGGGAAAGAAAGGGGAGGAGGGTGGCGGGGGAGCTGGCTCCAGCCCCAGGATACACCGAGGAAATTAGTTTGTCTCTGTGCTTGTCAGCGTGTGAACCTCCCCCTGGGCCCTTGCCTATCCCAGGCCTCCCCCCTCTCTTCTCCCTTTCTCTCCCAGCTGAACTGTCTCCCTCACCCTTTCCCTGGGCCCCAGGCCCCTCCCAAGAGGGTTGGCAAGGCTCTATCCTCTTCCCTAGACTGTCTTCCATACTCTTCCTCTTGCCCAACCCTTGAGATGGCCTCAGTTTATTCCTTCTGCGCCTCTGAGCCCTTCTTGGGGGCATTAGCGAGGACCTCTGTTCCCTGCCCTTCACCTGGGGGACTGGGCATGTCAAGGGAGCACATGGAGCTTGGATGCTCAAGGGCCCCCTGCCTTTCCACCCACTTCTCCCTCTCTGGTTTCCCCATCCAGGAAACCTTTGCTTGATTCTGCTACCCCCTCCAGCTCCCGACCCTTTTTCTCTCCTGGCTTTCCCTGCCAAATTTCTTGAAGGAGTGGTCTACACCCTCTGCCTCCACTTCCTCTCCACCCACTCACTCCTTAACCCCCTGCAATCTGGCTTCCAGGCCACTGAAACAGTTCTCTCTAAGGTCGTCAGGCACCTCCTTCTTGCCAAACCCAATGGTATTTTCTAAGGCTCTCTCTCCTCGCTCTGTTTTGCAGCCACACTGTTGAGCACTGCTGCCTTCCTGAACTCCTCTTCTTGGCTCTGGACTCTCCTGTCCACCTTCACCTCTGCAGCCTGGCCTTCTGGGTCCTCGTGGCTCCTCTTCCTCTCTGCCCGGCCACACCACCCCCTCGCCCCCCGCACCCGTGGCCTTCTCCCAAGACTTAACACACACAGCCAATCAGCATGTCTTTCCAGAGTTTCTCCTGCGTGCTTTTTGCTTTCTACACTTCTCCATAGGAGAGCTCATCACCCCCATTGCTTCAACTGTCACCTCCATGCAAATGACATCTCTGGAGAAACAGGGGAGGCCCATGAACACAGAGGCCTAGTGTGGAGATGGGACCAGTGTCAGGGGACACCAGAAATAGAAGCTTTCGGGGAAAGTATCTCCTGGCAGGCGAACTGGCTCCTCCGCCCTCCTCCTTCCCCATTGCCCTCTCCTTTTCACAGCTGAACTACCTGGGCCCCCCTTTCAACGAGCCTGACTTCAACCCACCTCGGCTGGGGGCAGAGACTCTGCCCAGGGCCACTGTCAACCTGGATGTGTGGCGAAGCCTCAACGACAAACTACGGCTGACGCAGAACTACGAGGCCTACAGCCACCTCCTGTGCTACTTGCGTGGCCTCAACCGCCAGGCCGCCACGGCCGAGCTGCGTCGCAGCCTGGCTCACTTCTGCACCAGCCTCCAGGGCCTGCTGGGCAGCATCGCAGGCGTTATGGCAGCGCTCGGCTACCCGCTGCCCCAGCCTCTGCCCGGGACCGAGCCCACCTGGGCCCCTGGCCCTGCCCACAGTGACTTCCTTCAAAAGATGGACGACTTCTGGCTGCTGAAGGAGCTGCAGACCTGGCTCTGGCGCTCAGCCAAGGACTTCAACCGGCTCAAGAAAAAGATGCAGACTCCAGCAGCTGCAGTCACCCTGCACCTGGAGGCCCATGGCTTCTGATCTCTGACCTTCTCTGTCCCCTCCCTCTTCAAACCCTGCTCCCACTCTGGGAGGGAGGAACATGTATGCCAACACTTGTTAAGCCAGGAGACAGAAGCCAAGAGCCTCTAGCCCTCCCTGGACTTGGAGGAGGGTGTGATGCAATAAAGCCCATCCCTCCCCACTTCCCAAAGTCCTACAGGTCTGGGGAAGAGGTGCAATAGGCCCATCCCATTTCCACAGGAAGTAATGCTCAAGGGAGCCCGAAGTGGTTCACGTTGGTGCAAAGGCTCTCATGGCTTCCTGCTTCCTGCCCACCACTTGCCAGTGTCCACCCAGACCCTCAAGTGGCACTTCCAGGAAGCGTGCCTGTTGGCAGGGAGGGGACCGCCATCACATGTGCCTTTCTGGGGTGAAGCTCTTTGGCTGCCTCACTCTCCTTAGATGGGTGTTACTCCCCTCCCCCCAAATAACTCAATACATCCAATTCAGGAAACAAACCCAGTAGCAAGTCCAAACAGAAAGAGATGGGATTAAAAATGAAACAGGTGGGGTCTGCATGGGAGGTAATACTGAAAGCAGAGAAGCAGGGACAGACTGGACCCAGGGGTCACCAAGGCAATCGGTGGCATAGGGTGGCAACCAAAAGGACATTGCCTTGAAATTTCTTGCCAGCTTCACGGTGCCTCCTCTCTGCCTCCTTTCCCAGGGTATCTGTGGGTTGCCCAGGCTGGGGAGGGCAACCATAGCCACAGCCACAGAATTTCCTGAAAGTTTACATTGCAGTAGCATTTCGGGGTGTGGGGGGGCAGCTCCCCCAGGCCCTGCCCCCCAGCCCCACCCACTCATGACTCTAAGTTTGTTGTATTAATATTTATTTATTTGGAGATGTTATTTATTAGATGATATTTATTGCAGAATTTCTATTCTTGTATTAACAAATAAAACGCTTGCCCCAGAACTTCATCTCTTTGCTTGGCCTCACCCCTTCTCCTGGCTCTCGTGTCTTGTTCTCCTGGCCTTCCTCTCTGGGCTCCCACACCTGCCAGTGGAGAGCTGGGAGCCCCAGGGTTAGCTCAAGAGAGGCCAAGAGCTTGAGGAAGAGGCCCTGTACCCTGTGCCCACCGAGAAGATGTGCACACAGCCGACTTCACTCCTGCCCCTCCATCCACATTGTGCTCCTCCTTTAGTCCTCCCAGATAGCTTCCTGTCACTTACCTTCCTCCTCCCAGCCTGTGTTCGGTCCACCTCACTTCTCTGGGTGACTTTAATGGTCTCATATGTCTGTCTCCCTGCAGAGCCATCTGTCTGCCTTCCAGGCTCAGCTTCCCCAGGACCCCTACCTGTGACCACCTGCCGGGGCCCCCCAGAAGTAATCCTCACCTTCTCAACACCCTTTGTCTCCTAGGGAGGGCAAAAGACCTAGGCCAAGTCACAAGTCTCAGCAGTGATCTGCTCCTTTCTCTCCAACATGAAACCGCAGATTCGAGGGAAAGAGAAACTCGTATTGGACTGTAAACGAATGGGATAGGTGCCATTCAAGGGATGGCCTAAGCTCAAATCCCATGTCTATCATCTACTGGCTGAGTGACCTTGGACAAATGATTTAAAGCTCTCTGTTCTCCAGTTTCCCCATCTATAAAATGGGAATAATTAAAAACCCTTATAAGAATGTTGGAAAGGATAAGAGAAGCAATAAAGGTAAGATGCTTGGCTGAGGCAGCAGCGATTAGGAATCACAGATGACACATCTATGTGTCATGACATTCTAGTGAAGGGCCACTGGGTAAATCAATGGGCTAACTGCTCCCAGGTAATAGTGGCTATTTTACAAGGGCCTCCGGGAGACAGAGCCTTCAGTGAAGGCAGTAACAACGGATGGTGATGTCAGTCAGTTGACAAATATTTTAAAGACCTAATTACCCGCCCAGCACTGTGCTAACTGGTGTAGGAAAGCCAAAAGAAGTCCAAGACCTGATTTGGCTCCTGCCCTTACGGAGCCTGCAATCTACCTGGGAAGACACTGTGCTTACCTGAGATGATAAGGAGCGAAACCATGTGCGCATACGTGGGCGACAGGGGCCAGGAGGTAGTGACGAGTGAGCCGCCGGGAAAGGGAGAGGTGGGGCGAGGGAGAGGTGTGAGGGTAGGTGCAGGAGCTATTGGACTTGCTTGTGGGTGGCGTGAGCCAGGCTGTGCTGAAGGTCCCTGAGTCACCTGACCCAAGTTGGTGAGAACTTGCCCATCCTGAGGGCCCCAGGCTCCTCGGACTGAGACGTCTGCCCAGGCATGGCCAGGGGCACCTGCAGGCCCTGCCTCCAGCCTCACGAGATACAAAGGAGAGGGCCTCTGGGCTGTCTCCATCCAGGGCCTGCATTGTGTAAGGCACCAAGCAAGAGGCGAAACGGGATACAGGGAAAAGGAAGGTAGGTCCCACACTGCTGTGCCGCAGGCTTATGGGGGCACGCTCTGCGTCTTCTCCATCTCTCTGTCTCAGCACCCAGCTCAGGCTCAAGCTCAAGTCCCAAGAAGTTGTTCCCTTAGTGTGCTGAACAGAACAATCCAGAAAAGGAACCAGTCCCCCATCTCCTACCCCCTGCCAAATGCTAGAATCCAAGGCAGAAGTTGATCAGAAAGACCCAGGCAAAATACTATTTAGGTCAAGAAGGAAGGAGTGACTGCCTCCAGCTGGGTGAGGGCCCTGCTAGTCTGTGAGCCCTGTAGGGGAGGAAACGGCATCTGAAGTCACTGCTGTATTTCCAGTGCTAGGATGTGGGATTTGACAGCATGCTTGGAGGATGGGCAGGACAAGGGATAGTTGTGTCTGTCTCCCTTTTAAGCAGGTAGCATCTTGAGGACAGGCTCCACAGTTAAGTCATCCTTGCATCCCTGCCGCATTTTAGCATGATGCAGGGCACAGAATAAAGTACTCAATGATTTGATTTAAACTGATTCAAAGAGTGTCAAGACAATAGTGTATTAGAAGCCAAGAGAAGAGAATTTTAATGAGCCAGCTGATCAACAGTGTCAGATGCCCCCAAGAACCACAAGAAGACTCTGGGGAGAATCCACTGGCTTTGTAAACAGGAAGTCACGGGTGACCTATGCAAGAACAGTTGAGAGACACATCAAATTGTGAGATTAAAGAAGGAGGTGGTGAGAAGGAAGTAGGAAGGGTGAATACATTCCCTCAGGAGTTTGGTGACAAAGGGAATACCTAGGGGGAGTAACAGGATCCCAGAAGGTTTTCTGTTAGCTTGGTTGGTTTGCTGCTACTGTTTTTAAGTAGAAGAGATCAGAACATGTTCTTGTTGCATGAGGGGTGATGGCTGGAGAACTGAGAGGGTCGGGGAATAGAATCAGGGACATGCATAGGAGAATGAAAAGGGTTTCTGGGCAGTTATGTGGCACCAGCCAGGTGACATCAGCAAACACATCTCTGTCATGGACCCGTCGGCATGGATTGAGACATTCTTTGACATTTATTTCCTAACAAGCCAGACAGAGGTGGCCAGAGGTGGCCTGAGGTGGGGACAGAGAGAAGAGGGGCCATTTCCCAAAGCTGAGGACTGGCAAGGCAGGACTGGCAGAGAATCCAGAGGTGAGACTCCAGAGGGCTAGAACTCGTGCTGTTGACTGGTTGTGAGCCACACAGCACATGTAGGGTGGGTAGCAGAGGGAAACGGGGGCGGGGGCTGGGGTGGCTGCAGAGGAGCATCCAGTCAGAAAGGGCATTTCAGAGTCTGAGTTCTTAAACTCTCCTCCAAACAGTTCCCTGCAGATGATGTCAGGGGTGAGTCCTTCTTGTGGGTTTTGACACTGTGGACCACGGGACAGGTAGCTCCTGAAAAATGACAGGTCATCTGGCTTTTCTGTGAATGAGTCTCCATTCACACTGAGTCTCCATCCACAGCTGCTTTAGGAGACGTGATGAGTTGTCATTGGTTATCTTAGGTTCCACCTCTTAAGTATGGTCTCATGGTCACGGGCCCAGGTATGTAGAGGTCAGTTTAAGAACTGGAATACCTGGGGACTTCCAGTGTCACGGGGCGGGGGGGGGGCATTATCTCTAGAACTCTTCTGTTTCCAGGAAAGCTAGGGAGAATGGGAGAGGAGAGAAGGTCCCCCCCTGTCACCTCCAGATAGCATGCTGTGGATAAGAAATCTCATCCTCATCTTGGGTGCCCGGAAACACACCTGTGTTTGAGAGCAGGCATACAAGACAGAGAACTGTCACTTGCGGGAGGCGACTTCCAGGATGGTGGTGATGGGAGCGGATATAGCAGGGCCTCTGATGACGGCTGGCCAGAGGGTGATCATGCCTTGCCATCTTCCTGCTTTTGCAAAGACTGACCCATACCCAGGACTTAGGTGCCCCTTGGTATGTGAGGAGACTCATTCAAGCACCTGTCACACACCCCCAACATCTGCCCACTTGCAAAGGCCACCCCAAATGGGGAAAGGCCAAGAGAGGCTCTTGTTACCCTCAGCCTAGAGGGCAAGGGCTGGTGATGCGGGCCTGGCTTAGTGCTCTGATGGCGGGCTCCCTCTCAGCTCCCCCCTCTTCTCTGGAGCCACAATTGTCCCTGCCTTTGTCCCTTCAATTCTGGAGCTCCCTGACTCAGCCTGGTTCCCCAATTTCCCAGCAGTGGACAAAGCCCTTGTCAGTGGGGTGGGGGTGGGGGCAGTGAGGGAGGAACTGTGAGCTTTAGAACTTCAGAGTTCCAGTGCTTTCCTTCAATGTCCTCTCAGCCTTCAGCATCCCTTAGTTTCCCTAGTTCAGAGGTCACCTCTAGGTTCCTCAACTTTCCTCTAATCTCCAAGGTCAGGCTGATGGGTGGAAACTAAGTAGGATCTTCCTCCCAACTGGACAAAGTCTGACACCTCGTGGCCAAGGTGAGGAATGGCCTTTTCAAATCTCCCTAGGACTTCTCTACAGTCGTGATGGTCAAGGTGAAAGGGGAGGTGATGGGAGGAGGTTTGGATGGGGTGGTTTGGGACAGGGAAGAAGAGACATCCAACGGCAGAAAACCCAGACCCAGGACAACTTTTGCCTTCCACCAGGCTCCTGCCCCTTAAGCCCACGAGGTCAAGAACCTGGAGCAGGAGGAGGGGTGTGAGTCTGGTGCCCAGAATCTCCAGCTCAGGGTGGATGGCAGGGCCTGAGGGCCTGAGGAAGCGGGTTGCTGGGGGAGGTCAGGAGAGCGGGCTATACCCCAGAGCCCTCTGGGCCCCAGGCAGCTGCTTCCCTCCCTCCTTCCTAGCTAGCTGCCCCCACTATCCTAGCTCTAGCTGGCTCTCCCCATGAGCCCCATTGTGAGCTGGGGGAAGAGAAGTGGCTCTTAGGGCGCATGCAAAGTACTGAGGCCCCCTATCCTGCCACATTGTCTGAGCTAAGCCGGGCCTAATTCCCCTTCCCCTTGGAGCAGTCAGTGGTGGGGCTCCACCCTCAGGAAAGTGCGGGGATGCTGTTCCAGTTCTTTTCTCTTCTTTCCTCTTGGGTTCCTCCAAGACTTTGGCCTTCACTCTGAAGCAAGGGCCTTGAGTGTTCCCAGGCCAAGGTGCAAAGGTCACTCCTGCTAATCTCATCCCCAGCTTCTGGGGGTCAGAGAGGACAAGGAACCTAAGCCTGGGTCTCAGGAAATTCCCTGAAGGAGTTAGCCCTCTGGTGTCAGACCTATGGCCAGGCCCTCCAGTGTGAAGCCTGAACTGTGACAGACCCCAGGGCAGCAGTTTTGCAGACAGGCCAGGAAGTTGCCTGAGAAGGGATAGGGGTCCCAGGAAGGAAGGTTAAAGGAGGCAGACAAGGTTGGGGGAGTAAAGAAGGAAAAGACCTGAGGATGGGCAGGCCAAGGTCTGGCCTAGTTGCCAGCACAACTTACGGATCAAGATGTCAAGACAGGGAAGATTGCCAGTTGGACAGTGATGATTCCCAAACCCCTGGGTGCCAACTCCTTCAAGCCTTGGGGGTTGATCCCACAGCTATCTGACTAGCAGAGGCGGGCCATGCTGCCTGGGGAGAGTTGTCTCAACTCCAGGCCAGAGAGCCAGTCCTAGGTGCCTGCACTTGAGCTGACCACCTGGGCTGGGAGAAGCTGAATGAAGGCCAGGGGGAACATCTTCCAGGTGGGTGGGGGAGGCTAGCAGGGCCTGGGCCAGGCAGGGCTGGGGGCAGCTGGCAGGGGTGGCCCAGACAGTGCCCACAGAACAGGCCAGGGTGCCAGAGAGGAGAGGGAATGAGCTCGGGTGGCAGTAGGAGCCACTGTGGCCGCCCAGCAGCATACCCCATTTCACGCTCCCTGGGCGGCGGCAGGGCCCCACGGCTATCAGCTTTCAGGGGTGGGAGGGACCAGGAATGAGGAGGGGTCTGCCCCACCCACGGTTCCCTATCCCTCAGGGCTTTGTGGGCTCAGGAGTTGGGTGCCACACACTTCTGGACACGCCTTCTGGGGAGGGGTTGTCAGTCCCATAGAGCCTGGGCACCAGCCCTCTGAGGAGTATTCAGTGCCTGACTGTACCCCACACCTACGCCCGTCCCATGCCTGGTGGAGAGGGCCTCCCTGCTCCCCTCCCCAATGCAGCAGAGCCCCTGTCTCCCTCACTCTGGGCCCCACTTAGTCCAGGAGGCAGATGGGGGGATTAGACAGGCCAAGCCCAAACAGTAAAGCAGGGAAGGGCCCTCCAGCTCTGTACAGTGCGCCCACAAGCTCTCACTCTTCCACTCAGCCCTCCTCAAGGAAGGGATGGGGAGAGCCAGGAGGAAGGAAGCCCCTGAAGACAAGGCCTGTTCTGCCCTCTCCTTCGGTGGTCTGCTCCCCAGAGCGTTCTCTTCCCTCAGGCACATTCTCCTCCTAATGTAGAGTGCCCAGACCCTAGAGCAGTGGGAAAGGGGCAGGCAGAAGCCTCTGAGCCTCTCTAGAGGCCGATTAGAGCTGGGCTGGTCCCCGCACTGATTCCCAGACTCCCACTGGCCAGCACTTCTGCCTACTGCCAGGAAGTTGGTGAGGAGGAGGCGGGTATAGGGGTGAGTCAGCAATGTCATGAGCCCAAGGGACAAAGGTCATGGGTGGAGAATTGAGAGACACTGTTTACAGCAGCCCACCTCCTCCAGGGGGTCTTTCAGAGATAAGCCAGCCCGGTGGTCCAACCCATTTCTGACCCACCTTTCCCCTTCTGTTTGTTAGGAATTTTATCCTTGCACTGACAATTTGCGTGTCCGTCTGCTTGCCCTTTCGCCTGTGAGCTCCTGGGGGGCACAGAGGGACAATGGTTTCACTGGGGTCACACAAGTCCTGTGACTATCAGCACTTCCTACTTTCAAGAACCATTTTACGTCTATTTTAATTGAGCGAGTATGTGGGAAAGGGCTCAGAACAGTCCTTGGCACGCTGAAAGTGTCATGTAGGGTTATTGTTGGTACTTTCTACTCATACTCTCACATTAGTGTGAGGCAACAAGGGCAGATTTTGCTGATGAAGGACAGGGGATCTAAACATACTCTGGCCTTCTCAGCAGTGTGGAATCTTCCTGTCTAGGAGGGCAGGCAAGGGCAGTCTGTGAGACCCCAGGAGAGCCAAGGAGGCAAGCACTTGCCTGGACTAAAAGCCAACAGTGTCTTTGGGTGCAGACTGAGAAAGGAGACTTCAGAACCCATGGGCTTCTCCAGCCAGGTCTCCTGGGGCTGGTGTGGGTGGGGTGAGAGCACGGAAGGGGTCTGGATTAGCCCCAACTCTCTTCGGACCTCCAGACCTGCCCCCACAACACTCAGCGGGCCAAGGGGCGGGAGTGGAAGTCTCCAGCTGGGCTCTGGGGAGTTATAAACTGGCCACGGGGATTAGCGAGGCTGAAAAGAACATTTGCCTAGGAAGGGTAAACGGGAAGTGAGAGGCTGAGGATAACGCTCTGTGAAGTCCCCCGAGACCCACTGCAGACCAGTGTGGGGGCAGGAGGAGGTGGTGCAGTCTGGGGCATCATGACAGGTCCCCCACCCACTGCCTCACCCATTCTCCCCCACCCCAGAACACAGCTGCACTTGCAGCCCCGCCCCCTCTGTGCCGCCTGCCATTGGCTAGAGCCAGGCCCCGCCCCACAGAGGCGGGCTGCCATTGGCTTAGGTCTTTGCTGTTTGCATGTTTGTGGGGGTGGGAGGGAGGCGTCATACCCTGGAACCCTCGCATTTCCTTTCTGCTTGTCTGGGTCGTCCGTCTGCCCGTCGCTGGCCCCAGGCTCGCTCTCTGGCCCCAGCCCTCTCTCACTCTCTCTCTTAGCAGCTGTCTCTCTCGTGCCCGCTGGCCTGTCTTTCCTTCCCGGCAGTCGCCTCCTTCTCCGCCTGCCTGGGTGGCCGCCATGGGCCGGAAACGGCTCATCACTGACTCCTACCCTGTAGTGAAGAGGAGGGAGAGCCCCGCTGGGCACAGCAAGCGGGAGCTGGCACCAGAGCTAGGTCTCTGAGGTGTGGGAGGGCGGGAGGAGTGGACGCGGGGGACATGAGAGGACGTGGGCAGTGGAAAGGAAAGTGAAGTATGTCCTCTACTTCCTACAGCAGGCCTGGGAACGGATAGCAGAGGCAAAGGGGTGGTGAAGGCTGGGGAACAGTGGGACAGCTGTGAGGTGAGGGGAAGGGGGCCAGCTCCGCAGGGCACAGGCCTGGGCAGACCTCAGGAGCAGCATGTCATTGCAGGGGAAGAGCCCCAGCCCCTGAGCGTGGATGAAGCAGAGCTGGAGCTACTGAGGCAGTTTGACCTGGCCTGGCAGTATGGGCCCTGCACAGGTGAGAACCCCCTCAGGCCCCAAGAGCATGTCCCAGAGCCAGAACTGTCACCCACACGTCTATGAAGCAGCCCCGGCCCCTGCCTGACTCTCTGCACTGTCTCCTGAGACTGGGGGGTGTGGAGGTCCTGACATACCCCTCCACACATTATCTAGCCTAGACTCTTCCTTGCCCCAACACGAAGTCCCAGTGTCTTCTTTCCACCCTGGCAGGGATCACACGGCTGCAGCGCTGGCATCGGGCAGAGCAGATGGGCTTGGAGCCTCCCCCGGAAGTCCGTCAGGTGCTGTGTGCCCACCCTGGAGATCCCCGCTTCCAGTGCAGGTCAGAGACAGGCCAGGGAGGGCTTTCAGGGGAGCCAGGGACTTCTCTAGGCACCACCAGCCTGCTGGCCCCGGATGGGGGCTCTCTTGGCCTGAGGGAGAAATAGATGCAGCCTTGGGGGTCCTTGCTGAGCAGGCAAGAAGATTCTACAAGGTGCCTGGCTCAGGAGGCAAAAGCTTGTTTTAATAATTCTTATGCCTGAGCTCATGGTGGAGGAAAGGTGCACCCAGGGCCCAAGGTACTATTTAGTACTGAGAGCCTGGCCAAGGGCTATAGGACATGGCCAAGAACTGGGGCTGGTGAAATCAGATCAAGAGACTTGACTGACTCTGGTTTCTCCCTCCATCTCATACCCCCTCGCACAGCCTCTGGCATCTCTATCCCCTTTGACACATCGCCTAAGACCTCTTGCCCGCAACTTGAGAACCTCAGGACACAAGCAAGAGCCAGTTGCTTCCCCTCGGCTCAGCTCTGCTGTGGAGAACGTTTGGCAGGAAAGAGTGTGATCACAGGGAAGGAAAAAGGCTGTGTCTGGAGCTCTCTGCGGCTCAGCCCTCCATCTAATGAGCAGGCTCCCAGTGCCCCCTCTGAGAACCCACACGGCTGAAGCCAACCACCTCCAACATGGAGAGTGGTCTCTGAGGATGAGGACTTGGCCATGAGCCTTTGGAAGCCCGCCACACGCCTGACCTGAACACTGTGGTCCTTGGGATGGTGCAGCCGACTCGGTGCAGCTTTGGGCAGAACCAGACTCAGGCAGAAGGCAGATGATCTAAGAGGCAAAGTTGACCTCCCCACCTCAGGCTGGGACTCTGAGGGCAGAACTGGCTGAGCTCACGGGGCAAGGGGTTCACTAATGCTTATCAATAAAGAACACTGAGTCTGGAAGCCTGATCTCCAGTCCCTTAATGTGGTCCTGCTTGGGCTGGCAGCACCCAGCAATCTGATAGCTGGAGAGAGCCAGCACCACGCTTTCCTGTAAGGTGTACATGCTTCTTCCACTGCCTAACCCTCGACCTGAGAAGGAGGAAAGACACCTTAAAAAAAACCCAACGGACAAGTCCTCACAGCGCTGAGCAACCTCTGGCGCCCCCTGGTGGTAACCAGGAAGACTACTCTAGCCACCTTCACTGGCCAGCCAGGAAAAACCCACCACCTGGCCTGCCCAGTGTTGCACACCTCACAAAAATGGGTCCTTTGTCAGAGCAGGATCCAGGGGACCCATGACTCATAAGGTCCAGACAGACATATACATTCCCAGCAAGCACCACTACTTCCCACATGGGGGCTACCTGGATCCAAAGCTGGGTTGGGGGTGGGCTTCCACCCATAGGACCTGCCCAGAGATGGCCATCATCTGAGGGGCTTTGGTAGGGAACTGGATGGTCCTGGAGATGGAGGAGAAATAGCTGTATTTAGAAACAATGCTTAAGGGACCCTGGGATGGTATGACATGGAGACTGGAATCAGTACTCCTTATAATGGTGTTACCTTCATTTGATGTATCGGCCCTCCGTCCTGGGGTGGAGAAACAGAACCATGAACTCCTTGGAAGCAGGTTTAGACAGTGACCAAGGAGCCTTTTTTAGCCCCCATTTTATCGAGCACTGACCATGCCTCAAGTGCTTTAAATATATTACCTCTAAATTTCCTAAAAAACCTTCAAGGTAGATTTTACAGAGAGGGAAACTGAAGCCCAGAAAGGTTGTGCAAAATTGTCCAGAAGCACCAGCAGGTATGTGATCATGCAGAGATGAGGGGCTTTTCCTGTCTCCTCCCTGCCCCTGCCCATCTGCTGAGCACCTGCCATGAGCTGGGCTCTAGAGGTCCTCTTGGGTGTTATTAGGGGGGAGGAGATAGACAAAAACAAACACGTAAATAGTATGTCAGGCTGTGGTAAGTGCTAGGCAGAGTTAGGGTTAGAGGTTAGAGAAGGCCAAGGGTGCTGGAGAGGCAGCTCAGGGAAGGCTCCCTGACAGGGCAGCATCTGGGAGTGCTTCCGGCAGAAGGAGCAACAGGCCCACACTCCCCAAGGCATGAGTGTTTCCAGTCCGGTCAAGGAGCAGTGCGGAGGCCAGTGCAGCTGGGCAGAGGCAGCGCAGGGAGCAGGGGTGGGGGAAACAAGGCCAGAGAGGTAGCAGGCAGGTCCCATAGGGCCTGATAGGACAGGATAAGGAATCTGGATTTTATTCTGAATGAGAGAGGAAGACATTGGTGGGTTTTAAGGCAATAAATGACAATCAAATTTATGTTTTGAAAAACATTACTCTGTTGGTGAACAGCTTGTGGGGTTGGGGAAAGAAGAGGCAACACAAACACTCAGGAGGCTACTGGAGTTGGCCAGTGGGAGGCAGTGGTGACTTAGACCAGGGTGGGAGACAGAGGTGGCAGGAAGTGGCTAGATTCTTTCTACATTTTGAAGGCAAAACTAACTGACAGGACTTGCTGATCCGTTAGGTGTGGAGTTTAAGAGAAAGAGAGGAGCCAAGGATAACTCCAAAAGTTTTGGCTTGAGCAACTGGAAGAACAGAGTTCCCATTACTAAGACAGGAAAGATTGTGGGAAGGGGAGGGTGGGGTGGGGAATTAAGAGTTCAGATTTGAAGTCTGTGACACATCTAAGATGGGGAGTAGGCAGTGGATATGCAAGTCTGGATGTGAGAGAGAAATCTGAGCATCTTTCAGGTGGTATTTAAAGCCATGTGTGTGGGTGAGATGACCTGAGTGAGTATAGTTAGAGAAGAAGTGGTCTCTGGGACCATGGCCCTGGGACCTTCTATGCTTAGAGGGCATGCAGCAAAGGAGACTGAGGAGTGGCAAGACTGGCGGAAAGCCAGGAGACGGTGGGCCTGGGAGGCCTGGGTGGAGGGTGTTTCAAGGTCTCAGATGCTTCTGAGAGGCTGGTAAGATGAAGCCGGCAAAGAGCACACTGGACTTGGTCATGCAGAGGTCACTGCAGACAAGCGGCATCCATGGGGTGACAGGGATGAGTGTGCCTCGAGTGGGCTCAGAGGGAAGGATGGCAGAAGTGGAAATGGGGTCATGCCAGTTGTTTCAGGGATCTTTTACTGTAAAGGGAGAAATGAGTGGTAACTAAAGAGGATGTGGGATCAAGGAAGGTTGTGTTTTTTTTTATCACATTATTCTAGAATTTTTTTGGCAAGGGGGAGGTAATTAGGTTTATGTATTTTTAATAGAAATACTGGGGATTGAACCCAGGACCTCAGGCATGCTAAGCGTGTGCTCTACCATTTGAGCTATACCCTCCCCATTAAGGAAGGGTTTTTATTTGTTGTTTTGTTCCATCTTTTGTTTTAGATAGAGTGATATTACAGCATAATTACATGGAGAAGAGAGTGGTCCAACAGGGAGGGACACTGAGGCGGCAGAAGACAGAGGAGGCAGTTGTGTGAGCGAAGTCTGTGAGGTGAGAAGGGCCAGGACTGGTACACAAGGAAGAGTGTGGCCTTAGGTAGGAGCACCCACCATGGCAGGGAGGGAGGCAGAGGCTGTGGGAGTGGATGCAGGGAGAGGGGTATGGTTGGGGGTGGGAACACTGGAGCATCAGATGTTTGCTCACAGCCTGGACTGGCTGGAAGGGATGTGATGTTTATTAAGTGACAATCCACGCCATCTGCTGCACTTAACATTATCTCATTGACTGCTCAGAACAATCTCATTAAGTGAGTATTATCCACTTCCACAGATAAGGAAACCGAGGCTGAGAGGAAAAGTGACTGGCTTAATCAATAAACACCAGGGCCCAATTCCCACCCAGGTCTGTCTTCCCGCTATGTCACTGCACCTGTGCTCCAACCCACACCTGTGCTCCAGGTGT
This sequence comes from Camelus bactrianus, assembly GCF_048773025.1. Lineage (NCBI taxonomy): Eukaryota > Metazoa > Chordata > Mammalia > Artiodactyla > Camelidae > Camelus > Camelus bactrianus. The sequence continues at coordinate 5,221,420 of NC_133548.1, forward strand.
TCAGGATGGCATCGACAAGATAAGACCTACCCGTGGAGAAATTAAAAAATAATGTAATACAAGTGCTACCTTGGGGCAAGTAGGAATGGTGTGAATACAGTTCTCAGGAAGGAGAGAGACCACATATTAAAGGGACCCTTGCTGCAAGGGCCCTGAGCAGAGGACCGCCATGCCCTGCAGCACTGCCTAACCTCTTCTGCTGGCCATGTCCCTGCATCTCAGACCTTTCCATGCAGAATGAAAGCAGACTTGCCACTGGGGCTGGGGGTTGGGGTGGCCCAAGACACCGACACTCTGAATATTCTTAAGCAGTTGTGTGTTTTATCTTTGGCCAGTTTTGCATTCTACTCCATGATATATCTGGAGCAGTTGCTGTAACAGAAAAACAGATGAACCTACTTATCAAGTAAAATGAACCCCAGGAAGATGCGATCATGTGTGGCCTATGACTGGTTTCATATACCAGTGACACACCCTCTATCGCCCAGCTGAGGTCGAGCAGCATCGCAGAAAGCACCAAATAAGCGTTTATCAGAAGGAAATGGGAGGTCAGTGGCCCTTGAAGGGTGAGTAAGAATCCGCAGACAGAGAAAAACATTCTAGACCGAGGGACTGGGCTGAGCAAAAGTAGTGAGGAGAGGTGGGTGTATGCGCCCAGGGGAGAGGTGTGCAACCCGCAGCACTTGCTCTATGAAAAATCAGTGCAACCAAAAGCCGGCATTTCAGTGCTTGCTATGTATCCAGTACTGTCCTAAGTGCCTTTTATCCTCAAAGCAGCCCTAGAAATGATTCTAAACGTTTTATAAAGCAATTTTAATGAGGAAATTCAGGCACAGAGAGGTTAGGTACTTGCCCAGGATCACACAGCATGTAAATATCAGGAATAGGACTTGATCCCAGAGTCCTGTTACAGAGACTGCACTTCTGTCACATGGGATAATGCTGGTGAGGTCCTCTGGGACAAACACAGGTGCTTGAGCCTGAGGCAAAGGAGTTTGGGTTCATCCACGGTGATAAGAATGCCTGAAGGTTTTTGAGCAGGAGAGAGATAGTATAAAATAATCATTTCAGAGAATCTTTCTGACCAGGTACAAGCTACAAAATATTCACAACATGGGTGCTGAGACCCTGGTTAACAGACAGTGTGAAGGACGAAGAGTTATGGGAGGTTGCAAAGAAAGTTGGCAAGACTTGCACCTGGGAAGGGAGGGATGGGGAGGAGGCATCAAATGACTCAGGTTTTGAGCTTGGGTGGGTTAGAGGATGCTGGTGCCACAGGCCAAAAAATGGAAACTGGGGGGGAAGATAGGATCGATTTCATGCATGCTTAGTTTGAGATGATGACAGGACATCCAAATGGAAACATCTAGTAGGCAATGAAAACCTAGAGGTCAAGTCCAGCAGCAAGGTCAAAGGAGAGTGTGGTACCCAGGGGACAGAGGGGAATCACCTGCCTAGAACTGACATTTGAGCCCATGAGTTCTCTGAGAGAGGAAACAGAGACAGGGAGAGGGTGCAAAGATAGGACCAAATTTGGCACTTGGGAAAATACTCTCCAGAAGAAGGTGGAAGAAGCCCAGCAAAGAAGAGGGGAGAGTGTCAGAGAGGCCGGAGAGACGAGGTAGAGTTGTGTCTGGAAGTTCTTGAGAACCTCACATGTGGCAATGGCTGGTGTGATGTGCTGAGATGCCAAGGAAGAAATCATCAGCAGGAGATGGACAGGTTACAGATGGCTCACCCTAATTCAGTCCCCATATTTCCTGCTTCCCTCTGGCCTTGTTTTGTAGTTCTCGCTGGCATCCCCAGCTGCCATAGTAACTACCATGCCACACCCATCAATGAGGGGCGCACTGATTCATTCTTTATTGACTCAGGTGTGGCAACATTTATCCACTCTCAAACTCACTAGTAGTGTGAGGGCTTAATTTACCAAGAAACTTGAGTAAACAAGGAAAAGGAAGACGTTTCTGAATTAGCTGAGAAGTAGATGGAAGCCACAACAGTGCCCACTTGAGGCGAATGTGGGTGACCACCACCTCTAGGACTTCTGGGACGCTCAGCATGATTGCTAGTTTTCTCTGCAGGTGGGGCTCCGGTTCATCTGCCTGAGTTCTAAAGTAGAAAACAACAACTTTATGCTAGTCATGGCAGATGCAAATTAGAACCTAGCCCTAAGCACCAGGAGCTTGCTGGGGGAGAGGGGGGAGAGAGAGAGAGAGGGAATTTCAAACACTGCCACAAGACAGGTGTGAACTTGACTCAGGAAAACAGACTTCTGACAATGAAGCAGAGCATTTAAAGATGAGAAGGGGCTTCCACAAGTTGAAAAGGTCTCAGGTAATTCCTGAGCACTACTTTGGTCCGTGGTCTCTTGAAGGAAAAGGCATTTCCTAGAGACCTCCTCTGTGTGGGAGCCTCCTTCACCCCGCCTGGAGGTTTCTGTGACTCCCTGTCCTGCAATTGCTACCTTGACTGCACGCTGCTCTCTCTGCACAGCTTTCCCTCAGAAGCACTAAGCATTCCTCCTCTATCCCCTGTGCAACCCGTTTACATTTTATTATAGCATGTTACATTGCTACAGCGATACATTTCATCATCTCCACTGCTGGAGAGTATTTCATCCTTGTCACCAGTGTAACTAGCACAGGGATAGCTACACAGTAAGCACTCACAGCTGAAAAAACCTTCCCACTTCACTGGCACCTACCATTTGATCTGTTGGTCCTGTCCAGCCTGTGAGAATCATTTATGTACCTGTCGTGAAGGCCAGTCCTAAACTCCAGTGAAATGTGGTCTCCAACTATGTCACTTCTCCCAGCAGTTGTGTGGCCTTGACAGCAGGTGCCATCTTTTCCTTCTCATCAAGGAAAGCATCAAAGCTGTCAACTTCAGAGGCAGGACCCTTTTCATTTTCTGCTTTGAAGCTTGTGCCCGCACTGGGCCAGCAGGCTGAGTGTTCAGCTGAGGTTCTCTCATATGAGCAGAGGCAGTTGTTGGCTGGAGGAGCATCCAGCCAGCTTCTCCACGTGCGCTCAAGAGCATGGCTGCCCAGGGTCCTACTATTACCTCCCACAACGTTGGGGTGTAAACTGGGACAACTCCAAGGACACCAGTTTGGCATGATTTATCAAAATTACAAATGCATGTGTCCCTTTCAGTCCATATCTAGAAATTTATCCTACAGATACTCTTGTAGGTCCAAAATAACATTACAGTACTGTTTGTAATGGCAGAGACTATAAACAGCCTAAAATGTCTATCAATGAGGCACCAGCAAAGTAGGCTGCAGTGCACAGCGGGCACCGTGCTGTGAAAAAGTTCCAGGAAGCTCTGTGTGTATTGGTACAGAGTGGGATGATCTCCAAAATAAACAGTTAAGTGGGAAAAAAGATTTACAGAACAGTGTGTATAATATGCTACAATTTAGGTTAAAACGTGTGTGTATTCACTTGTTTTAAGCACACAGGATCTCTGAAAGGACACCCAAGAAATTGATAACATCAGTTGCTTTTGAGAGGAAGGTAACTTGGTGGCTTAGAAACAGGAATGAGGGACTTTTGAATTTGAACTATTTAACTGTATTACCTATTTAATCAATCTATCAATAAGAAAAAAGTCTTGCCACATCCATGTTGATGTATTTAATAAATACTAAAAATAACAGAAACAATCCCACTGAGGTAGAAGGGTCACTGCGTCATGTACTGCAATGGCTTTGTGCATGTCTCTGCTCCCATGATGCTGCACTCTTTTTATCATATTCCACTGGGAGAGAAGGGCCTTCTACCCGTCCTTACAGTGGGGTCCTAGCAGTTGGCAGGCCCATCTCCTCTTTTACTAGACCTCTGCCAGGCACCTGGCACTGCCCCACACTGGGATAACAGTCAACTTGTCATGGGGACTCTTGGTTTCTCAAGACTGCAAAAATTATGAGTCTAGTATAAGTCCATCCAGTTCATTCATTTATTCATTTAACAAGTTCATACAGGGTATCTGTCAGTAGTAGTAAGTATGTAGAATATATGGCTTGGGTCCAAGCCTTAAAGACCTTTCAGTCCACCCTAAATACATGAAAAGATGCCCAACTTCACTTCAAATAAGACTGGCAAAAGCTGAAACACTTGGACAGTATACTCTGTTGACAAGGTTTGGGGGAAACATGAAGGAGCGAAAGATGGCAGGGTCCCCAGGGAGGGGAATCTGGTAGTACTGATAAAATGACATGGCATTTACCTTTAACCCAGCAATCCCACTTTCAGGAATTTACCCTGAAGATTCACTTCCACAAACATAAAATAACATGTGCGTAAGCATTATTGACTGTGGCATTATTTGTAATAGCAGAATATTGGAAACAACTTAAATTCCTGTTCATGGATTAAATAAAACCGCTCAATGGAATACTGTGTAGCTATTAAAAAAAAAAAAAAGGAAGATTTCCATAAGCTGATATGGAGTGATTTCCAGGACAAATTGTTAAATAAGTAGTACAATTTACTACCTTTGTGTATGGAAGAAGGGGAAATGAGATAGACATTTGAAAAAAGAAACATAGGGAGAGTAAAGTAGAAACAAATAAAATGGTTGCTACTGTGGGTAGGTAAGAATGGGGTGGATGAAAGGATGGGAATGAGATTTCTCTATTTTTTTATATCGTTTCAGCTCACGAACCATATAAACATTTTACATATTCAAAACTGTATCGATAGTGGGGAGGGTACAGCTCAGTGGTAGAGCGCATGCTTAGCATGCACAAGGGCCTGGGGTCAATCCCCAGTGCCTCCAGTAAACAAACAAACAAACCTAATGACCTCACCCTCCTCCAAAAAAAAAAAAAAAAAAACAAAAAAAAAAACTATGTCAAAAAAGATTTTCAAAAATCCAAAAATTGAACATAAACAGTAACAAACGAACCCAACTGTATATCAAAATGATAATATAACCTCACAAAAAAGGAATACAAGAATCCAAGTAAATTATGAACACAGTTCATGGACCTCCTAAGAATAAAAGAACCACATCAATAAAAATCTTGAACTTTGCTTAGTAGATGTGTTGTTGATAATAGTACTGGTGTACTAATTCTAAAACTGTTTAGCTGTTTTTGTTTAAGACTAGAAAAAAATGAATAAATATATAGATGTTGGGAACCAGAGACTGTCAGAAAAGGAAGATCAGATACGGAATGGGGAAAGGTGAGGAAGAATCCTGAAATGTTAGATTTGAATTGGGGGTATCACTATGTTGATTTTTAAAAAATCAACTTTATTGAAATATAATTTATCTACAACAAAATTACAGGTTTTAAATATATAGTGTTGGTAAATGTATACACCAGTGTACCTCCCACCCAATTAAGATCTAGAGCACTTCCATCAGTCAGAACGTTCCCTCACTCTCCTTTGCACCCAATCTCTCCCTCCTCTTCCATCCCAAGTGATTTGATATCTATAATCAAAGATTTGTTTTGCCTGTTCTAGAACTTACATAAATGTCACCATTCAGCATACTTGACTTATTTCACTCATTATAATGTCTGAGAGATCCAACTATGTTGTTGTATGTCAGCACTTCATTCACCTTTGTTGCATTGTATGAACACACTCAAATGAAGCTATCCATTTATCAGCTGATGAACATCCTAGTTTTGGGCTCCAGTAAATCAAGCTGTTATGAATACTTATGTACAAGTCTTTGTGTAGGTATATGTTTTCATTTCTCTTGGATAAATGCTACGAGTCGGGCTGCTGGGAGGTATAACATATATACATTAATTTTATAAGAAACTGCTAATCTGTTTTCCAAAGTGGTTCTACCATTTTACATTCCCATCAGCAAAGCAATGTGTGAAAGTTTTTGTTGCCCCATATCCTACCAACACTTGTTATTGTTAGTCTTTTAAGTTTTAACCATTCTAGTAAGTGTGAAGTGGTATGTCACTGTGGTTTCAATTTGCATTTTTCTGATGTTGAGCATCTTTCATAGGTTTACTTGCCATTTATTTATCTCCTCTGGTGAAATGTCTTTTAAAATATTTTGTCCATTTTAAAATTAGGATTGTTTGGCTTCTTATTACTGAGTGGTAAAAGTTCTTTATATACTCTGGATATACAACCTTTGAGATATATATATATATATATTATGAATATTTCCTCCCAGCCTGTAGTTTGCCTTTTCATTTTCTAAATAGTGTCTTTTGAAGAACCAAAATTTTTAGTTCAATGAAATCTGATTGATCTACTTTTTTCTTTCATGGTTAGTGCTTTTTCATACCATAAGAAATATTTACCTACCCCTAACAAATATTTTTTTCTAGATGTTTTATTGTTTTAGCTTTTACATTTAAGGCTAAGATCTATTTTAAATTAATTGTCACTCTTTTTTTCCCTGATAATTGGTAATTTGTACTTTCCTTCTTTTTTCCCCTTAATCAGTCATACCAGGGGTTTATCAAATTCATTAATGTTTTCAAAGAACCAACTTTTGGCTTTGCCAACTTTCTCCATTCTTTGTGTATTTTCTATTTCATTAATTTCTGCTCTTCATTATTTCTTCCTTCTGTTAGGTTTAACTTGTTCTTTTTCTAATTTATTTTATTTTATTCTTTTATAAAGATAGAATTCACATAAAATCTACCATTTAAAGGTGTACAATTCAGTGGCTTTTAGTATATTCACTGTGTTGTGCAACAACTGACACTCTCTAATTTCAGAGTATTTCCATCACTCCAGAGAAACCCTGTACCTAACAGCAGTCAGTCTCAATTTCCTCCTGCAAACCACTAGTCTGCTTTCTGTCTCTATGGATTTGCCTATTCTGAATATTTCATTTAAATGGAATCATAGAATATGTGGCCCTTTGTGTCTGGCTTCTTTCACTTAGGATAAAGTTTTCAAGATTTATACATGTTGTAACATGTGACTACTTCATTCCTTTTGAAGCCTGAATAGTATTCCACTGTGTGGCTATATCATATTTTTTTTATCCATCCATTAGTTGGTGGACATTTGAGTTGTTTCTACTTTTGGGCTATAAGACTAATGTTGCTATGAACATGCATGTACAAATTTTATATGAACATATGTTTTCAATTCTCTTGGGTATATATTTAGGAGCAGAATTGCTGGATCATGTGGTAATTCTGTTTAACTTTTTGAGAAATCGGCAAACTTCTGGCTTCTTAACATAGAAATGTAGAATATTGACTTTAAACCTTTCTCTTTTTTTCTGATATAGACATTTAGTTACACATTTTTCTCTAAGTGCTTCTTTAGCTGCACTACACAAATTTTGATACTCTGTGCTTTCATTATTGTTCAGCTTGAAACATTTTCTAATTTCATTTGTTTTCTTCTTTGACTCATTAGTTATATAGAAACATATTCTTTAATTTCTAAACATCTGTGGATTTTCTAGATATATTATTTATTTCTAACTTAATTCCATTGTGATTAGAGAGCATATTCTATGACATTTGAATCTTTTGAAATGTATTGAGATTTATTTTATGGCCCAGGATATAATCCAGTTTAGTGAATACTCCATGAGTACTTGAAAAAAAATGTGCATTCTGCAATTATGGGGTGGAGTTTCTTTAATGTCAATTATATCAAGATGGTTGACTGTATTCAGAGTTTCTAAATCCTACTGCTTTTATGCCAAAATACTCTATCCGTCATCAGTAGAGGAGTTTTCAAATCTCTGACTATAACAGCATCATTGTCTGTTTTTCCCTTTAACTCTGTTAGTTTTTATTTCACTTTTTGTGCTGTTATCAAGTGCATATACACTTAGAATTATGTCTTCCTGTTCAGTTGACCCTTTTCTGATTATGAACTGTCTCTTTTTCTCTTCTAGTTCTCCTTGACATGATTTTGCCTGATATTAATGTGGCTGCATCAGCTTTCTATGTACATAGTGTATCTTTTTTCATCCTTTTACTTTCTGTGTCTGTATATTAAAATTATACCTTTTAGATAAATACAGTTGACCCTTGAACAACACAGGTTTAAGCTGCGGGCTCCACTTACACATGGATTCTTTTCAATAAATAGGTACTACGGTATTACATGATCTGCAGTTGGCTGAATCCATGGATGCATAACTGTGGACAGGGAGGGCTGACTGTAAGGTTATACCCAAATTTTCAACTGCAGGGAGGGCTGGTGCCGCTAATCCCTGCTTTGTTCAAGGGTCAACTATAGTTGGGTCTTGACTTTTTTTCTTTAATTGGAATGCTTGTATTTAAAGGAATTATTAATATAGTTGGGTTTAAGTCTGTGTTAACTTGCAAGGGCTGCCATAACAAAGTACTACAGACTGGGAGGCTTAAACGACAGAAATTTATTTACTCACAATTCTGGAAGCAAGAGGTCTGAGATCATGGTGTTGGCAGTGTTGGTTCCTTCTGAGAGCTGTGAGGAAGGAATCTATTCCAGGCCTCAATCTTTGGCTTGTATACAACTGTCTTTCCCTGCATCTTCACATCCTTTTCTCTCTGTACATGTCTGTGTCCAAATTTCCTCTGCTTATAAAGACACCAGTCATACTGGATTATGGTCTACCCTAATGACCTCATTTTCATGTAATACTTCTGTAAAAACTCTATCTCCAAATACAGTCACATTCTGAAGTGCAGGGTTTCAGTATGTGTATTTTGGTGGGAGACACAACTCAACCCATAACAAAGTATATTATCTTGCTATTTGTTTTCTATTTGCCCCATATATTCTTTTGTTCCTCAGTTCTTTCCTGACTTCTTTTGAAGAACTGAATGTTACATTTATTATATATAATTGATATTATAATTAATAATATATTACTAATGATTAATTAATAGATATAATGGTTGCATATTATGATTCAATATTAAATATAATTAACATTATATTTTATTTCCTCTATTTGCTTTTTAGCTATACCTTTTTATTATTTTTAATGACTGTTCTAGAAATTGTAATATACATCACATTTATCACATAATTGAACTTCACATTTCACAAAAGAACTTTACAATGTAATTGTATTTTTACTCTCATTCTTTGTGTTATTATCACATATTTTATTGCTACATATATCATAAACTGTATCTTATAATAATACTTCTACTATAAACAGTCATTTGTCTTTTATGGACATTAGGAGAAGAAAAAAGCCATTCTTTTATAATTACCCAGGTATTTATCAATCCTGTGGCCCTCATTCCTTCCTATAGATACAAGCTTCCAAATTTCTCTTCAGTCTAAATAACTTCATTTAGCATTTCTCATAGTGTAGGTCTGCTGGCAATAAATTCTCTCATTTTATGATTTTTCTGAAGATGTCTTTATTTCTCCTTCATTTTGAAGGATATTTTCATTGGCTATAGAATTCTAGATTGAAGTTCATCTTTGTCAGCACCTTAAAGGTGTGATTCCATTGTTCTCTGTCTTCCATTTCTTCATATCATTGTACCCCATATGTAATGTGTCTTGATGCTTCAGCATTAACAATAATGAGATAAAGCAGTATTAAATTATTGAAACAACAACAGAAAGAACATGTCTCTTATGTAGTACTCTTGCAAAGAGGTTTCACCTGAATCTAACTGAGAGGAAACATTCAAACAAATCCAAATTAAGAGATATTCTGCAAGATAACTAGTTTGCATTCTTCAAAAACATCAATGCCATGGAAAAAAAAAAAGGCAGGAGGACTATTCCAGATTTTAGGGATATCTGGAGAAATGTAACTATGATTGTAGTCTAGGCGATAATATTGCATTGTGAAATTTCTTGGTCACTATGGAAAATAGTTTGGCAGTTCCTCAGAAAGTTAAACAGACTTACCATATGATCCAGCAATTCCACTTCAAGGTATATACCCAAAAGAACTGAAAGCAGAGACTCAAATAGATGCTTGTACACCTGTGTTCAGAGCAGCATTATTCACAATAGCCAAAAGGTGGAAACAACCCAAGTGTCCAACAACAGATGAGTAACTAAACAAAATGTGATATACACATACAATGAAATATTATTCAACATTTAAAAGGAATAAAACTTTGATAATGCTACAACATAAGTAAACCTTTACAGACGTTATACTAAGTGAAATAAGCCAGACGCAAAAGGACAAATATTGTGAGGTTCCACTTATATGAACTACCTAGAATAGGCTAATCCAGAGAGACAGAAAGCAAAATAGAGGTTACCAGGGGAAAGGGATATTTAATGAGTATAGAATTTTCTTTTCAGGATGATGAAAAAGTTCTGAAAGTGGATAGTGGGTGATGGTTGCACAACATTGTGAATGTACTTAATGCCACAAATGTACACTTAAAATGGTTAAAATAGTAAATTTCATGTTAGGTATATTTTACCACAATTAAAAAATGGTAGTTATGTAGGATAATCTCCTTATTATTAGGGGATATAGGCCAAAATATTTAGAGGTGAAGTGTCTTAATGCCTGCAACTTATTTTCAGTGGATCTAGAAAAAAAGGGAAAGAAACGTGGCAAAAGGTTAACAACTGGTGAATCCAGATATGTGTTCAGTGTACTATTCTTTCAACTATTCTGTAAGTCTGAAAATGTTCAAAGTCTTTTATTTTGAAGGTGCTCAATAAATTGTTTAAAAATTTTTATTGATGTATAGTCAGTTTACAATGTGTCAGTTTCTGATGTATAGCATAATGTTTGTCATACATATATACACATATATTCGGTTTCATATTATTTTTCATTATAGGTTACTACAAGATATTGAATATAGTTCCCTGTGCTACATGGTAGGACCTTGCTGTTTATTTTATATATAGTAGTTAGTATCTGCAAATCTCAAACTCCCAATTTATCCCTTTCCACCCTCTTTCTCCCCTGGTAACTGAAAGTTTGCTTTTTATGTCTGTGAGTCTGTTTCTGTTTTGTAAATAAGTTCACTTGTGTCTTTTTTTTTTTTTTTTTAGATTCCACATATGAGTGATATCGTATGGTATTTTTCTTTGTCTTTCTGGCTTACTTCACTTAGAATGACATTCTCCAGGTCCATCCATGTTACTGCAAATGGCATTATCTTCCTATTTTTTATGGCTGAGTACTATTCCATTGTATATATGTATACCACAACCTTTTTATCCAGTCATCTGTTGATGGACATTTAGGTTGTTTCCATGTCTTGGCTATTGTAAATAGTGCTGCTATGAACATTGGGGTGCATGTGTCTTTTCGAATTAGAGTTCCCTCCAGATATATGCCCAGGAGTGGGATTGCTGGATCATACGGTAAGTCTATTTTTAGTTTTTTGAGGAATCTCCATACTGTTTTCCATAATGGCTGCACCAAACTACATTCCCACCAACAGTGTAGGAGGGTTCCCTTTTCTCCACACCCTCTCCAGAATTTATCATTTGCGGACTTTTTAATGATGGCCTTTCTGACTGGTGCGAAGTGATACCTCATTGTAGTTTTGATTTGCTTGTCTCTGATAATTAATGATATTGAGCAATTTTTCATGTTCCTATTGACCATTTGTATGTCTTCATTGGAGAATTGCTTGTTTAGGTCTTCTGCTCATTTTTGTATTGAGTTATTTGGGTTTTTTGTTGTTGTTGTTATTGAACTATATGAGCTGTTTTTATATTCTAGAAATTAAGCCCTTGTAAGTTGCACCATTTGCAAATATTTTTTCGCATTCCGTAGGTTGTCTTTCCGTTTTGCCTATGGTTTCCTCTGCTATGCAAAAGCTTATAATTTTAATTAGATCCCATTTGTTTATTTTTGCTTTTATTTCTATTGCCTGGGTAGACTGCCCTAGGAGAACATTGCTAAGATTTATGTCAGAAAATGTTTTTGCCTATGTTTTCTTTCAGGAATTTATAGTGTCTTGTCTTATGTTTAAGTCTTTAAGCCATTTTGAGTTTATTTCTGTGTATGGTGTGACAGTGTTCTAACTTCACTGATTTACATGCGGCTGTCCAGTTTTCCCAACACTACTTGCTGAAGAGACTGTCTTTTCTCCATTGTATATTCTTGCCTCCTTTGTTGAATATTAATTGACTGTAAGTCTGTGGGTTTATTTCTGGGCTCTATTTTGTTGCATTGATCCATATGTCTGTTTTTGTACCAATATCATGCTGTTTTGATTACTGTAGTTCTGTAGTATTGTCTGAAGTCTGGAAGGGTTATTCATCCAGATTCGTTCCTTTTCTTCAGTAGTGCTTTGGCAATTCTGGGTCTTCTGTGATTCCATATAAATTTTAGGATTATTTGTTCTAGTTCTGTGAAAAATGTCCTGGGTAATTTTATAGGGATCGCATTACATCTGCAGATTGCTTTGGGTAGTATGGCCATTTTAGCAATATTAATTCTTCCAATCCAACAGCATGGGATATCTTTCCATTTCTTTACATCATCTTTAATTTTCTTAATCAATGTTTTGTAGTTCTCTACATATAAGTCTTTCACGTCCCTGGCCAGATTTTTTCCTAAGAATTTTATTTTTTTGGATGCGATTTTAACAGGGATTCTTTCTTTATTTTCCTTTTCTGGTATTTCATTGTTTGTGTAAAGAAAAGCAACTGATTTCTATATGTTAATCTTTTATCCTGCTACCTTGCCGCATTCTTTTATCAGCTCTAGCAGTTTTTGTGTGGAGCCTTTAGGGTCTTTTATATATAGTGACAGTTTTATATCTTCTCTTCCAATTTGGACCCCTGTTATTTCTTTTTCTTGTCTGATTGCTATGGCTAGAACTTCCAAAACTATGTTAAATAGAAGTAGTGATCCACTTCTTTTTCCAGATTTTAGCAGGATCAATAAAAATTTTTAAATGAATAAATGAATGTGAGAGGGGATCCTCCCAGACAGATAGAACAGCATGAGCAATGGTTAAGGGGAAGAAAAAGTGTTTTCAAGAAATAGTAATCTAATTTGACTTGAGTCAAAGGTGCATATAAGGACGTTGTAGGAGATAAAGTCAGAAAGGTAGGCTATGTGCCAAATTGGAAAAGGCCCTGAGCAAGGAACAGAGTCTGTTCTGTACTTGGCAAGCAATGAGGAGCACCACGGAAGGCAATAAACATGGGAGTAACATATGTGAAGTGATGCAATACTTCTGAAAGATTACCCTAGTCATGACGCTCTGGACAGACTAAAGGGCCTAACAGCTAGAAGGCTACTACAGTAGTCTAGGCATGGGAGCAGGCACTTAGGCTAGGTGGAGGAAGTAGGAATAAAAGGCAACTGTTTTGTGAAGGCCCTTCAGAATTTGATAACTGATGAAATGTGGAAAGTGAGAATTATCACCCTGAGGTTTACACCTGGGTGTAGCAGAATAGAGGAAATGGGAGTCAGCAGGAAAGGCTGGTTTGCAGCTCAAGACTCAAAGAGATGAACTATAAGAAAAAGAAATAGGTTTAGTTTTATCCCAGCATTCCTGTCAAATTGATCCTTCATAGGCCCTCAGGCTGTCAAACAGGGTCCAATCAGAACAGAATTCTCCACTGGACCCGCCTCACCCACGCCTGGGACCAGCAGGCCCTGAGAGCTGACTGATACCTACAGTCCTTCTCTGGCAGTATTCCTTCAACTTGGTTCCTCTCCATTTAGCCTGCACATAGTTCTGTCTCCTTGCCCTAACCTCGTTTCTTTGCTGAGTCCTTTTTCTTTTGTAAGAGGAGAGGAATGCAGCATGCAGGCCAAGATGGGCATTCCTAAGCAGCTCAGGTGTGGGTGGGCCAAGGGCGGAGGGAGAGAGGGAAGAGATGAAAGAGCAGGGCTGAGGTGGAGGAGGAGGCTGGAGCAGGATGGTGGGTGGGGCAGCAGGGACACTTGCAACATATCTGGCTATGGGGAGAGCCTGCAAGCCTTGCTCCAGCCAGTCCCACCGGCCATACAGGATGTCCAGCAGGACTGGGGGTGGGGGGGAATCTCTGCTTGCCAGTCAGGAATCCCACTGACCCCAATAATTTCATGTGTTGCCCCCAAACTACTTACTCTATCCTCATGGCACTCAGCCTCCCTCTCCCAGCTTCCCAATTCTGTATAGAAAATAAAAGCTTGAGGTTGGCAGGAGTGTGGACATTCTGACAAGGTGGAGTTCAGCCTAGCACAGGAACACCTGGACAATCAGACAGTGGGCAGGGCTGGAGAAGGCATCAAGCTGAGCCACAAGTCAGGGTGGAAGCCGTGGAGAAAGTTTCTTGAGGCCTTCGTCAGAGGCCTTGGAGTCAGTCTGCCAAACCAAGAGATGAGCTGCACAGCAGAGTGCCACCTGACTCTGCTGTCCTGGGCACACCTGCCCAGCTCCACACCTTCTCAGGCCAAGTGCATATGTGGGGTGCATATAATCAGCTCCGACTCCCACCTCCGCCCTCCAGGGGCCTCCTCCTTCACCCAACCTGTCGCCCACCACCGCAATCACATCTGGCTTGAGTTAGGCCAGCACATGGGGCCTTGCTTTAACCTGGGCTTGCTCTGCATGCCCCTCCCTGCCATACCCGCCTCCCCACCTTTACCTCCAAGACTCACTGACCTGCCACCAGGGGTGGCAGTGGGGTGGGGTGTGGCATTACTATACAGACCAGGGAATCTCACTGGGATGACTCTGCCAACTTGCCTCCCTACCCACTGGGAAAATAGCTTTTGTGTTCTTGATCCTCAAGCTCAAGATAAAGAATCCCCTACGGTGTCCCAGCTATCCAGTGCAGCTGCCTGGCGATGTGCAAACCTGGTAGAGTAAGGGGAGGAGCACTGCTCTCGGGAGCGACCTGCTGCCATGGGACAAGTCAGCGACTAGCGAGGGCCTGAGAGTGAGAGGTTCTGGCCAAATATGCCCAACGACAGAGAAGCTGGGCTGGAGAACTGAGGAAAACAGGCAGGAAATTCCAGCTGAAATGGGAAGGAAGGAGAGCCCTGGTTTAAAGTCAGGTTAGCCTTGCACTGTGTCTTTATCAGGAAGTAGATAGTACCCTTTTAGTGACAGCCATCGCAGTGGAAAGATCACTGGTCTCAATGCCACCATTTGGCTCTTTGACCTAAATCTAAAAACTGATATCCCTCAGATGGAAAAGGGAAAGTCATAATACAAGACTCTCCAGCTTGCAAATTGTAAAGGATCATCATGCTTCTAAAGCAGGCTGATGTAGGCCTCCGTGGCAGGCCCTGAGCTGTGGTAACCTTTTCTCAAGCACCAGGTCTGGAGTTACTAAGGCTTCCTGTGGTACTCAGCTACACAGGAATCCTGACACACCCAGCAAGCACATACCTTCAGCCAGCAAAGGAGAAGCAAACTGGAGAGGCAGGATGGAGAGGAAGAGCAGGACTCTGGGTGGGAGCTTGGGCTGCCAGGAAGATGGTGTAACACCTCACCCTGGGTCACAGATCCAGGAAAGGGAGCATTTGAGGCTCCCAGAAGTCTCGTACCATCCTACACCCAGGGACAAAATAGGCAGTCAGCTGTGCCCCATCCTTTCTGTGGTTGTACCCACTTAATCTCTCCCCAGCTTCCTTGTTCTGAGGATGGCTGCACGCTTTGTGAGCAATAGAGGATCCCAGGGGATGTCTAAACAGCACTTGGGAGGGTTGCTGTGTCCTCAAGCCTTTCTCCTTTCAATCTTCTCCGCTTTGTTCTCCTCAAGTAACAGATCCAGCCCAGGTCCTAAGGTAGTTCCCTGCTCCCCAGGTCACTGCACAGCTGCTCTAAGTGGGCTGCTTCAGTGCCAGCTACCGGCACACGGTCAGCCCTGCGCAGGACTCTGGAAGGGCAGGGCCCAGACATCAGCCTAAGATGCTGCTGCTGAGCCCCCCTCATTCCTTGGCAGCAGCCGTAGGCCTTGGCAACCTAGTTTCCCACTCCCAGGTGGGTCGCAGATGGGGAGAGGAAGGTCTCTGGGGAGGAGTAGGCCACAGAAAAAGAAGAGCCAAGAACAGACACAATGCCACAGAGCCAAAGGAGTATCCATCCCTGGTCCTCAAGACTGCCTCCTGACCCTGCGCCGCACTTCCCTTCCTCGCACTCTTTCAGCTTGTCTCCACGGAAGGAGACTCACAAACCCTCCCACCCACTCAAAAGACCCTGTTCGCTCTGCTCCCAGTTGGCTGGTCCTGCACTAAATACGCCAACAACACGGCCCTTGCCCCCAAATCATCTGCCTCTTCACATTCTTCCCCTGGAAGAGGGGCTGGAAGAGGGCATATGAGCCTAATAAAAGGGCCTCAGGATAATACAGAGACCACATCTTGGTTCCTCTCCACAGGAACCCCTGTCATAGCCCCTGTTCCTTCACTAATTTTACCATGTGCCATCCGTGGGTGAAGCTGGGACTAAAATACTGACCAAAACCCAGTCCCTGCCTTCTAAGAGCTCAGCATCTACAGACATTTCTCCCCTTTGTCTCAGGGCTGTGGGGAGGCTGCCCAGAATATTTTTCCCTACCTCTTCACATATCCACATTTTCCACATACTTCAGGACCCACCTCAAATGCTATCTGCCTGTTGACACTTTCATTATACAGCCACTCAGCAGTGGTGTCCCCTGTCTCTGAACGCTCACCTTTACCTGTATGAATGAGCCCAGTTACCTGTACCTCTCTCCAGACACATCACTTTCTACTTATGTGTTCTGTACGCATAGTTGATCTTCTCTACTAGACTCTTCATTTCCTGAGGACAAAGATCATCTTATACATCTTTGTATCTTCCAGAGCACCCCACACAGTACTATGTACATAAAAGGTGCTCAAAATATACTAATGGAATAAGGCTCCCACATAAAGATGTCTGGTGGATGAGCAAAGGCTTATTTGTGAAGCTACTGGAAGTTCTCAGACTTAAAAATACATTTTTATCACTAATTTAAAACTCCTTGTTAGGATTTTTCACAATTAACATAAAGAACTCAAGGTAAGTAGCATAGGATTCTTGGGCATTCCTTTTAACTGTGTGTATATCCAATCTTATGTAAATGTTCTATTATATAAATATTATAATTCAATATTCAGCTGTTTCTGCACCATAATATGGAAGTGCTCACATCCTCTATGTATCTCCCACAAAGGAAGGCATCTTCTGCACTATGTGGTGTTGGCACTCTCCCTAAATGCTGTATGGTACTGATATGACCCAGAGTACAGTTGAAGGGAAGAGATACACTGGCCATGAGTGTCCAGCCTTGGGTAAGAAGGCTGAGGCTTCCCATCAGAATCAGCCTATAAAACCATCCTGCCTAGGAGAACAGATTTGCCCATCAATAGAGGAAGTGACTCCAAAAATTAGGAAAAGGTCTCATGGGGCTAAGGAATGTTTTTGAAAAAGAATCAGAATTGACGGCTGGGACTGAGATAGCACTTACTATGTGCAGGCTAAAAACTTACTCTCATTTAACCTTCAAAAACCTGAAATGGTTCTATCAGTACCTCCAGTTTTGCAAATGAGAAAACAGCCTCAAGAGATGTAATAACTTTGCTCAAAGTCACATACCCAAGTGTCTCTGACTCTAGATCCTGACCTGAGATTCCTGCTCAAACCATCCAGTTCCCCTTTTTCCTTCTTGCATTTGGTGTGCAATGAGGGGCAATGATCCCATATCCGCTAGAAGAGACCTTAGGGAACACGTGTTTCAGCCTCTTTACAGAGAGGGAAACTTCGGCTCAGAGAGATAAAGGGACTTGGGTCACACAGAGCCAGGGTCTGCTCTGCGACGGAATCGCAAAGTGCACTAGAGTTCCGATCCAAGCTCCATTTTATAGAGGGGGAAGTCAAGCAGAGGGATGAGCCCGGGGTCTCTTGTAGTCTTCAGAGGCTGAGCCGTATCCAACCCCAGGCGCTCTCATTATCCTGCCCCGCGCTACCTGCATGTTCACCTGGGGCGCCAACCAACCCCGCGGGCTGCCGCGCCCAGCCCGCGCCCCGCGAGTACCTGTCGGCGGCGCGCAGGCCCTTGGCCGGGGGTGACAAGGTGCTGGCGTGGAACGAGCAGAGTCGCGCAGGCCAGAGTCGGACACGGCCTCTCGAGTCCGAGCCTCCCCGGGCCCCTTCGCCTCAGAACGCCAAGGCCCCGGGAGCGCGCGGACGCCCGGACGCTGCTGGGAACTCGGGAGCGCTGATGCCGGGAGGCAAAGTCGGCTGGCCTACTTCCCTCAGGTTCCTACTTCCCTCTCCTCAGACCCTGTCCTAGCGCCAGGGCACCTGAGAGATAGCAACAGCTTGGTGCCCTAACTGCCGGGACTCAGGAGGGCGAGGTTCCCATGGAAACGAAAAAAGAGGCTTTTCGCGCGTGCGCGGATGCCCTAGGCACGCAGGGGAGTGTGGTTTCCGGGAAGTCGCCCGGCGGCCAGAGGAACGGACGCAAGATGGCGCCCCAGTGTCGCGACCGGTTTTGAGCTGCCGGGTTTCCCCCAACATCCCTCCCCGGGGCCCTTTCTGGGCGCTGCCGGGTGAGAAAGACTGCGGAGGCCTGAAGGATAGTTTCTCTTGGCAGCCGCGGTTCTGAGGCGTCTGGGGTGCTGGGTGAAGAGGCGGGGTCGCGGTCTCCTGGGCGCGGGTTCAGCTTTGTCGTTTCAAAACTTGTCCTGACGAGGGTAGGCTCTGGCTCATGACTCGTCCCAGCCCCGGCTGAGCCGGGCGGCACGGAGGGAGAATGTTGTGGAGATGGGAGCTGGCCCAGAAGGGATGGGCTGCCCAAGGGACGCTAGCTCCTCGTCGCACTGGTGTTCCAGTCGGGCCTGGGCGACCGCTCCGGCTCTTGGGAGGCTCCTGTATCAGGTGCGAGTTGAACTGGGAGTCCGTGAGCAGGGGTCCTCCTGACCATCCCTCCGGCTTCCCTGCCCACGGCGCGTCTTGAGCAGAATTGTGAACTCGGTACATTGATGGCCCTGGAACCACCCTTTCCATTCCCGAATTAGGCCTTCGGACTGAGATCTAGAAATCTAAGATCTAATTCAGGCTTTATCGTAGGCCTAGTTACTTCCTTGGGCTTCGGTTTCCCTATTTCTAAAACAGTTGTAATTGTAAAGTCTCCCCTTTTTACTCTGAGAGTGTTGCAAGTTTCATAGGAGATGATCGATATGCAGGCTGGACAGTCCTTTAAGAACCTAAGCAGGCATTCCTATTCGCTGTAAATTAGTGCCACTTCTTGGAAGGAAACTAGGCAATGCCTTTTAGAATTTAAAATGCACATCGCTTTTGCTTTACCAATTCTAGAAGTATGTCCTACAGATTTAGTGGCTGGCTGTGTGTGCACAAGAAAGTATATACAAGGGTACTTAAGCATTATTTGAAATGGGAAAAAAAAACATAAATGTTCATCAGTAGATAACCACTTAAATAATGATTCCATAAAAGAGAGTATGTGTGGTTATTTTAAAAATTAGGCAGAGCTTTCTGTACTGATGTGCAACTCTTTGTGATATGAAAATTTTTTTCAAAGTGCAGAATAGTATGTTAATATATTATAATTTGTTTTTAAAAATACACAAATACATTTTATGACATAAGTATGGAATGTCTTTGGAGGGACTCAGAAGAAGCTGGTAACGATGGTTGCCTGTGAAGGATTAGAAGACAGGATAGGAGGGAAACACTTTTCATTTTGTATCTTTTTTTTTTAAACTACTATATTTTTTGCACCTTTAGCAATTTGTGTGAGTTGCTATACCTATAGTTCTTAATCACTTGCCTGCATTTTTGATGCAGATAATTTCCCCTCCAGTTTTTGTTTCTCCGTATGCTAAATTTCAGTCTTTTGTAGATTCTGCAGTCCCACAGCTCTGAGTTCATGACTGGATCCTGCCTGCCCAGCTGCACAGACTGCAGGAGGGCGGGGTCTGGCCTTGGCTTTCCTCCTGACATTGTCACCCCTACCTTCCTCTGCCCTGCCTAGGACTACTGAAAGGGCAGTCTGAGTGGGACTCATGGTTGGCTGTAGATGGCAGGCAGCCCCTCCCTGCTGAGCAGGATGGGCAAGCCAAGTGAATGAAGAATCAGATCTAGCTTCTCTGTACCCCACCTTGTGACCCTAGGCCCGCTACACACAGGTCAAATGATTCCTCATCTAGAGAGCATGCTGAGGCTGAATTCTGTCAATATCCAGATGATGTATATTGTTAAAATATGGGAGGGAAAGCCTAGGGATTTCCTGGTCTAATCCTTTTGTTTTACAGAAACAGTGACTTAAGGTGAAGTAACTTGTAAGCGATAACGCTGAGGCTGGAACTCAGGTCTCCTGCTCCTCCATCCACTAGGGTTAGAGCAGTGCTGGGGGTCCTACTAGGGTCTGGGTGAGAGATTCACTCCTAAAACTGGGCACAGGCTCTCAATCAACAAGAATGTTTGCTGCCAGCTCCTACTTTTGAGGCCTGCTTTCAGGGAAAGAGTTTCACCCACCCACTCCCCCACTCTCAACCAAACTAGAGTGTTACAGGGCAGAGAACATGATCTTGGGAAGAGGGGAGAAAGTGACAAAGATGGACTCATTTACTCTTCTTGAACACCGTACCTGAGCAGAAGAAACCCTAGGCAGAGGCAGGGGCCCACTGAAGGTCCTTCTTCCCTGGCAATGATAGGCTGGCTTGGAAAATCAGGCTCTTTTGCATTGCAGCAGGAAGGACATTCTTAGGACCCAAAGTGTGCTCAAGAACTAGCATCAAGTGTCCAAAAGGAGCCTTCGCTTCTGGGACGGGCTTGGTCCTGTACAGGTAGGCACTGGCAGCTTCCATTTCCTCATGGGTAACTCCCTTCTGCTGCCTCAGCAGAGCCAAGCACCTGCTGCCCCATGTAGACTTGTTCCCCTGCCAACCTGCCTAAGCGGGGCACGTGCAGCTAGCATTTGCCCAGGCCCCACCCCAGGAGCTGAGGGAGACAGCACTGGCCTCCCCTCTTTGCTTCCCCATTCTTCCTCCCACCCCACCCCAAACATACCAGTCCCCCAAAGAGGCCTGTCACAAGATACCTGGGAACTATGAGGAGACTGGAAGGGGTAAGAAGAGGCCAAACTCCTTGTGTAACCAGAGAAAAACTGGACAGGCAGGCTTTATCATAAAATCGAAATAATGTGAAAATGTTTTTTATTTCTAAGTAAAAAGCCAGATATTATTAAGACTATGAAAAACTGGCCAGAGGCCATGAAGCACAAACAGAAGATTCTCTTTGGCGTAGTGCCCTGTGACCCAGTGCAGTGCTGCTGGTGGTGCTGGAGCAGCAGCGAAGGACTCAGCCTGGTTCTGGGGTGTTCAAGGGAGGCCGGACTGCCAGCTCCATCAGAAGGGTCTGGCTTCAGGCTCTTCACAACCTCCTGGGCCTTTGGGGGCCACTGGTTCTCTGGCCTAGCAGGCCCCAGGAATGAATTGGGGGGTAGGTGACATGAGGCAGACAGGACTGGGTGAGGGAGGGAGCATGAGCCTTTCTGCCCTGGGAAACTGTTTTTTTATTCCGTGGCTGCAAGTGAGTGTTTCAGGCAGCAGCTGAGAATAAAGCTAGGGTACTGTGACCCCAAAGGCACCTTCAGTCTGTCTACCATATCCCCAAATATAGAGAAAATCTTGAGCCCTTGGACAGGTGGACGTGGGTCTGAGACTTAAGGCTGAGGGGCTGAGGCTGAAGTGGTGGGAGTCTGGGGCCTTCTGGGGAGGAACTAAGAGGAAGAGGATTGTAGACAGGTTGACAGGATTGAGTGCTCGTCCCAGGAGCTGTGTTCAGGCACCTCTATTTGTGTCTAGGGGAACATGGGCACGTGTGAGGGCTCAGGCCTCGCCCTCCTCCCCACTGCTATCCACGCTGGCCTGCCTCCCAACCTTCTGGAGCCTGGGTTTGGAGGAACAGCCAGCCTCCCCCTGCTCCTGGAAGGCCCTGGTCCGGCTGGCCACCAGGGCGGCGCTGTTGAGGGCAACCACAGACTGGCGGGACTTCAGGGCAGGCCAAGGCCCCCAGCAGGCCTGCTTGCCCCTCTTGGCCATTGAGAGCTGAGGGAAGGGCTGTGGAGAGTCTTCATCTGAAGACTCTTTTGAAGAGAAAACCTGGAAGGGTGAGAATATAAAGAAGAGTCACGGAGAAGTCTTTCCTGGGTGGGTACTTGGAGCACAGAGCCTAGAAAAGGGTAGGTGCCGAACATTTGTTGAATGAATACAGGAAAACTGAGCTACTCACAGGTCAGATTTTCCTAGAAAGAAAGACAGCACCCTTGCCCTACTGTCCCTGCTCCTCAGCTCTCACCATTTGCAGCTTCCTTCTGGCCCCCAGAAGCCCTCCTTAGCTCCCCTGCACCTGCTGTGTCCCTGAGGCCCTCTCCTCCTCCTCTTGCTCCCTCTGGTTTGAACAGTCATTCCTCTGAGCCGCAAGTGAAATATCTGCCAGGCGCCAGGCTCTGAGCTGGGTGCCGAGTGAAGAACACCCATATCCATCCATCCATCCCTCCCTCCCTCCCTATCCTTCTACACGCAGTGCCACCTCCTCCAGGAAGCCTCTCCCAAATGTTCCCACCCTCTGTAAGATGAGCTCTCCTTCCTCTGGGTTAGCCACCTTGGCCTCAAGTCACATGGTGGGGCCTGGCTTCCTAAGGCCAAGGCCAGCTTCTGGTCTTATACTTGTGCCCTGCAGCACTCAGCCCAGAGAGGGTGCTCAACTACTCAGCCAGTGGTTTGCTGTGTGAGTGCTATGACCCCTCTGCACTCCATCCTTCGGTGGGTTGCTCCTCAGACTTGGGAGGGGTTGCAGAGATCATCTTATCCACCTCCTTCTAGGGGCAGCAATTGGTTGTGCAGCTCCCGGCCTGGGGAGGATGCTCATTCCATGGCTGAGTGGCCTTGCGCCTTAGGAAGTAAGTCCTTTCATCAGGCTGAGGGCTGCCTGCAGCCACCAGATGTCCCTGGTCCCATGACTGCTCTCCAGCTCCCATGAAGGGCACACTCGCCTGCCTGTCCTCACTGGGTCTCCTTGGCTACTCTGAGGGGATGAAAGGGAGCTGCCCACAGTGTGGTCCCCATGCTTAGGTGCCCCCAGCTCAGGGCCGAGTTGAGTACTAGTCCTGATCTTTCTCCATCCTTCTGCCATCTATCCCTTCCTCCTTTTTGTCCCCCACCCTACTTCAGCCTTGGATCCTTCCTTAGCCCCAGCCTCACCTCTGGGAGGTCATCAGTCTCTGAGGTGCTTTCTGTCTCCGAGGAGGGCTCCAGAAGGCTGATGGACCTCATGATCCCACGGAGGTTGATACGTGGCCGTGGCCCAGGCTCTTCTTTTGAGGCTGCCTGGCTCTCCTCCAGCCTTCCAACCTTCACCTCCCCACTGTCTCCTGGTTCTGGTGGAAGAGGTGGGAATGGTGTAGAGACCTCGGGGGCCAGGGGCTCCTCTGGGGAGGCCCCACCCACTTTCTGCTCCCAGACATGGCTCTGCCGGCTGTGAAGAAGTGGCCATGAGTCAGCTTTAAGTGACCCAGCAGCCACCCCCCCCCCACCTGGTCCCCCACTCAGGACCTAGCAGTCAGGATGCCCTGGTAGGTCTGCAGCTGGCGCAGGAAGCCAGGGTTGGGGCGGACGATGGGCCGGAGCTCCTGCACGTGGTGCAGGGCCTGCTCCAGGCTCCAGCCATACTGCTTCATGGCGTAAGCTATCACCGTGGCAGCCGAGCGGCTGACGCCCATCTTGCAGTGGACCAGCACGCGGGTGCCCTGTGCTCTGTGGAGGCAGAACAGAGTCAGCTTTCCCCTTCCCCACCGCCTCGCTGTGAGAGGCCCTGCAGCGTGGGGGAAGGCAGGGAGTGGGCTCACCTCCCAGAGCAGAAGAGAAAGGAAGTAAGTACGCTGCGGACCAGAAAAGCTGACGGCAGAGCTAGGCAGGAGGAGGGCAGGGGACCTGGGCCGCAGGAAGCTGAGGCAGGGTGGGCGGTGGGGTGGGACAGCCCAACCTTGCAGCCTCCACGAAGCGGTGCGTCTCCTTCCAGTGGGGCAGCAGCTGGGCTGACTCCTCGTCCCAGAGGCGCACATTGTGATATGTGAAGCGCTCGGGGTAGAAGTTGTCAATCTCTCGAGCCATGTTCAAGATGTGGCTCACCCTGCAGCATGGGGTATGAGGCCAGGCTGACGTGCCCTGGGCATCAGCCCCGTTGGCCAGTGGACCCAGTAGACCCTGGGTGTTTCTCTTTCGTTTTCTTGGTTCTGAGGGTTGGGTAGGGGCAGCAGAGTTACGGTGGAAGAAGAGATGACTGTGACCCTGAGCAAATTGTTTTACCCCGCTGGGCTTGGGTTCCCCCCCAGACCAGGTCATTGCTGGTCTGCCTGCAACTTGAGCCCTTCTCTCTTTCTCAGAAGGCAGTCAGAGAACAGCGTTTGAGCCAAGCTGAGATTGGGTGGATCTGCAGCAGCTGGTGACAAGGGTCGCAGCAGGTTTCCCAGAAGCCCGTGGTGGACCAAATGACAGGAACTGTTGAGAGCAGGCAGCCACATCCCCCTGGGAGATGGGCCCTTCCTTCTCCCCCAGACGTGGTCATGCAGAGGGGAGCTTTTCTGCTTCACAGCTTGGGGAGGGAGAAGAGGGAACCAGGGAGCCTCCAGCAGACCAGGACGGTTGCTGTTCCCTTGACCCGGCCTGAGCCCTTTCGAGGGGAACAGCCCCAGGGTTGGAAGCAGAGCTAGCTGCCACTGAGGGGGGTCTGGGGGTTTCTGGACAGGATTCCCCATGGGGGAGGCCAGGCTAAGGGGAAAGACAGGGTGGGCAGTCCTGAGGGGGCTCAGAACCTACCTGTTTCTCTGCAGCTCCTCCAGGTTCGCTGCATTCCACTCTGAGCCCTGTGAACAGGGAGACAGCATCATTTGCCCTGTCCCCCTGCTGCCGTGGTCTGCATTTCCCACTCCTCAGCGTGCAGCTCACCAGGTAGAGGTGGGGGAAGATGCGGGATGCCCGGTCTTGCTGGGCCATGAGCAGCAGCATCTGGTTGTCAATGAAGTCGCGGTACTGCTGGAGAGGGCATCCCAGGCGCAGCTCCAGGGCCTGGCGGATCTGCAGGCAGGAGGGTGAGGAAGGGCTGGGGGCGCCCTGCAAGGTTCCTGATGCCCCACCCTTCCCTCTGTGGCCTCAGGGGACTATTCTCTGTCCCATCCAGGCAGAGAAGCTGAGGCCAGGCATCTGGGAATGGCTCAGACAGGAGAAAAACTAAAGTGGGGAGGCTCAGAGGAGAGGATGCTCTGGCCTCCAGCCAGAGGCCCCCCAGCAGGGCCCAGCTCCTTCCCTGGTCCCTGGCACCCTGCCCACCTCTTTGGAAGTGATGCTCTCCAGGTCACTGGTGTCCAACACCTCCCACAGCTCAGCCCGGATCGCCTGCTCCATCTGCTCCTGTTCTGAGGGGCTGGGAACCAAGCCCGTCAATCTAGGGACCCCTTCCCAGCTCCGCCACATACCTCCCCCTTTCCTCTCCTCCCTGTACTGACCGGCCGGGCTCGGCGCTAGGAGGCCGCAGAGACTCCAGGTCGGCCATGGCCATCCACTCGTTGAGGCAGCTCTGGTCAGAGCTCAGTCTGTCCTGGTAGTAGCTGGCCCAGGTGAGGGCACTGCCCCCTGGCACAAGACCACTGCCCAGAGCCGCCTCACATGCCTGGTGCAACACCTGGAGTGTGGCCCTGGGACAGAGGAGAGGCTGGGTCACACTGTTCTCCCTACTGCCCCTGCCCAGACTCTGCAGCCGTCTTCGAGACCCAGACCTTACCACATGGTCTGGATGGAGATCGGCTTGAAGATCCGACTCTGCCCGCCAGATGTCACGCTGAAGCCCCTGTGGGAGAGCAGGTGGGGTGTGGAGCCCAACTCCCTGAGAGGTCTACTCATTAGCCACCTCACAGGCTGGTCCTCAGAAGATGTACACATCATTTGAGCTTCAAAATAAGCCCTGTTTGCCAGATATGGGGCAGCAGAGGCCCAGAGAAGTTAGGTGACTTGCCCAGGATCACACAGTGACTCTCAGGCAGAGCTGAGAGTAGGCTCAGCCTGGAGTCCTGCAGTTGCTCCCCAGTACCCACCACACCCCCTACATACATCACACTTGGTATTCCACCCTCTGGCCCCTCTTCTCTCTTTTCCCCTCCCTCCAGTTGCCGCCTCTTACCCATCTCCATCTAGGTACACCTGGGTGTCACTCCACAGCGGCAAGACCAAGCCTAGGGTGCAGCTCGGGGAGCTGGCAGGGACAGAGGGAAAGCCGTTGTTCCCCAGCACCTCCCTCCCTTGCCCTCCTCCCTTCCTCTCCCTGCTCCCACCTGCTATCAGGGAAATCCACCCCCAGGAGGACTGTCTCCTCCTGGCTCAGATGTTCTCTTGTGGAAACTACCAGCAGGTAGCGGAGCCGAGGGGGCCGGGCTGCCTCCAGCTGCGCTGCCTGGGGAAGACGGGAAGGGAGAAGCCCAGGGTCACAGTGGCCCAGAGGACCCTGCTCCCCTCACCCCGAACTCCATCCAGGCCTAGAACAGACCTGCAACCTGCTCCCTCCGCACCCATCCCTCTCCTCCCAGATACCAGATCGGTGGTTACAGTCTACTGGTTCTCAACTTTTGCCACATTTTTTTAAGTTGAGGTTTTTTTTTTTTTTAATACAATCATCACTTTTTTCTTCTCCTCCTCCTTTTTTTTTTTTTTTTTTTGGTTGGGGGGGTGGTAGCTAGGTTTATTTATTTATTTTAATGGAGGTCCTGGGGATTGAACTCAGGACCTTGTGCATGCTAGGCAGGCACTCTCCCACCCCTGGTTCCCAACTTTTGGATTTCATGGTCCAACAAAAAGTTTAAAAAGATGTTTCTCAAAGGGGATGTATGTGGGGAAAAGGGGAGAATGGGCATGACAAACTGCCTGTTTTTTGCTTCTGCCCAGGAAGGAAGTTTAAAAAACACCTTTCCACTTGCCATTACCATAATTTAATCGAAGAAATGTTTCTCACCAAAGAAATATTAAGGATAGAGTCTCACAATAAAGGCTGGTGCTTCCACGGAACAAATTCCATTTTATGAAAGACTGACTGCATCTTGTTTTTCCTATTTTGCTGCAGAAAGTGAGAGGTTCCACAGGCATCTGGGGACTGGTCCTCACTTTCCCACCTGTGTCCCCTCCCCACATGGGCCCCTCTACACACCAGCCCCCAGCGGGTGCTCAGAAGGCCCCCTGAACAGCAGTCCATTTGTGGGCAAACCACATAGTCAGGAGGGTCTTGTACTGGTTGAATAGAAACTCTCTGGGTAATTCTGGCCCCACAGGCTCACATAGGACAAACATTCCCATCATTTCCCATCCCTCCAGAGAACTGAAGACATTACCTCTTCCTATTGAAACAACTGTATGTGAAACAGTCTTTGGGGTTTGGGTAACCTCTGTGCTCCCCAGGGTGCCCCCAGCCCTCCCGCCACTGCTCCCCAAACACACACACTGGCTCCATTCTACTCTCTCCTCCCACCTGAGGGGTGGCTCATTTCCCTCTCAGAGGGCCAGAGGGCTCTGGATGGGCTCCTCACCAGGCGGATGTCATCCTGCGGCCTCAGCAGCTCCACCATGAGGTGCAGGTGCTGACTCTGCTCCTGCTTCCTGGGACTCTGGGGCACATGTCCGTCATCTGTCTGGTCCCTGTGAGGCTGCTCTTCGTGTGGCGGTTCCGCTACTGGCTCAGGGCTGGCCTTGGCTGCATCTCCATTGTCCTCTCCATCCTGCAGTCCCAGGACAGCCCCACGGAGTACTGCAAAGCTCTGCCTGGCAGTGGGGCAGGGAAACCGTTATGGTCCATTGTACCCCTTAGGACAGGTATGTGTGAGGATCACCTGGAGGACTTGTTAAAACAGGTGTTGGACCTCATTCCCAGAAAGTTAGTGGGTCAGGAGTGGAGGCTTGAGAATGTGCATTTCTAGCCATTTCCCAAGTAATGCTGCCATGACACTTGGGGAACCACTCACTGCCTTGGAGGCTCTTAAGCCTCCAGCCCATCTATTCTTATCTGAGGAAGAGCAGGGGTGGCTTCCTTTCCCTTCCCACCTGCCTAACTCAAGAGATGCTGTGAACTTGGTGGGGACTCAGGAGTCCTTAGGCCCCACTGTCCCATCCTACCCTTTGAGTCATGACCCCTGGCTGGAGCCAGGTCCAGGACAGTGGGTCAAAGAGCTTCAACTGACCAGAGGGAAGATGAGAGCAAAAGCAGCCAGCCGTGCCCACCAGCTGTGCCCACTGTTAACACTGCCCCACATTCAGTGGGTCCTTTGACTTTGGCTGTGAATCCTCCAGGATGGCAGTGGCCAAGCCTGGCAGCTGGAAGGAGATGTCTGTGTTGGGGGGAGGTGCTCACCTTCGCTGGAGCCGGCTTCTGCGCTTGAAAGCCTGGTCCTGCCGAGAAAACAGCCCTCAGGGCAGAGTGAAAGGGGAGGAAGGACTCTCCTCTTCCCTCTTTCAGGGCTCCTGGTTGGGGGGGTGGGCAGGGCTGCGCCTCCCTCTTCCACAGTGGGGAGTGGAACCAGAAAAGGTGTCAGATCCCTTTCCCACTCCAGTCTACTCTTCACCCCGGGGCATTGGGGGTACCCGGGGCTAGGTCTCCATTGGCAGCCGGTGGTAAGGGGTGGGGGTGCTACTGGAGATGTCTGAGGGTTTGGCCCAGATCTGGGCCTGGGAAGGGGGTAGGGCCTCCGGCGGGGTAGGGCCTCCAGGAGACTGGACTGGCGCTCAGGGTTCCGGATCTTGCCTTGGTCCGAGTTCCTGGGAGCCTCAAGATTTCCCCCAAACCCTTCCAGTCTGAGACTTGAAGTCCCTCTCTGCACACCCCCAGACTTGAGGGGAGGCTGTCCGTGGGCAGCCCGCACTCCCCCAGCCAACTGGTAGCCAACTGCGTGGGCAGAACCACAGCAAAGCCAGACTCACCGTGGGCCCCACAGGCGTGGACTGGCCGCTGGCCGGGGGCGAGCGGCTTACTGTGACCAGGGCCATGGGCCAGGCCGGGGACACCTGGGCCGGCACCGGGCACTGCGCCCTCCCTCTACCCCACGGACAGTCCCAGCTCCGGAGGACCAGGAAGAAGAGAGTCCGGAGCCACCAGGGCCTGGCACCTCCTCGGGGACGGCCCTTAAAGGGCCAGATACCCGTCCAACCGAGCCTGCGGAGCCCGCACCGAGCGGCGGCGGCCCCGCCCTTCTCTTCTCGACCGGTTGGGCCCGTCTGGCCCCCGCCCCACAAAACACGTTGGGGGCGGGGCCGGAGGGCGGAGCGCAGGTGCAGAGCCCAGCAGAGGGAAGGAGCAGCCTACGTTGTATTCCGGGTTGGGTTCGGTCCCTCCTCCCAGGAGGAGCCCCTGCCCCTGACCTCCCTGCTCCGCCCAGTTAGGTCACTTGAGATCTAATCTGGGCCTCAACCGTTCTGTTACCCAGCAGAGATGGGACCTAGGGAGGTAGGTTTGGGGACAAGGTCTTGGAAAGGACCAGAAGCAGTGGATCTTAAGTGGGGGGCACCCCAAACTTATTTCTCCTTGCTGATGGGCCCTTATGCTTCCACTCTCTGCATGAATCACTGAGAGATACGCAAAGCTTCAGGGGAAATCAGGTGGCATTTAGAACTAACCCATGAGGCTCACAGGGGTCCTCAGGGCCACCTTGCAAGTGAGCAGAGCAGGGCTGAGCAGGTTCACAGCTCAGGCAGAGGGACGTGACTTGCCAAAAGTCACTCCAACAGAACCTGGCAGAGTCAGGGCAGGAACCTAGGCCTGGGGTGCAGAGGCTCCTCCAAGCCAGCTGGATAGTCTGGAGGCCCAGCCTATCCCCCTCCCTAACATGAGCATGGGTGGGGTTCCAGGAAAGCCAGACTGTGTGGCAGGAGGAACCCAGGTCTCCAGTAGGTGGGCCAGGGTCAGGGGAATTGATGTTCATGGAACACCTACTCTGTAAGGACACTTGACAGTTGTCAGCTCATTTTCCCCTCCCATCAGCTCTGGGGGTGGGAGGCGGTCTCATTTACAGGTGAGGAAACAGGCTCAGAGAGGCTAAGGGAGCCTGGGCCACGATTCAAACCCAGGTCTAAGGCCACTGCCCACGGTGTCTCCCCTCAGTGCCTCCTGTGCCTCTCCCCTCCTCCCCGAATGAGCAGAGCAAGCCTGCTGCTGAGGGTCTCTTTATTTCCACCTCGGTCTCCAAAGAAAGCCCACCCTGGGGCTCCAGGCCCCAAGCTCAGCAGCAGAGTGTTTATAAATAAATAAGTTACAAAAGTGGGTGGTGGAGCATCCCGGACAGCCCTCCCAGGGGCTAGGGGCTCAGTGCTCTGTGAGCGAGAGCTGCAGGATCCGCTGTAAGTCTTCCTCCTCCTGCTGCCCCCGCCGCTCCCGCTCCTCCTGCTCCTGAGAAGACAGCTCCAGGGCCAGGCGAAGCTGCTCCTCAAAGCTGGGGGAAGCCGGGACAGGGGGCGTCCTGTGACCCCTGGGCTCTGTGGACATCCGCAGGCTTTCCTGGAGGGCCCTTCCAGGCAAAGCATGAGAGGAGAGCAGACTGTGAGTGCTCAGGCTGGGGGAGGAAGCCAAGGGCTGGGTGGTTATGGAGGCCGAGGATGAGGACAGGGTGGCTGGGACCTGAAGACCAGAGAGGAGAGACAGGCCAGGCCCCATCTCCCCATCCCTCATGCCTCATTCACTGGTGGGCAGCACCAAAGATTGTGGGTGGCCCTGAAGAGGGTATGGGTCCTGGGACCAGCACCTCCCTGCTACCTACCACCAGCCAAGAACCCCTTGGCTGTCAGGGTCCTTGAGGCAGGGCAGGGCTGAGACGTGGACCTGGTAGGTCCTCGAGGGCCTCACCGCTCCAGCTGAAGCTGCTCCTCGTAGGCTGCGGGGGCATGGGGAGGGTGGGTGCCAGGCCGGGTGTTGGTCAGGGCTTCCCAGACAGTCACCTGCAGCAGCCAGAGCCCCTAGCTGTCACTTCTGCTACCCTGGCCCACACCCAGGGCCCGGCCCCGGCCCGCACCCCACCTGCTCTGCCTCCGTGCCCGCCTCCAGCAGGCTCTGCTGGATGGCAAACTGCAGCAGATCATCGTCCTCGTCACGAAGGGGCTCACTGCGCTCTGCACCCAGCACGCTGTACCCCTCGGGCACCTCAAACACGGCAGGGTCCACCTCACAGGGGAAGGGGCTCCCTGGGCACAGCAGAGGGGTCATGTCAGCCCCCAGCGCACAGAGACCAGTGAGCCGCACAGCCTGGCGCCCGCCCACAGCGATACCTGAAGCCGGGATGGCAGAGCTGGGCGCCGGCACCCACACTGAGCTCAGTGGCTCGTCACAGCCACACAGGTTGCTGAAGGTGATGCGGGCATTAAGCACGTGGAAAAGGGGGATCTCTGCAAGGAGAGGGTCAAGCCTGAGCCAGCCCTGCAGCCCACACCCTCCCTGCTCCCCGGGAGCTGCCAGAGGCCCTCCTGCCACCCAGCCCACCCTCTCACCAATCTTGACCGGGAATCCAGGGGGGAGGCGCAGGGTGATGAAGTCACGCAGTTTAGCAAAGTGAGCATTGCTGATGGCCATCAGGTCGATGATGGGCGTCACCTGGTCACTCAGGGAGAGTGGGTGCTCCTCGCTCAGCCACAGTGTTGCCTTGAACCTGCCCAGCCGATCGCAGAACATGGGTCAAGGAACCTCTGCTAAGGCCCACCTCCTCTGGACACCTGCCTTTATGCGTGCTCTCCACCTGGCCTGGGGTACCCTCTTCTCTGCTCAGCTGTCCCAGCCTGCCTCCCCCAGGAGCAGATGTCCTTCTGGCCCTATAGCCTGAGCTGCCCCCAGAGCCTGGGCTCAGGCTAGGCTTCAAGTGCTTTGTGCCAGTTCAGCTCTTCAGGATGAGGAGGGCAGGGCCGAGCTCCTGGCTTCAGTCTGGCCTCTTCCACAGCCCTGTCCTCCTCAGCACAGCCAACTAGCACCTCACACTTTGCCAGACTTTTGGGTCCAGCACAGCACACAGTTCGGGACTACTGGCGTTCCATCCCAGTCCCACCACTGCATGGCTGAGGGAGTCTGTGTGAAGTTCCTGGGACGGTGCCAGGCCCATCATAAGGGCTGGGTGTCACAGCTCATCAGAGCCTCACAGCACCCTTGTGAGCAGGCGGCCAAATGCAGCTGTTCTCATTTTACTGAGGAGACTAGACTCTCAGAAGGGAAGATGTTTCCTCAGCCACAAAGCCAGGTGTTAGAGCTCTGTGCCCTGCCCTCCCGTTCTGCCACAAGCTGGCCCCCAGCAGGTGCTCATTAAGTTGAATAGAAACCCATATATGCGGGTGCTGCTGCCCATTCATTCACCAAGAAGAGTGTCTTCTGAGCCAAGCCCCAAGCTGGGTGCTGAGGACCATGGCTAAGGCAGACCTGGATCCTGCCCACAAGGAGTAAAGTCTAGAAGGAAGCTGTCTAGGTGAGTGGGCCCCCCACCCCAGGGGACCTCATGTGTGACAGGAGTTTGCAAGTGCTCAAGGGAACCAGGTGGGGTCCCTGTCCCTGAAGGAAGCCCCCAGCCAGCCCCCAGACCTCACCTCTGCACTTTGCTGGACATTTCAATGGGGCGACCGATGTTCCTCGACTCCAGGCTGAAGTTGGGGTCAAAGTATTCGTCGGGGGAAATGGCTGTGGGGTTTGTGGAGCTGGCTGCCTGATGCACAGAAGCCTAGGTGGACCCCAGGACCAGGCTTAGCACTCAGGAGGCACCCGCCTGGCCCCACCCAGTGGCCCCTAGCCAGCCGGACCCAGCCCCGCCCCCAGCCCCGGCTCACCCCATTGTGGGAGGAGTGCTGCTGGGCCATCCCAAGGAAGGACTGGAATGGAGTCTTCCCCCCTAAGGAGAAGGGGTGGGAGCCCATGAGGGAAATTTGGGCCACTGACCCAGACTGCCCACACCTACCCTTCACCCTGGGTGCCTCCTGTGTGGTGGGAGGCAGAGCAGATGGGAACAGGGAAGCCTCCCGGCTTGTCCCAGATACTCTGGCCCTGGCCGCAGACCCAGGTGACCCCACCATGTGGTGTGACTGGGCAGCAGGCAGGCGCACCTGGGTTTACCTTTGCTCTTCGACTTGTCCTGATCAGAGAGGTGCTCCGTGCGTGTGCGTGTCACCAGCTCCACATTGGTGGCACTGTACACCTGGGGAGCAGGGGGGACACAGGGGAAGCTGGGGGCTCAGAGCCTGTTCCCCACACTCAGCCTCACCAGCAAAGGACCCAAGTCCTCCTGTTCCCAGGGAGAGATGAGATCTTGCTCCCCACAGTGGAAGTGGTGGGGTCTGAACCCCGGGGAAAATGCTCCTCGCTTCATCTCAGTAATCTGGGTAGGGGCCCGGGCTGTGGGTGATCCTTGCGTGCTCAGCAGGGGCTGGGTACTCCGGCTGCACTGAGTTCCCATGGCCACACAAGGCTTCCGGAGCCCACGGGCTACTCTGTCTCTCCCTCCACATGGGGTGGGTGTGGAGAAAGAGTGGAGTTCCTGGGCCTCGTCTCCTACCCCAGCCCCCACCACTAGCCTCTCCTGCCTTGGCCTCGTAGCCGCTAACGGTTTCCATCTTCTCAGACCGCCAGCCCCAGATACCACATTTGTTCCTGAAACAGACCAAACAGGAGCTCATGAGGACCCATACCCTCAACTCTGGTCAAAGTCTTCCCTTTCAAAAACCCCCTCTAATTAGCCTTCCCTCTGAAACACACAGAGGGGACCTGAAGATCCTCTGGACAGCTGGGGACAGCAGAACAGAGGACTGAGAACTAAGATGTACTGGGGATTAGCATTAACTTTTGCTAGGTGTGATAATGGTGCTGGGGCTGGGTTTAAAAACATCCTTATCTGTTAAAGTCACATGCAGAAGCATTTACTGTTTTTTTCTTTTTTTGAGGAGGGGGTAATTAGATTTACTTATGTATTTATTTAATTTATTTTTTTACCGGAGGTACTGGGGATTGAACCTAGGATCTCGTGCATGACAAGCACACACACTACCACTGAGCTAGACCCTCCCCCCAGCATTTACTGTTGAAATGATATGATATCTAGGATGTGCTTTAAAACAGTCCAGGGAAAAAGCAAAAAGAACAAAAATGAGGAAGGATAGACTCAACAAGACTGGCAAAATGCTGATAAATGTTAAAGTTGGGTGATGAGTACATTACACTATTTTCTCTTCTTTCATGTATGTTTGAAATTTTCTATAATGAAAATTTAAAATTAAAAGTATGTCTGATTCAACAATAATAATTTGAGACTTCAGTACCCCACCTTCAATAATGGAGAGAAGGAGTAGACAGAAGATCAACAAGGAAACAGAAGACTTGAACATCACTATAAACGAGACTTGATAGGCTTCTTTAGAACACTCCACCAAAAGACAACAGAATACACATTCTGCTTAAGTGCACGTGGAACATTCTTCAGGACAGACCATATGCTAGGCCATAAAAGAAACCTCAATAAACTTGAAAGAATAGAAATCATACAAAGTATGTTCTCCAATCACAACTGAATGAAGTTAGAATCAATAACAAAAAAAAAAGATTTGGGAAACTCAAAAATGTGTGGAAAGCAAACAACACACTCCTAAATAACCAATGGATCAGATAATAAATCAAAAGCAAAATCAGAAGATACTTTTGGATGAATGGAAATGAAGACACATCATACCAAAACTTACAGGGTGAGGAGGGTATAGTTCAGTGGTAGAGTGTGTGCTTAGCATGCATGAGGTCTTGGGTTCAATCCCCAGTACTTCCATTAAATAAATGAAAACCTAATTACCTCCCCTATCCCCAAAACAAACACACAAAAAAGAATTGTTTAAAAAAAAGAATATAAATAAACAAATGGAAATTTAAAATCTCTTTAAAAAATTTATGGGATATAGCTAAAGCAATGTTTAGAGAAAAATTTATAGCTGTCAATAACTATATTAAGAAAGAGGAAAATCCTTAAATCAATAACCTAAATTTCTATATTAAGACAATGGGAAAAGAGCAAACTAAACCCACAGCAAGCAGAAGGAAGGAAATAATAAACATTAGAGTGAAAATTAATGAAACAGAATAGAAAAATAGGGAAAATCAATTAAATTAAAAGCTGGTTCTTTGAAAAGATCAGAACAGAAAGATTTGAAACATTTGAACAGAATTGACAAGCCTTTAGCTATTGGCCAAGAAAAGAGAGAAGACTCAATTACCAGAATCAGAAATGGAAGAGGGTCATTACTACTAATATTATAAAAATAAAAAAAGATTATAAATAAAGGAATGTGATAAATAATCATACCTCAACAAATTAGATAATTTAGATGAAATGGATAAATTCTAGAGAGACAAACTACCAACATTAACTCAAGAAGTAGATAATCAACTCAATTTGTAACAAGAGAGTGAAATAATAAGAACAAACAAACAAACAAACAAAAAATCCAAACCAAAAAACCACCCACAAAAAAAAGTCCAGGCCCAGATGGCTTCACCAATGAATCACACCAGACTTTTAAAGAAGAATTAATACCAATTATTCACAAACTCTTGCAAAAAATAGATGAGAAGGTGACACTGCCTAACTCCTTCTGTGAGGCACTGCCCAGACACTGAACCCAGAAACGGACATCACAAGAGAACTATAAACCAACGTCTTTTATGACTGTGGTATCCTTTTTTTTTTTTTAATCTTTTTTCCATTGGGGGGTAATAAGGTTTAGTTATTTATTTATTTAAATGAGGGTATTGGGGATTGAACTCAGGACCTCATGCATGCTAAGCATGTGCTCTACCACTGAGCTATGCCCTCCCCACTTCTTATGACTACAGACACAAAATACTAGCCAACCAAATCTAGTAACATATGTAAAGAATTATACACCACAACAAAGTTGAATTTATCCCAAGAATACCAGGTCGGTTCAACATCTGAAAATCAACTGATATAACACATGTCAATAGAATAAAAATTAAAGTCACATATGAGCATATCAATAGACACAGAAAAAGTATTTGACAAAATCCAAACCCTTTCATGATAAAAACACTCGACAAGCCAGGAATAGAAGGGAACTTCCTCAATCTGACAAAGGGCACCCACAACTAACATCACACTTAATGGTGAAAGACAGAATGCTTTTCCCCTAAGGTCAGAAACAAGATAAAGATGTCTGCTCTCGCCACTAAACATTCAACATTCTACTGGAGGTTCCAGACAAAGCAATTAGGCAAGAAAAAGAAATGAAAGGTATCCAGATTGGAAAGGAAGAAGTAAAACTATGAACAGATGACATGATCTTACATATGAAAAATCATGAAGAATCCACTAAATACCCATTAGAACTAAAATCTGAGTTTGGCAAGGT
Organism: Camelus bactrianus; assembly: GCF_048773025.1. Taxonomy (NCBI): domain Eukaryota; kingdom Metazoa; phylum Chordata; class Mammalia; order Artiodactyla; family Camelidae; genus Camelus; species Camelus bactrianus. The sequence continues at coordinate 5,257,702 of NC_133548.1, forward strand.
TGCAGGATATAAGATCAATATACAAAAATCAATTGTATTTTTACAGGTTTGCAATGAACAATTCAAAAAAGTAATTAAGAAGACAATTGAATTCATAATAACATCAAAAAGAATAATATACTTAGAATAAATTTATCATAGGAAGTGTAAAATTTATATTCTGAAAACTACAAAACATCACTTAAAAAATTAAAAATCTAAATAAATGGAAAGATATCTTACGTTCATGGCAGAAGTCTTAACATAATTAAAATGGCAATACTCCCCAAACTGATTTACAGTTTCAACACAAACACTATCAGAATCCCACCTGAGTTCTTTGCAGAAATTGACAAGCTGAATCTGAAATTCATAAGAAATTGCAAGGGACTCAGAATATCTAAAATAATTTTGAGAAAGAAAAATAAAGTCAGAAGACTCACAGTTTCCAATTTCAAAAACTTACTACAAAGCAACGTGTGATTAAGACAGTGTGGTACTAGCACAAAGGTAGTCATATAAGCCAACGGAATAGAATTGAGAGTCTAGAAGTAAAGCCATACATCTGTGGTCAACTGATTTTCCACAAGGGTACCAAGACCACTTAATGGGAAAGAACAATCTTTTTAACAAATGGCGCTGGGGTAAGTGGATGGTCACATGCAAAAGAGTGAAGTTGAACCCTGACTTCCCATCACATACAAATATTAACTCAAAATGGATCAAAGAGCTCGATATAAGAGCTAAAACTATAAAACTTTCAGAAGAAAACAAAGGGGAAAATCTTCATGACTTTAGATTTGGCAAAGTATTGTTAGATACAACATTAAAAGCACAAGCAACAGAAGGAAAAATAGATAAACTGGACTTCGGGAAACTTAAAAACTTCTATGTTTCAAAGGACACCATCAAGAAAGTGAAAAGAAATGAAAAAGAATACGAAAATGAATATGTGTATGTACATGCATGACTGGAACATTGTGCTGTACACCAGAAATGGACACATTATAACTGACTATACTTCATTTAAAAAAAAAATTACAAAGACAGTGAAAAGACAACCTAGAGAATGGGAGAAAATATTTGCAAACCATCTAGCTGATGAGGAATTTATATCCAGAATGTATAAGGAACTCTTATAACTCAGTAATAAAAAGATAAGCCAATTTTTCACACGGGCAAAGGATCTGAATAGACACTTCTCCAAAGAAGATACACAAATGGCCAATAAGCACATGAAAAGACACTCAACATCATAAGGGAAATGTAAATCAAAACCACAATGTGATACTGCTTCACATCCACTAGGATGATTATAACCCCAAGATAAATAAATAAATGAACAGTAAATGTTGGTGAGGATGTGGAGAAACTTTCATATACTGCTGATGGGAATGTAAAATGCTGCATCTCCTTTCGTAAATAGACTGTCAGGTCCTCAAATAATTAAACATATGTGTTTAATTTCCACATGTTACCACATGACCTAGCAATTCCACTCCTAGGTAAACAAATACCCAAGAGAAATGAAAACATAGGTCCACACAAAAACTTGTACACTAATGTTTAGAGCAGCATTATTCACAACAGTTAAAAGGTGGAAATAATCCTCATATCTGTCAAAGGATGAATGAACAAACAAAATGTGGTCTATTCATACAATGGATTTGGCCATAAAAAGGAATAAAGTAGTTATACACTACAACTTGGAAGAACCTTGAAAACATTATGCTAAGCAAAAGAGGCCAGTCACACAAGACCACATATTGTATGATTCCATTCATATGAAAATCCAAAATAGGGAAATCTATAGAGACAGAAAGCAGATTAGTGGTTGCTTAGGGCTCGGGGGAGGGGATGAGAGAGGGGAGTTGATTGTTAAAGGGCACAGGGTTTCTTTTTGAGGTGACAAAAATGTTCTAAAATTGGACTGTGGTGCTGGTTACGTATCTGTAAATATACTAAAACCCACTGAATTATACACTTTAAATAGGTGAACTGTACGGTATATAAAATAATATCTCAATAAAGTTTTTTTTTAAGTATTTCTGAAGTCTGTTATTGGACCTGGGGCATATATTGTCAGAGGAATAACACCCTGGCCATCCTAAGCTACACACAAAGGACTATGGGCCAGACACAGCCGCACCACTGAGAAGCCAACACTGGTGCAGGCAGTTGCGCTGAACCACAACCTGAATCTTTGTTCTTATGAGAAAACATGTGAGGTCAGAAATCAAGAAACTGGGGACACCTTGACCTAGCCTCCTCCCAGGAAGACAGCTGCCAGTGTAGACAGGCATGCAGGGCCTCAAAGGTGCCCAGGACTGGCAGGTGGTGGGAGAGACACTGGGTCTGAGTGACCCCCTCCCCCATAAGAGCAGCCTCTGTGAGTGGCTCCGCCTCCCAGAGGCCTGAACCAGAGTCTCAAGGGCACCACCCACAGTGTGGCCAGGCCCCAACCGACCTCTCGAAGGCCACATTGCGAGTATCCAGGTGAGTGGAGACGATAGGAGAGGTGAGGCGGCTGGCCACGTGCTCCTCACTGGGCCGCATGGCGGCCAGCAGCGCTTCTGGCTCGTGCAGGGTCAGCCCCAGCGTCTCTGTGTGCACCACTTGCCGGTCGTGGTCAACTTCCATCACCAAGGCTCCTGCCTCTGCCAGCCGGCGGGGGGCATAAGGGGGACAAATCAGTGCCAGGCTCGGACAGCGGCAGGAGGGCTATTGTGGTGCCCTCTGCCACCTGCTGCTCAGGGTGAGGCCTCAGCCCCTGGTCTCCTCCACCCTACCTCCATTTCCACATCTGGAGAGAGACAAAGGACAGCACTGTCCTCACAAGCCACAGGAAAACCCAGGGCCCTGGTGTGCTGCGCGCTGTGGTGAGCCCACCACGCTCACCCTTGCCCTTGAAGATGAAGCTCCTCCGGCCACGCTGCCAGGTCATGTGCTCAAAGCCCAGGAGGCTGGTGTCCACCCGCAGGCTCTCACCCCGCTTCCACACACGGTACACATCACTTGGGCACATCTTAGACACGAGGGGCACTGCAGGGAACATGGAGGTCAAAAGGGTTCTTTCCCAAAGGCCCCAGTGCAGCCCCCTGGGAGCCATGAGGTCCCCACTCACCCCAGCTGGTGAACTCCCACTTCATCTCCACGTAGAAATCGGGGGCCTGAGATAGACCAGAGCACCAGTCAGGGCCCTGCCTGGTGCTGGGGGCCAACAAGCCTAGGAAGCTCCTGGTCCGCAGGCCCCCTCCTGGGAACCTAGCTCCTCGGCAAGTCTTGATGTGCCGCCACCCCAGACAAACCCCGCCCAGGAAAGGGTAAGCCAAGTGAGGCCTAAAAGGGTCTGTGCTACAAGCATCTGCAGGCCTGGGGGCCAGTCTCAACCTGGTCACTAGCTGGCTAGAGAGCCCTGGATCTTTTGCCCTCTCTGGGTCTGAGAGTCTTCATCTGAAAAGGGGACAAAATGAATTGCTCTTGGCCCGCCCCTGGGGTAGGGGGCTCTCCCTGCAGCCCCACCCCCCAACCAATGTGTCCGAGAAGGGTGGACAAGGCTCCAGGCCACAGCCACTAAATTGGAGGAAATCCTCCTTCCAGGAAATCTGCACTAACTGGGAGGCCCACAATCTAAAAGCTCTGTTGAGATTTCTGGCACTAGAGGACCCCAGATGCTGGGAAAGGCCTTCCTCCCAAAGGGCCCACTCTCATTCATGAAGGCCTGTACTCTTTCCTATGTGACCCTGGGCTGGGGTTGAAAGAGAGGGACCTCACTGACACTGTGAGGAAAGCATGCTACACGGGCTGAGTGCCCTTGTAAGGCAAGGGCTGGCATGGGTGACCAGGGTGACCCCCACATACTCTGTCATGGTCCCCTCCATGGCGTGCCACCACCCCCCTTACTGGCCACACCTCTGTGCCTTGCTGTACCTGGCGGAGTTTGTTGAGCAATTCTGGAATGCCAGCCAGCCTCTGCGTGGCCCTCTGGTAGTCCCGATACTGGAGTACCAGCTGCACCATCTCAGGGTCCCCCGTGCTGACTGCCTCCTGGAGGACTGGGGGTACCAGGTTGCTGAGGGGAGTTCTCTAGGTGGCCCCAGACCTGGCTGCTCACTCCCATGCACCAACTCCCGCTGCTGCCAGCTTCAGGGGAGCCCCTTTGCCCTCTGCAGTACCTGCCCAGCCCTGGCAGCTCTCTTTGCCCACATTGGCATTGTGTCGAAGGAGGACTCTCACGGACTCCAAGTTCCCCAGCGATACAGCCAGCTCCAGGGGGGTGCGCCCCCGAGGGTCTTCCTGTTCAATGTCATGCTGGAAAACATGGGACATTCAGCACTGGGCAAGTAAGGAGAGGCCAAGGCAAGAAGGCCACTAGCATGAACAGGGTTGGGAGTCACTGCGGGAAATATGGACAGCAGACACCAGCCGATGGAAATGGCAGAGGGCGGCCTGCTGTCCTGGAAAGGGAGTGGAAGGGGCAGGTGGAAAGGGCCTGCCCATCTCTCCTGCCCCCTCTCTGCCAGGGACAGAGCTGGGGGTCTGGTGGTGGTGGTGTGAGGGGGTTCTGGTCAGGGAGAGGTGCAGCTGCCGATGTCAAGAGTTTGGAATGGCCTGGGGACCAGCACTGGGCTGCTTTTCTTAGCCTGGCTCAGGCGTGGTGCGGGGCGAATTCTGAGGCTGGATGCAGGGTGAAGCAGGGAGACCTGCAGGGCAAGGCCCAGCGCTGGGAGCCGAGGCCAGAAGCACAAGCGCCAGGAGTAGGTGACCTGAGCTTCCGATCGAGCCGGGGAAGGGGAGCTGGGCAGGTGGCCCCCAGGATGGAGACCACAACTTGGGGTGAGGACCAGGACGGCGACCCGGGTGCCCGACGAGCCTCACCTGGCGGCTATGCAGCGCGGCCTCCAGTTCACGGTGCCGGTTCGCCCAGACGAGCCGGTGCAGCGGGAAGGTGGGGCCTGGGCCGGCCATGCTGGGCCTCAGCGCCGCATTCCGGGTGGGTGGGCGCGGCGGGGGCGGCCCGGCGCCGCCTCGGCTTCGGGCCTGGCACAGCCCCCTAGCCTCCGGGCCGCGCCGCGCCGAAGCTGCGCCCCCCGCTGCCCCTGTGCCCCCGCAGCAGTGACGGCGGCGGCGGCGGAGGCGGTGGCACAGGCGACAGGGAGGGCGGGCCCGGCGGGCGGGGCTGCGCCGGGGCGGGGCGGGGCGGGGCGTCGGGCCTCGCGTCCCCTCGATTCCCGCAGCCGTGGAAACCGCAGCAGATCCCTGCGCGCCAGGGGCGGGCGGAGGCCGCTGTCCAGCCACCCTGGCAACCACACACGCCCAGGCAGAAGCCAGGACCTGGGTCTCCGCCCGAGTCTCAGCCGGGAAGGGTCTGTGGAGGAGGTCCGGAGGGCGGGGCCTGGCTGCAGCTCCGCCAGAGTCCTGCAGGGGGAGCCCCAGGCCCATCGCAGACTCCTTTCGGGTCCGGAAGGGGAAGGAAGGAGTCCAGGGACAGGGCTACTAGGCGAGGGGCGGGCGGGGCCGAGGTCCCCCGGGACGTGTGCGCGTGCGTGTGCAGCAGGACTCGGTCCTGCTGCCCCTAGGTTACCCTGGTTTTCTCGGCAGCTCCGCCCATGCCCAGTCTTCTTACCTCAGGCTCCGCGGGTTATCGACCTTGCCTGTGTGTGCGGGTCGGGTGGGGAGTGCTGTCTTGCCTCCCCATCACCTCCGAGAATCCTGTAAATGCTGGCCAGCTTAGCATGGAGCACCTTCATCAGGGACCCGGGCCAATGTGTGCTAGTGGCCAACTGTGGGCTGGACTCAGCCATGCGCGGTTAGGGGCGTGGGGGCGGTCGCCCCATAGGGCACTGGAGTCAGGAGTGGGAGTACGGAGAAGTGGGGGAGCAGGCCTGGCTAGCTTTGGACCTTCCTGGTGGAGGGCTGTTCACTGTGAGTGGCTGTTTTCACCCACCGCGTGCATCCCTTTTGCAGAGGCTGCACTTTGCTGCCAGTGTCAGGAGAGGAAGGAGAGTTTCGAAATCAGGGCCAGCCCCTCCACCCACACCGGAACCAGGGTGCAGGCTTCAGTTGGCTGAGCTCTGGTGTGGTTACCCTAGCCTTAGCCTGGGGTCTGGTCCTAGTTTTGGATGGTGAGGCAGCATCCAGGCTGGGCCAAGGCTGACCCTCAGTCTCAGTCTCCCTATTAGTACGCTGACCAGATGGTTTGACCTAGATGTTTGAGCTGAGTCTCTGGGCTGGGAGGCCCTGGCTGCCATTCTCACCCTGCCCCCTCATTGTGGCCAGGTGGCTCCTGTGCTATCTGGGATCACTTTGCTACCCTGCCCTGTGGGGTAATCAGCTTATTTGTAACGTCCTTTGGTCTGCGGCAGCTCAAAGGCCTCTGAATATCCAGAACCCTAAAATCAGGCCCTGCTGGCTACTACTAGCTGTAGCCCTCTAGCCTCCACCTTCCTAAAAGGGGCTACTCATTCCCCAAGCTCTCTTCACCCCAAATCTAACAGGACTGTCTCAGGCCCAGCCTCTCCTGATTCTGCAGCCTTGAACATGACTCCCCACTGGCTCTTGATTCCTAATTGTCTTCTCAACCCTTTCCCAGGGCCCCTTTTCTCCCTCCCTGACTCCCAAGTCAGGCTTCTCCCAGCTGAAGGCCTGTCTGTTCCCAGTGTCATCCTGGTGACATCTTCAGGACCAGATTTCAGCTCTTTCTGGGACACCTCTGTACCCTATGTCCCATGCAATCCATCAGCATGTCCTAAACCAGATCTGGCCACACTCGCCCTCTTCCCTTCAGGCCAGCTCTGCTCCCTGGCTGTTGTGACTCTGAACAGTACCACAGACCTCCTGGTGTGCCTCTCTCATCCCCAAGTTCTGCCTTTTCCTGCCGGGCTCTGATCTTCTTCACACATCCTCCACATGGTAATCTAACTTGTTCTACTGGCAGCTCTCACCACCCAGTCCCTGTCCAGAGCCTCCAAGGACTCCCCAAAGGCCAATCCAAGTTCAGACTCCACGTCCACTCCCATCTTTGTCCTGCAATCACTAAGTGCCCCTGGGCTCTGGGCTGGGTTTAGCCTGGCATTCAGGGCCTCCCAGGCCTGGCTCCTTCCTACAGTGCTCTTGCCAACCTGAGCCATTCTCAACTGCCAGGCCCCTCCCTAAAATAGAATGCCCACTTTCTCCACCCCAATGCTGGAGGCCCAGTTCAAAGTCCATTTCCTGAGACTCCATGGGGCCCTCAGAGCCCTGCCTGGAGTGGGCAGCGATGGACATCACCCATGAGGGCCTGTAGGGCAGGGACACAGGCAGGATGTTGAACAGCCTCTGGGTACCTAAGGCCTGGTGCTGGGGGGTCCTTCAGGCTTCAGGGACCTCTACTAGGGGCTGCAGAGCAAGACCAGAGGGGAAGCTAAAGCAAGAGAAGGCGAAGATTCAGAGGCTGCAGTGTGGCCCCGAGGGCAGAGATGTTCATCTGTCCATGGGGGTGTCCTCAGCTTGGGCCCTGGCGGGCCGAGCTCAGTCAGTCCAAATGTGACACCGAGCCCATACTGCAAGCACCTCTTCCTGCTTCCCTGGGCAGTGGGCAGGAGACCCCTCTGCTCCCCTGAGAATGCCTGGGCCTGGACAGGCTGGCTCTGGACACCTGCCATAGAGGTGGAAGGGATCTAGCGCCACCAAGACCCCCTCCCCTCAGGCCCCAGACCCATGGAGGCAGAAAATGATCATTGTCCACGAAAGAGTCTGACAGCCAAGGAGTCAGGCACCATTTTTTATAAAAACGCATAGTATCATTTTCCACTCTTTAAAATCACATTCAAAAATCGGCAAAGAAACGCCCCGGGGAGTGAGTAGACGGGAGGGGAGGGCCTGCCAACCCAGCCCCAGGGGAGAGGGCGCGACACCACACACGGCAGCGAGACTGGCACGAGGGGGCATGCTGCGGGCGAGGTGGCGCCCTGGGGAAGTGGCACTGATGGGCCGTGGGGCCGTGTGGCTGGATAGCCGGTGGGGCACACTGAGCAGCCCGGGGTGGGGAGGGCTGGCCCTACCTGGCCCCCTCTCACTGTGCTGCCCAGCCAGCCCAGGCTGGCCCCCTGTGGTCCTGGGCAGAAGAGCTCTGCCTGGCCCAGGGAAAGGGGGCTCGGGGCCAGGCTAGGCCAGCGTAGCACAACCCGCAGGTGCCTTTCTGTGGTCCCTGAGCCTGGGCGCTGGGGGTGAGACAAAGAGGGGGGCTATGGTGAGGGCAGCAGCAGCCACTGCCAATGCCACCCTCCTGGCTGAGCCCGTGTCCAGGGAAGGTGGGAATGGAGGCAGCCAGTGTCGTGGGGGCTCTTCCTGGGAAAGGGTGCAAGAGCCCAAGTCACGTGGGAGGCCCTGGGGTCAGGGAGACAATGGGCCTCCTTGTCCACCAACTGGCTGAAGGGGCAGGTCAGTGCAGGGCTGTGTCCCTGTTGCAGGAGGGGCTGCGGTGGGAAAAATTCAAGTAGTATCCCTGTGCTGCAGCCTCCCCTGGGGTGAGGGATGCTGGGCCACCCAGGTGCTGCGGGCACAGAGCGCACCCCACAGAGCTGGAGGTGGCACAACACCGCGTGGCACCATCCCTGGGGAAGGGGCGGGGAGCTGCCGGGGGCTGCTGCTCTCCCTGCACAAGAAGACACTGGGAGTGGGTGACCCCTGGGGGTCACAGCTGAGGGTGGCTGGACAGTGGCGGGGCGGGTGGCAGCAGGAGCCAAGGCAAGCAGGCCCCTCCCTGGGGGCTGGGCCAGGCTGGGGCCACAGGAAATCACAATAATTACAAAATAAAACCTTTTCCGCTTGGCGGGAAAACAAATAATAAAAATTCAACAAAATAAATTAGAGGTTTATAAAAGGCGGGCAGGAGGGCGGCCAGGTGGTGGTGGCAGGTCAGAGGCCATTGGCGCTGCCGCGCTGCACCAGTGGCACCTTGCTCAGCTCCACAACAGGTGAGCGTGGCTTGTTCTTCATCTTGGGCACCCGCTGCACCAGCTGCTGGGCCTCACGGTAGGCGTCACGCAGCTCCTTCTTCCACTGCACCAGCTCGGGGTCGCTCTGCACACCCACCGGGGTCTGTCAGGCGGGGCCTGGGTGCCCCAAGGCCACTCTGCCCCTTCCCCTCCCTGCTGGGTCCCCCAGGTCCCCACTCACGTCGCACTGCAGGACAAACTGCTTGCCGCCTCGGATCTTGAGAAGGAGGCACTTCCGTTCCTTGATCTGCGTCTCCTCCACCGACTGGATCTCCTCCATGGTCAGCAGGCTCTGCTGCGGGGGGGGGGAGGGGGCAGTGAGGGCGCAGGACAGGCCCTGCCAGCCACCGACCCCAGGGGCTCCCAGCCCCAGCCCGCTTCTTACCGGGGCCTCGCCCTCGCCCCGCCACTCCAGCCGGTTGGGGAACAGGTAGAAGTACCGCCGCTGCCACTGGGTCAGGAAGGGGTTGCCCATCTTGGACATGTAGCCATGCATGATGCAGTCCTTGCCCAGGGCATAGTCTGACGCAAGAGAGCGAGAGAGGGAAGCTCAGCCAGGCCCGCCTCACTCGCCCTGCCTGGATCTGAATCCTGGTTCGGCTGCTCTCTGGCTGTGACCCTGGCTGGGTCTGTTTCTCCCACGGCAGCTGGTGACCCTCACCTTCCTCGTGGCCCAGCTGCTTGTTTTTGGTTTTCTTGCGGGCCTCCAGTCGGTCTGTCTCAGCATTGATGGTGTCGAAGACGGTCTCTGCCACCTCCTGCTGCCACCGCTCAGAGATGGTGAGGGGGAAGTTGCGGTAGAGCTCCTGGTCGCTGTCCAGCAACTTCACCGCGGAGACGAGGCAGGGACCAAGCAGGGACATCCATCAGCCTCAGGCCTGCCCACCCCAGGGCCCTGGGACAGGGTGGTCTGGTTCAACCGAACCCCCAGGGATGTTCAGGAGGAGCCTGAGGCCCAGGAGGCTGATGGGGCTGGCACAGGGTCTCACAGGGGCAGAGGAAGGGGGAGGATGCCACCCGGGCCAGGCTCAGGGGTGAGAGGCCAGGCAAGACCCAGTACCTTAATTCCTTTTGTGTCCTCCTCATCAAAGGAGCCAATGTCGAAGGCATCGGCCGCATTCACCTCCCCTCGTGGGGGGATCAGTGGGGGAGGGTACTGAGACAGAAAGGGGGAGGGCATCAGCATGGGGCAAGGGCTACCGAGTGCCCCGCCTGGTGCCGGCTCCAGGCTGTTACCTTCTGTAGGAAGACCATCTGCCAGTCCAGGGAGCGGAAGAAGGGGCTCTCCTTCACCTCCTGGGCCCTGTGGGGAGATGTGGGTCATCGCAGCTTGACACCGCCCGGGCTGGGGGCAAAGTCTGGGCTGTGGGGCAGGTGGCCCAGGTTAACTCCTGGTTCAGCCACTCTCTGGCGCTGTGACCTTGAGAAAGTTCCTTAAACCTCAGCCTGTTTCCTCATCTCTAAAATGGGGAGAAGGGCAGTTCCCACGTCGTAGAGCTGACATGAGTTTTAACGTGGTAAATCTTGCAACATCAAGTCCAGCACTTAGTAAATGTTTAATAAACATAAAAAGCTGCTGTCATCATCATTATCATCACCATCTTTGTTACAAGGCCCCTTGGGAAGCCTGTCCCTAGCCAGCTCCAGCAGCTGTTCCCCAGGCAGCCCTCCACCAGAGAACATTGGACAGGGCTAGCTGTGCCCTACTTCTGAGCTCTCCAGAAGAGATTGGGACCACAGAGGAGGCTCCAGTGATGGGACACAGTCCTTGTTCTCAGAGAGACACAGGCGGAGATTTGGGCAGGCTGACCCAGCAGCCTACTGCAGAGTCTTGGAGCCAGCAGTGCGGACACCACCCAGGGCCCAGCAGGGAGGGAAGGCCTGGGACAATGGCCCTGGTTCCAGGCACTCACCCTCGGCCCAGGCAGCCTAGTCTCCGGTTGACATCCCTCTGCAGCAGCCCCTCCAGCAAGGAGCGGAGCTCAGGGGAGAAGGAGTCGGGCAGCTCCACAGCCTGCAGAGAGGAGGAGTGGGATGTTGGTGGGGCCCCATCACAACTCAGGGGCTCCTGAAGCTGCTCAGGGCAGTGGTGTGAGGGTCCAGGGCCCCAGCAGAGGGAGAAACATAGCCCACCTTCCTAACTCAGCTTTCTAGCTCTGACAACACAGGGAGGGTAGAGACTACCAGGTAGGAGGCCAGAGTGGGGAGGGGGCTGGCGAGTGGGAACTAAGAGTCCTTGACCCTGATACCGCAAGAGACCCCAGCCTCACTGTGGGCCCCCCCATGGACTCCACCCAGCCTCCCTGGGCAGGACCCTCCACGCACCATTGTCAATGTCATTCTGTCAATCTCATGCTTGTCTTTGGTCTTGTGCTGCCGGAAGGGGCTATGTCTGGGCGAGAAAGTCCGAAGTCCAAGGTCAGAGCACAGGAATGAGGAAACTGAGGCAGGCAGCACAAATGATCTTTGCCTAACACCCAGGCTGCAGTGGGCCCCCTCCCCCACAGCCTCCCACCTAGACCAGGGAGGAGCTTGTCTCTATCCTGTCCCTCCCGTGCCTGGGACGGCCCACTCACCCTCGCAGCAGCTTGAAGAGCATGCAGCCCAGGGAGAACCAGTCAGCGCTGCTATCGTAGGCCACGCCCTTCTGCAGAACCTCAGGGGCCATGTACCCATGGGTGCCCCTGTGGGATCAAGGAGGCCATGAGGGGCTTCATGGAGGGTGCGGGAAGGGAGACTGGGGACTGGGGCACTCACACACTGGCGTGGGGCTTCTTCTTGGAGAAGTCGCAGGCCAGGCCCAGGTCTGAGATGCGCACATGGCCGTGCTCGTCCAGAAGAATGTTGGCCGGCTGTGGAGGAAGCCCAGTGAGCCGCCAGTGGAGTGGCTTAGGACAGGGCCCGGCCAGGCAAGATACTAGCTGGGTCGCTGTCTTCAATCTAGAGGGTTATGGGTGTCCAGGGACAAGGCCAAGGGTGGCGGTTTGTCTTCCTTCCCCAGTCACAGCCTGAATCCAGAAAATGGCTCGTGGGAGGAGGAGTGCAGTGGGGAGGAGTCGGGCTGGCCTGTCGGGGGAACAGGGCTCCTGCAGGCCTGGCAGGCCGGCTGTGCTGTGAGGAGGGACTCAATGGCAGGGCCTCACCTTTAGGTCCCGGTAGACAACGAAGCGGTTGTGCATGTGCTCCAGGCCCAGGATGATCTCAGCCGCGTAGAAGCGCATGTCGGCCTCGGAGAAGACCCCGTGCTGGGACAGGTGGTAGTGCAGGTCCCCGCCTGAGGGAGGCAGTGGGCAAGGGGCTCTCAGCTCCCGCCCCAGCCCAGCCCCAAGCCCACCTGAGGCCAGGCACTCACCATTCATGAGATCAAGGATGAAGCTGAGCTTATCCGGCGTGTGGAACGCATAGGACATGCAGACGATGAACGGACAATCCTAGGGGGGCGGGAGAGGAGGTCAGCGGAGGCCGTCCAAGGCTCCGGAGCCAAAGGCGGACCCAGTGGCTGGCTGCCCGCTCACCCCGGTGCTGACGAGGGAAAGCATGATGCGCTCGTTCAGGGCCAGGGTCTCCCCTTGCTTCATCTTGATGCGCTTCTTGTCCAAACACTTCATGGCGTACCTGCAGGGGAGGGTCTGGTCGGTCAGTCCGTCCAGTGGCACCTGCAGGACAGGGCCCTGGGGCTGGTTAGGTGTGTGGGCAGTCCTCAGGGCTCTTGTAGGGAAGACTAGACACCATGACAAGCGTAGGACACACACAGATGGAGAGAGAGCAGAATTGCTGGCAGGCTGGGCTCTGGGGGCCCCTGGCAGGCACCAGAACGACATGGCAGCATGGAGGAATGGTGCGTGGCCCTTTGTGGACACCTGACCATTCAGTACCCTGCCACCTGCCTTCAGGGCACCCCAATGGCCCTCTTCTCCCTCAGGCATGCCCCCCAATGCCAGCTGACCAAGTGCTCACATCTTGCCCGTGTCGGCCTTCCGGCACCCGTACACCTCGCCGAAGCCCCCTCGCCCAATGATGCGGTGCACGCTGAAGTCGTTCATGGTCAGCTGCAAGGACGGCAATGACTGGGGTCACTGTGGGCCCCGCCCCTTGGAGGCAGGGGGCTTACCCGAGGTCCCTTACTGGGGGGCCACCCTTGCCACATGCTTCCCTGCCTTAAGCTGTCCCCACTGGGATTCTGGCACTGACCACACGGCCACACCCTGGGGGTTGGAGGGCAGACATCCCTGGCCTCCCTAGCCCTGGCCGAGCCCTGGGCCCCACTCCCTGGGGAGGAGCAGCAGTGGGTGGGCCTCTCCTCACCCACCCAGCCCACTCACATGGATGTTGAGCTCCACATTCTTCCACTGGCAAAATCGTGTGAATTTATCGCTGTAAGAGAAGAACCGGGCTCAGATGAGCCTTAGAAAGTGAGTGGAATAATGCTGGGTGTAAGTCTGCCTCACACCACTCCCATTCCCTGGGGTCCTGAGCCTCACTGTCCTTTTCCAGGACTGCCCAGAAAGAGCGCCAGCCTGAGCTGCCCCTGCATCCCCAACGCTGACCCTGCTATCTGTCTTTGGGTTCCTGCTGGAATCAGATAAGCTCAGAGGGGAGGTCTTCCAGCCTGACCCAGACTTCCTGCCACCACATCCACAACAATGCTCATCTCATCCTTGCTTGCATACCTGCAGTGACACAGCACTCACTCCCTGTGAAGCTCCCACTCCATGGCTAGGTAGCTGGGACACTAAGAAAGCTGTTTCGTTTATCAAGCTGAAATCTGCCTACAACTCCCACCCACCAGGCTGGCTCTAGCCGTGAAGGCCACAGCGGGTAGTGGGGTGGGCATGTCCTCTTGTGCCCATCCCTGCCACCACCCCGCTGCTTCTCAGCCCAGATGCTAGACAGTCCATGGGAGGCAAGACGCATAGGTGGCCCTTCACTCCCTGTAGACCCTCCTGGGACAGGCTTGGAGATGCCTGGTGCTGAGGAGGGTGGGGCGGTAGTGTGGAAGAGGTGGCAACCTCTTAGGAGTCCCCACACTGTGGTGTAGACAGGCCCAGGGGCCCACCTGCCCGGGGCCTGAAGCAGGCTGGCTTCTCTCCTCCGTGCCATCCACACCCCTCCTCAGAGCGACCTCTTCCTCCCCTTCCTCTCCTGTGCACACCCCGCTCTCACCTCTCGATGAATTTCTGGAACACATCTCCTCGGAGGTTCTGACAAATCTCTTCGATATACGGCTAAGGGGGGAAGCTGGAGGTTGGTGACTGAGCCAGAGCGGGAGCCAACCAGGCTCCTGGACCTGTGCTGCCCAAGGGAGACCCCGGCTGGGCCGAGCAGCAGCAGGGAGAAGCCCAGCACACACCTGGAAGAGATCCGGAGGCACCTGCTTCTTCACCAGATGGCCCTGGACGTGCTCGATGGCACTTTTCGAGAAGGGCTGGGGAAGACAGAGGCATCTAAATTCTCCACAGGGCCCTTCCAACCTGCCCCCACGCCCAGGCCGGCAGGCGGGTCCGGGCACTCACGTGTGAGCAGGCCAGCAGCTCCTTCATGATGTAGGTGTCAAAGATCTCCCGGCTGCAGGCCAAGCGCTCCTCCTCTGTCTCCAGCTTCTCGTATTTCTTGATCTAGAGGACAAGATCCCCACAGGTGACCTCTGGCCCAGGGGGTGCGGGGGCGCCAGTGCCAGCTGTCTGTCAGATTCAGTGGAAGCAGCCCAACACTCTCCGCTTTCTCCACGCACAGCAGGACCAGGCCCTGCCGTCTGCCAGCCCACCCAGCCTCACCTCCTCATAGAACTCCACCAAGGGCTTGGCCTCCTCTAGGTGCTTCAGGCAGAAGTCTCGGAAGAGCAGGTACCCTGAAAGCAAGCGTGTTGAGTCGCACTGAACACACCCGCCCCTAGAGGCCTTCCCATCATGGTGGGGTTGGCTCTGGGCTTCCCGGGTAAAACTGGCTAAGGAGAGGGCAGAGTCTGGTCCAGGCAGCCTCAGAGGCTACCACCAACCAAAGATTCCTGGATTCAGGGTCAGGGAGCCTGCATTTCCACCCGTCTCAGAATCTGCTTCCTTAGATGGTGGCTGGATTGTGACTGGCGCCTCAGTGAGATGGAGGTGTGGGGCTGACTCTGGCGTCTGGGCCCCCCACCATCTCACTGCAGTCTAGGGCCTGTGTCTCCTCAGAGAGGGGGACACGCCCACCAGGAGGGCTGTGCAGGTGCAGTGAGACCCACCTGGGCCAGGCCAGAGCTGCAGCGTCGGGGAGGAAGGCAGCCTCCCTGCACCTTACACCCCCTCCACCATCTGGTTGACTCTCATAGCAGCCATGAGAAACAGGCAGACAGGAAGGGCAGGTCCAGTTGGGGAACCTGAGGCTCAGGGAGGCCTGTCAGGCAGGCGGTATGTGGCAGGTCCTGAGAAGGACTGGCCAAGGGGTGGGGCCTTGGTGCAGGGGGCCTCAAAGGGCATGGGCCGCTGGGGGAGGGAAGTGGTGAGACAGACTTTGGGAAGGGCTCCCAGGAGACCTTGGACAGGCTGGCCTCATTCTCCCCAGGGATGGGGGCTTGGGACCTGGCAGAGCAGCCCTGAAGGGCAAATCAAAAGGAAGGGTGGACCCTACTCTCTCCAGCCCAACATGGGTGACCGGGCTTGTGCTGGGTGGCTTTCCACATCTCTTGGAGGCTCTGTTCCCACTGCCTGGCACCTCTGCCAGAGCTTGCAGCCATCACTTCTGGAAAAGGCAGACTAGCCTTTCAACACTATACCTTTAGCAATGTGTGACCAGGGCTCCCCAGAGGGCAAGCGGCTTTACTGACACTGCCGTACCCAGCCCTCCAACAGTCGGCAGTGGGCCTCCTGAGTCTGAGCTACTAGATAAGACTCAGAGAGGTGAAGCAATGTGTCCAAGGTAACACAGCACAGGCAAGGGACCCAAACAGTATGCTTCCGGACACACTGACTCCCTAAGCCTGACCTCAAATGCCTGGGCCTGCCATGCCAGGCCACTCCCATTTCAGAGCTGAGATCTTGCTCTCTGCAAGGCCACATTGGAGCTGTGTGTGGCTGGAGCCTGCTTCCCCGAGACCTGCCTCCACACTTCCCTGTGTGCCAGTCTGTGGGGTGGACCCACAAGACTTCTAAGACAACGGGAGGGGGAGAGAGGAGGGGCCTGCCGAAGCAGGTTGCTCACAAAGAGGGCCCGTGGGGGCGGGGGCGGCCGACCACAGCACGCCAGGCGCCACAGGAAGGGCCCCGCCCCTTCCTGTCAGTTCTACCAACGGCCAGAGCAGCTGTGCCTGCGCCAAGGGGAAGCTGCAACTCTCAAAAACAAAAACCCCAAAGGAGGAACTTCCCTGGCGGCCCTGGAAGACTGCTGGGCCCCCACCCCCTTCAGGGGGCTCCCAGGGACAATCAGGGGCTGGGAGGCACTAGGGTCACAGCTCTGCTGCACCGGGTGGGGGGGCTCACTGGCTGCCCTGCCCCCTCCCCTAGTGGATGAGACACCAAACCTCGGTCCAGACAGATGGGAGGGGGCAGGAAGGCGGCCTTGGGGTCTTCCTGCCCCCACGGCCTGGGCCTGGGCCTGGGCAGCTCGACAAGTGATGGCAGTCTTGGGGGTGGCAGAGCCCCCACCATACTTACCCAGCTTCTGGGAGAAGATCTTCTCGAAGGTCACCTCGCCCCGGTCTTCCAGGTACTTCTGCATGACACTGCGGATGCTGAAAGACAGAGGGGCCATGGTGACCTGAAGACCCCATGGCTCCCGACAGGCCTGCAGCCCTTCCCTGGCAGGTTGCTGCTTCCTCTCCCAGAACCGGGAGTGGAGGGCACTGCTGCCAGGTGTCAACTGCTCCCTCCAGGAAGGCAGGTTGGACCTGACCATGGGTCACACCAGAGGGACTTGAGGAAGCCTGCGCTTATCCACCAAGGCTCTGTCCCCCAAAGCCAGGGTGGCTGCAGGTGGCTGCTCAGAAGTCTGACCCCAGCACTGCCTCGTGATGCCTTTGGGAACTTGGCCAAACCTCAAAAGCCAGGCCTCACCCATCAGCAAATGATGGATCACGAAAACATGGCCCCTTCTGACAAAAGGATACTGCTTGGCCAGGAAATGGAGAGAAACCCTGATGTGCTGGCACGTCACACATGGACAGACCTGAGAGCACTCCGCTAAGGGAGAAAGAGAGTCACAAAAGGCCATGTACTGTATGATTCCATTTACATCACATGTCTAGAGCAGGCAAATCTACAGCAACACAAAGCAGACTTGTGGTGTCGGAGGCTGGAGAAGGAAAGGGGAGTAACTGCTAATGGGTACGGGGTTTCCTTTTAGGGTGACAGAAATGTTCTAGCATTAGGTGGCAGTGAGGGTTGCACAACACAGTAAATGTACTGAAATCCACTGAATTGTACACTTCAACATGATGAATTTTATGTTATGTGAATTGTATCTCAATACCAAAAAAAAAAAAAAAAGCCAAGCCTCAGTTCCTGTGTCCCCAGCACCTAACTCTGGAGGGCAGAGGAGGAGGGGCTGGCAGTCGTGACCACGAAGCCCAGGCCCACACTCCCCGCCCCCAGTTACCTCACCCCAATGCTGAGCTTGCTGTCTGGGAAAGTCACACCTGGCCATGCTGCCTGCCTCAGTTGCACCTTGCTGTCCCCCCTTCTTCTTTCCTGTGCTACCCAGTCTCGCCCTGCTGACCCGCCTGTCATGAGGGACAGCTGTGGTCACATCTGGGCCCCTGAGGAGTGCTCTTGGCTGCCATGCTGAGGGCCGAGCTGATGAAATGTTTACACAGCATCACTGGGGACACGTGGGGCCGCTGGCAGGCCACTCATGAAGGGGCTGCTGCTGGTGAGCACCCCACAAGCCAACCTCTCTGTATCCCTGTGCCCCTCTAGGAGCCCAGCACAGGGTCCATCACCTCCTGGAAGGCACCATGCACCCCTGCCCTCCAGGTAGTCCCTTCCAGGGCACCAGTCCTGCGTCCGTGGTTCTGTGACATTAGACAGCTTGAGACAAAGCCTGAGTGGGGCCCAGTCAGTCGGAGGAGACTCGGGAAAGAAAGTGTTCTAGGCCGTCGGGAGAGGCTGTGTAGAGGAGGAACTTTACTGATTCCTCAAGTGCAAGCAGGATGTCGACAGGTGGTGAAGCCCAGGGCAGGTGGGTGGACATGAGGGCAGGTGGGTGGACATGGGGACAGCAGGGAAGACCTGGCCAGGGATGAGGCTGGGCACAGGACACTTGGGAAGCTTGGTCCAGGGAGGCAGGCAAGTAGACAGTCTCCGTCAAAGGCACCCACAGGAGGAAGCCCAGGTATCTAACGGCACTGGGCTGGGAAGGAGGGAAACAGGTGGGGGAGGAGCAGGCTCAGGCTGTTGGACGGACGGGCAGCAGAAAAGCTGACAAGGCTAGCTGGGGGTTTCGAGGCTCCAGGCCCTGTCAGAGAGGTGAGGAGAGAAGGCCCCAGGCAGGGCTAGTGCTGCCAGCAGACCCTGCCAGCCTCTGGGCCAGGGCTTGAAAAGGGGGACTCCTGCACTTTTATGCTCAGCACTAGCCTTCTGGGATGGTCTCGGTGGAGGCACAGGCTCTGGGCCTCCCAGGTCCTTGGCTGCATTCGAGCCATACACGAGAACACAGGGGTATCCGGAGTGGTCATGAATACAGGCCTGCTGCCGTGACCCCTTCCCCACCTCCCTACCCTTGGACACTTGGAGGTGCGATGACCTCCTCCGAAAACTGTCTCCAACAGGAAAACCAGTGCTGATGACTAGGATAGCCCTCCTGTGTCCCCATCCTGTGACTCCAACCAACAAGAGAAGATCCCCAGCTGAGGGCTTTTCACTTCAGAGCCGGTTCCCTCCGGGAAGGCAAGGATGCCCTCTGCAACCGCAGGGCCTCCAAGGCTGGGATGCAGCCCTCAGCCATGCTGGCACACACTCCCCTCCTGGGAGCCACACCGCAGCTCAAGCCCACCAGCCACCAACAAGGATACATCCCCTGGGTCCCATGGGACTCACAGGGACCCAGGAGGAGAGACCAGATCCCAAGTCCCCCATGTGCTTTACACACATCAGGAGCGAAAACATCTGTGAAACTGAACAAGGCAGCCTCCACCCTGGGGCTTGCACACTAGAGACTAGAGACCAGGGAGGCCACAGGGCACAGTCTGTGCCAATCTCTTGGGGCTCCCCACTCTGCGACAGCCAGTCTGGGGCTCCTGTTCATGTTCAGACAGGGAAACAGACTGGGGGGTGTGCTGGGATGCAGCATAGCAGGGAGGGCCCCATCCAGGGTAGTGAAGGCTAGGCAGGGTCACGACCAGGCAGCCAGGAGTCAGGGGTATGGAGCCCGGGAACCCTGCGAGGGCCAGATATCTCCCGGGAGGGGGACCAGGAAGGATGGGGCCTCACTACCCGCTGGCTCAGCTCTTGGCTCTTGGTGTCTGCACCCCATTTCTGTGTTTCAGGACATTCCAGTCTATGGAAGGGGATGAGGAAAAGCAATAAAGAGGGAAGAAATATCACAAAATGTTGACCCTTCATGGACGTGGATGGTCAGAGGGTGGTCAGGTGTGGTCAGGTGTCCAGACAGGTAGATGCAGATGATGGGCAGAGTGACTCCAGCTTGTAGGGAGGACCCTACCCGGCAACAGGGCGTGGCCCCCACAAGTGTCACAGGGAAGCCCCCCGGGAACCAGAAAGATTGGGACCTGCTCAGCAAATGCGGTGCGATGGGAATGCCCAGCTGGGAGCAGGGCCACCACTTCCCACTGCAGGGCTGGGCAACCCCACCGAGCAGCCGTGGCCGGACACGCAAAAGCCTGGGAAAGGCGCTCCCGGAGGGCAGACCTCCTCCCCTCCAGGCGGCTCTGCTGCGGCTCAGCCCAGGGAGCAGCAGAAAGTGCCCAAGCTCCACGCTGCCGCCTCGGTGGCCAGACCCCGCCTCCCGCCCCTCGGAAGGCTGCACAGGGTGGCCCAGCATTCTTCCCAGCCCGCAGCACTTCACTTTCTTCCTTAAAAAGAAAAAAATGTTTTCTAAATAAAATAAACAACTCCCCCCCAACCAAACACGAGGTCAGACTCCAGCAGAGTCCTGGCAGGGGAGGCCCCCCAAGCGGCAACATGAGGGTTTCCTGTCCATTCCCACGAGGCTGGGGCCAAGGGAGCTGGCAGGTTAGAAAAGTGTGTCATGGGGGATGCTCCCGCCAGGGTGGCAAGTACAGGCTGGCACGGGAGAGGCGGTTGCAGCTCGTGGGCTGGGTCACCTTCATCTCCCACACCCACTCCCCGATACTGGCAGAGTCTGGAGTGGCCACAAGCCCAGAACAGCATTCCTGTCCCCACCCAGGTCAACAACTCCCATATCCAGGAACACATGGCTGCTAGATTGACTCCGGGCTGTCAGGAAAGCCAGCATTGTCCCCCCCACAGAAGGACCCTAAGGCTCCAGTCCCTCTGGGAAAGGGCCTCTAAACGCCTTCATTCCCTCAGTCAGAGGGACACCCAGGCTAGGGTTCCAAATGGGTCTCCCCACCTCCCTCCCTGAGGCCAGGCCAAGTAAGAAACTTTAAATGTCCGGTTTCCCCACTTGTAAAATGAGGATGTCAACAAATGCTGAATTGCCACCACCGAGCAGGCCCCTTAAAATGCAGAGAGGACACAGCAGAAGGAGAACTCGCCTAAGATGTCAGCCTTGCTGTGAGGACTGACGGTCCCCTCCTCCTCCTGGAGGGAGCCCTCCTGCTGGAACCCCCAGCCTGCGCCTCCTTCTAGAATGGGATCAGAAGCTACCTGGTCTTGTTCAGGTCTCTGCCCCACACATGCCATGTCCTGGGAGGGTGGGGCTGTGGCCAGGCAGCCTCCTGCCTGGCAAGCTCCCTACACTGCCCCCCCAGGGCTGGGCCAACAAGCACTCTACAGCTGCAACTCCACTTTGCTCACAGATCAGCCTCAGGCTCTGTGCTGCTCAGCCTGGGGGCCCCGGGGGGCAGACCCGATACCTGCCCTCACGAAGTATCGAGGGCCCCTTGGCAGGAGCTGCCCAGCGCCCTGCCGGGCACGGCCGCCTGCAGCCAGGGCTGCTCACTCTGGCTCCCGTGGCTCTGAGGAGCAGGCCCAGCCCAACACTGGGGGAGAGCACTTCCTCCCTCCTAGCCGAGTGTGGGCTGGGGTGACAGGACGGCAGGGAGGGGGTAAGTGCTGAGGGGGAGAACTTCTGGTACCTTCGGGCACCACGTGGCTCAAAGGAAAAGCTAAGTCCCTTGCTCTGTGGTACAGCGGCCTCACAGACGACTCCCACTCAGGGGCACAGACCATGGCTTGTGTGGCCTGGGAGAAGCAAACACACTCATTTTGATGGCAAGGAAATCTAGGCTAGAAGAAGATGAGTTGCTTACCCAGAGTCCTGACCAAGTTAGTGGCAAGGAAATGTCCAGCCCTCCCTGAGAAAGGACCTCTCACCAGGCAGGGGCCTCCCCTCACCTCTCACCAGGCAGTGGACTCGTGCCCCCATGCCTTGCCCCCAACCCCCTTCCCATCAGGCCTGGGGTAACCTTGGCTGGCACCTGGCAGGCCAAGAGCCATGGCTCCTGTGCTCTCGTGTGACACGGATCCTAGAGCCACGAAACCTCAGGAGGGTGCAAGCTGGCACAGGGGTTCCGGGCCTAATGGGTCTGGTGCAGCCATGCCTGGAACCGTCACGCTCTGGGAGACGACGGTTAAGCCGGCAGATCAGAGGCTGCAGCTGTGGCTGAGGTGCTCCTCTGTGGCATTTCCAGGAAACCTGGCACCAAGGTGGCAGCGGTAGGAGGAAGTCCCTGGGGACCTCTTAATATTTCTCAATGACTCTCCTTGGGGCTGAAAAATGTCCTCAGAGCTTGAGCACAGGGCCATATACCAAATGGGAAAGACAAACCCAAACGGCCAACTCTGGATCAAGTCCTGAGCCAGGAAGAGAAAATGATCTCCAGGGGGCACCGCACACACAAGCTCACCGAGAATGAACGCGGCCACCCAGGTTCCCAACGGCCTGGCGACCACAAGCAACTACTTCCAGGATGTGCGGGAAAAGGCGCTGTGGCGGCCTTGTCACACATCACAGCTTCTGCACCCTGCAACTCATTGCCATCATGTTAGAACAGACCCAGAACAAATTTCCAGGGCATCTTGCCCTGCAGTTCCCAGGACGGGGGCTCTCCCCAAACCCAAACCTAGAATGGCCTCCAGAGTCAGAGAACCCCCTGCTCAGAACAGAGCTGCTATCACATTAACACCAGAAAACCCACTTCTGAAACCTGCCCCTCTGCCAGCAGAGATGGCACCCCCCTCATTAGAGTGATGCAGAGAAAGTAAGTTACTGTTTCAGAAAAAGATGCAGCCAAACACCTCATTTTTAGTATTTCTTCTTTGAAACAGATTAGTAGTAACTCGAGTGTAATTCTGTTTTATGTGACCAGCAGAGGACACGGGCCCCTTGGGGCCACAGTAAAAAAGGGCACGTGTGATGGAGGCTGTGTGTTCCTCAAAGACTCTGAAGTCCTTGTGGCTTCTGCTGTCTGTTCCAAGGCAGGAGCATAATATCGTGGAAGCACCAGCCGTGCACAAGCAGCCCCAACCCTCCAGCCCCCAAGCGGTTGGCTCCTCTGCAAAGCCTACCTGGGTGCCCGGGAAGGCAGGGAACACAGCTGCAGAGTGTGCCTACACCTGACGTCACCAGGAGTTTACTACTAGGAATTGATCGTGCATTAATAGGACACGTTATTCCTGGGTTGGCAGAGCCTAGATTCCCCGGCACAGATTCCAACCTGTAATGTTCACACTCCCTTCAAATCCATTTACTGAGGGACTGGCAGGCAGGAGAGCAACTTAATAGCAAAAATGTGAACCCCCACCCCCACCCCCGTGCTCTGGAAAGGAGAACAGATGGGAAAAGACGTCCTGGAGATCATTGGGGCGGGGAGCAGGGGCTTCAAAAGCCCAGAGGGAATGACTGCTGAAGAGATAATCTTGTTTCCAGGGGTGGGAGGAGGGAGAAGGCTGCTACTGGAGTGGAAAGTTCTGGGTAAGGGATAAAGGCTGGAAACAGCAGGGTTTCTCCTGGTGATGGAGAAGTGGAGGGAAGAGAAGGGAGAAAACCATTCCCTGTGCCCCTTCCCTCCACAAATCCAGGGCAGGAGTCCTGGAAGCAAAGAGTTAACAGGAACGAAGAAGAAGCGGAGGAAGAGCAGCGGGTCTGAGACAGGGAAGCCAGAAAAGGGCAGGAAGGAGGAAATCCCTGGTGGGGGGAGGGACCAGGAAAGAAAGAGCCTAGAGAATGGGAAGCTGCAAGAGGCACCAGCTCTGACAATCTGCTGCTGGGGCTGCCACTGTCAACAGGGAGGGCAAGGGCATCTCCTGGGACCGCCCAGGCCCGTCTCCTCAGCCTGAAGCCCAGAGATTAATTACATGAGGCCTCCGTGGTCATATTAAGCAAATGCCGATAATTACAGGACTGCTCCTGCTGCTGGGAAAGGGAGACAGCAGCTCCTTTAGGGAGAGGCACAGACCACAGACCCGGAGAGCTGCAGGAGCACTGAGAGGTCACCAGTGAAGGGCAGCACCTCCTTTACCAAGGTGGAAACTGAGGCAGGCTCTCTCACTCAGGGTAAGGGATGTGCCCTGGTCCCCTGTGAGCTGGCGCTGCAGCGGGATTAGAAGCCGGGTCTCCTTCCAGCTGCACAGCTGCCTCCCTCCACAAGAAGGGTGAGAAATGGGTGTTTCCTCGGATTCCATAGGGTGACAGAAGGAAAGGTCCCTGTGCCAACTCACAGTGGCACCGCGCCCAACAACTCCTGTTCCCCAGGCCTGAGGAGTCAGAGCTGTGATGCCAGCCCCAACTCCCAGCCAAGCCACTACCCGGGCACTGGCCGCAGGGAGGCTGCCAAGATGGACCACCCCAAGGCAGGAATGACTCCAAACAGCACCTTGTCTTAGACAAACTGGCCTTTCTCCTTGACCCTGACTTTGTGGGTTAGGGGAAGACATGACCCCAGGCTTGGAGCTGCCCCCACCACTCGCCCCCTCTATGCACTTGCTTTGCCAGAGAGCTCAGTTCTGTCCCAGCGGCCGGAGGGGGCTGGGCCTTGTGAACCAAGACAGTTGAGGGTGCTGGGGGCTGGCCTGGGGCTTCCAAGCCACCTCCCATGACTCCCTGGGCAAGGGAGTTCCAGCTGGCACACTCCACAAAACAAAGACCAGGCTGAAAGCAGAGCTACAGAGGGGTGTATGGAAGAAACATAGCAGGGAGAGAGCACGTGGGAGTCCAGAGACCCGAGTTCAAATTCCACCTCGCCTGTGATCAAGTCTCTCCCCTTCTCTGAGCTTCAGCTGCTTCAGCTACTTAACGGGGAAAATGCCACAGTTGTGTCTGTTTCCCACAGTTGGGAAAAGGATAAAATGGAGTAAAAGCACTTTGCAAACTGGGAAGTGCCAGGCAAAGGTAAGAGACAGTCATAAATGATGTTCAGGGTAGGAAGCATCTGACCCAGTGGGTGTGTGAAGCAGAAAGCAAAGAGTGGCGTATCCTCTGATGCAGGAGGCCTAGAAATCCAGGGCCTTCCCTGGCCTTAGCTCACGCATGGTCACTGCTAGGGCCTCTAGGCCATCTTGCAGGTGTGGGCCACCTCCCCAGTGTCGTGCTGCCAGATGGTGATCCTAACCAAGAGCCCCTGACACTTGGCTTTCAGTCTCCTGCTGTTTCCCTAAAACTCACAGCTTATCTAGTTTCAGACACTACACAGTCCTGATATTTCTTGAGCAACTACTACATGCATAGCGTTGCCAACTTCACAGGTTGGTTTCTGGATCCACTGAGATGACAGATGTCAAAAATAAATAAATTATTATAATTTTCACCATTATTCCTATCACCGCAGCAACATCACAGAGCGTAAAGGGGACAGGAAAAGAGGAACATCTTGTTTCTCAGGGTTCTAACACCTGCAGAGCCAACCCAAGGCGGGGCCCCATCAGGAGCAATGCACTCTGGGGTGAGATTACCCAAATGCAGAGTTCCAGAAAAGGCCCCGCCTCACGCTTTGCAGTCCAACCTACAGGAGGGTCTCGAGGCCGCTGACACCAAGGAGAGCAGCTGTGAGCCCCAGAGGCTGACTCTCCCATTTCCTCCCTCGTGGCTTTGTCATTTCTGAACTCATTTTTGTTCTAACTGTTGCTGCTCCCTGGACAGCCCCCAGCTGACAGTCAGTTTGGTTCCTGTTTTGAGAAATCTGATTGCAAATGTCTTAGAAAAAAAGGGCCCTAACGGCCTTTTCAAAACGCAGACCAATTTTCCTCTCCCAGGCCTGGTGTTCAGTCAATCCGAAACCCAGCGAATAGTGCATAGGGGAGGGTGCGGGAGACATGAACATGGTACCCCCTGCATGGTACCCCTGGCAACTTTGGGTCCTGCTTCAGAGACTCAGGATGCCACAGAGTCACAGCCCTTATTTCACACTATCCACCTTTCACAGATGAGAAAACCGAGGCCCAGAAATGGGAAGGGACTTGCCCAAAGTCACATGGTAAGACCAGGACAGTGGGCTGGGGCTGGGCTCCTGGGCTGGCTGGGTGCCAGCATGGCAACTCTCAGGTATGGACGCAGGAGTTGCTGGGACTGGTCTCGCCATGTGACATGAGGAATCATGGTGGGCACACAGCTCTTGTAGACGCAGGACGGCCAAGCACTGGCTCAGGCCAGAGTGGTGGACACAAGGTGGAACTAGAAGCTGGAAGCCCTGATCTGGTGGCTGGGCACCACCCTGGATTACCTGTGACACTGGCAGGCCACTCATCTTTTAAGACTTCAGCTTCCCCAACTGTTCCATGGGGACAAAACCACACCTGTCCTACCTGCCCATGGGCTGCTCTGAGGGAAAGCACTCTAGAAGCCATAAAATGCTGGACAGCCTCAGCTATTGTCCATACCTGTCTACTCCCGCACCTAAATCCTGAACAGTTTAAACTTTGCTATCAGGTGCAACGACATCAGTTGTCTCACAGAGGGGTGGCAGCCGTGGTCCAGCTGTTGCAGGGGTGCTGGGCTGTCCCCTGGCAAACAGCACCCACAGGGCACCATAAGCAGGGCCTGCCAGAGGAGGAATTCGAGGGCAGAGGGACAGTGGGATTCCCTCAGTGGGATGGGCACTTCCCCACCAGCACTCCAGCCCCCAAAGCATTCAAACCCCATCCCAAGCCAATGACCCGCCAGAAGAGTGGGGAAGATCCGGGAAGACTCTCTCTCCCAAACCTCGCATAAGTGTCCACCGAGGGGGCTGGGGGTGGGGACAGTGGAACCCGAAGAGGGCTGCTGGGAACAGGGACAGCTAAGGGGTGGGCCGTAGAGTCAGGCCAGGTTGATGAGCAGGCAAAGGAGGGGATCCCATGGGGACCCAGGGCCACCGGGAGGAGGAAGAAGGGGAGCACGAACCCCTGGGGGAGAAGGTAGGAGCAAGGGGCTGACGGAGCTGAGGGCGAGTGTATGAAGGGAAAGGGAAGCAGAGTTGGGCAGGGGGTACTGAGCGGGTCGGGGAGCCAGTGGGGCTGGAAAGCTCTGGGGCTGGGACGCTCCAGGTTCACCGTGCACAGGGCCCGGGGCGCAGGGGTCGGGTCAGGGCTGCTGGACGCGGAGCGGGGGCGGGGGCAGGAGGGGTCGCGGGGGCAGTGCCCGGGTGGTCTGGGGCTGCGGGGTCGAGGAGCGAGGCAGCGGGGAGCGGGGCCGAGGGGCCGGCGGCCCGGGGCCCGCGCCCGCCTCACCTGGGCTCGGGCAGCAGGATCTTCTTGCTGGCGCGCGCGGCCGGCGTGGCCTTGCTCTTCTCCATGGCCATCAGGTAGCTCACATCGGCCAGCACCGCCTCCAGGTCCGCCATCTTGGCGGCGGCGGCGGCCTCTCCCGCCGCTCGGCTCCGCTCCGCTCGGCTCGGCGCGCTCGGCCCGGCCCGGCCCGGCCGCTCCGTCGGCCTCCGGCGCCGCAGCCCGCCTGGCCCCGCTCGGCGCCCGCGGCTCCGCTCGCCGCGGCTCAGAGGCGGCGCCGCCCCATGGCGCCGGCTCGGGCCCGGCCCCGGCTCGCTCCGCTCCCGCCGGGACTGCAGTCGGGCCGCCGCCGCCGCCGCCGCCGCCGCCGCCGCCGCCCGCGCCCCGGAGCCGCCGCCGCCGCCTCCGGCCCCGCCTGCCGCGCACAGCGCCCGCGAGCCCGCGAGGGGCCGGGCGAGCGGGCGGCGGCGCCCCCTGGAGGCCACGCGGGCTGGACCGAGCCTGACCCCCGAGGCCACCCAGGCCCCATCTCAGACTCCGACCCCAGCCATGACCCTGACCCCAGACTTGAAACACAACAGGGACCTGGGACTGAAGAAGACACTAGACCCAGACCTTGATCACAACTCGAATCACAACTCGGACCTCCTTCTGGCAGTTCAGAACATGACCCCAGGGACTTGGATCTCACACTCTGGCTATAACCCCAGATCCCTGACCCTGGATGCAGTTGGAAACCTGACACCACACCTGGATAACATTTCTGACCCCAGACTCCAAACAGGACCTGAGACCTAGACCTTGGACCGCCACCTCTGACTCTGACCATGACCTCAGATCACCACTCTGGGCCTGCCCCTCTTTCACACCAGACCCTGACACTGACCCCAGACCCCCAACAGGATTGCAGATCCAGATTTTGCACCATTACCCCAAATACTGATCCCAACCACAGACCACCACCTCGATCCCATCTTGGTTACTGACCCCAACCTTGATTCCATCCCCAGTCTCAGACCACTATCATAACTCTAAACCCTGGACTTGAGGGCAGGGCCCAGGCCTGGACTTGGACTATTAACCCAGACCAGGGTTCTAGACCTAATACCAAAAACTCTATTGCCAAAGATACAGACCCAGGACCAGGCCATCCAACCAGGACCCGGACTGGACCTAGAACCCTTAGCAGGTCTGACAAATGCAGCTAGACTCCAAATGTGTCCCAGTCCCAATCCCTACTCCCCCTGCTCCAGACCCAGTCCTGGCCCCAGGACTCCCACTCAGGACTAAGGACACTGCATCAACCTCCACCTTTCCTCTGGACCAGAATGATCATTATTTCAAAAAGTGGGATCAAACCTCTCTCAGCCTGGGAGGGCACAGGGGTCACTGTGCTGCCTGGCAAGGGAAACTCACTCTGCCGAGAGCCCACAGTGGAGAGGATCCATGTGTCTCACAGCAGCAGCCCCCATCTCAACCTGCCACTCTCTAGAGCCTCTCTCTACTTTCCAAGGTAACAAGACCCACTCCCTCGCCTGGGCACATGGAGTCCAAGCCTCATACCAGTTTGTGGGCCAGAACCAGGACCCTTTTGCCAAGCAGGGGATTATCCCATGCACTTCTCAGGCTACCTTCTGAGATCAGCTTCAGCAGAGCCTATAACTAGACCATATCAGGATGATGAGGGTCCCTTCTCAGTGGGCAACACCACCATCCACCCAGATACCCAGACCAGAACTCCAGGCATCATCCTTGACTCCCCACTCTCCCCCTGTCCGAATCTGTCATTACATCCTCCAATCTGGTCTCCTGAGAATTTTCATGAACCTGTCTGCTCCTGAGGATCCCCCTGGCTGGTGCCCTGATGCAGGCCCTGGCCAGAGATAACTTTCCCAAGTCTAGATCTGTTGGGGTTACTGCCCGCTTATCAGTGCTCCAGGCCACCTGGGACTTCTGAGAGTGGGCACTCAGAGAGGGCTCCAGGGCCCCACCCCAGTGTGCCCAAAGCAGATCAGGTGAGCAAGTTCCTTAACCTACAAGTCAAGGTCTTGGATGACTGGGTCCTGCTCCCTCTCAGACTTGTGTTGCCACCATCCTCTATGCCTGAGTCTCCCCTGTCAGCCCACCCATCAGTTTCTACTTCTGTGCCTTTGCTCTTCCTTGTTTCTGGAAGCACTCTATGCACCCTCTTCCCTGACTGACTCCTGCTCATCCTTTAAGACCCACCTCCTCCAGGTAGCCTTTTCCAATCCCCCAATCCCAACTGTGTACATCTCCAATTCTGCACTATTTCCTTAATTTGAAAATGTATCAATTGCAAGATGCATCATTTCAAGTTTTGACAGGGGGTGGGATGTATGTGTGTGAGACCTTATTAAATGTCTGCATCAACTGCAAAATGCATCCTGATGTTAGAAATGCTCATGTATAAACAAAGGGTACCTCCCTTTTCCCACTGTAACTGATGCTCCTAGTTCACCTCCTGCCCCCCAGGGCCCACCACACAACCTGACACAGAAAGGTATAGTCAGTGTTCGATGAAGAATGAGTGACTAAGAGAATGAGCTCCTCAGCCCAAGGTGGCACATGGACTCTGGGGTAGAACACAGCCAGAGGCACAGGGAGATGGAACAGGAGGCCTCTAACTTCCCTCCTCCCCTCCTCCCCAAGTCTTCAAGACTCTGACTACAGTCACACGCTGGCCTGGGTTTTCTGGAGCAGCTACTATTTAAAAAATTGCATCCACTGGACTCCTCAGACCAGAGTCTCTGTGAATTCTGAAAAGCCAGCCATCCTGCTCTGGGAGGTGGCCCCACCTTCTCGCTTCCCTTGCACCCCCAACCACCACCTGAAAACCGAGAAGTCCCTTCCCACCCACCACCCAACCAGAAACCCAGGTAGGCCTGAAGCTGGGGTTCTCTGAGAGAACCAGTCTCCAGGGAGTCCCCTACTGATTCCTGGGACCCGGGAAAGCAGCTCCTGGAAGCCCTGAGTTGGGAAATTAGTGCGGGGGGACTGGCCTGGTGGAGGTTGTTTTTTGGATGGTGCTGCCCTCTGGTGGTTGAGGGAAGGTTGATTGTAAACTTGCCTTTTCAGACTGGCTTCAGTCATTCTCAACAAACCTATGGTCCCCAGACTTCACCAGCCTCTGGCTGGGATGCTGAGAGTGAAATAGGAGTGGAACTCCATCTCTGCCCAGCTGGCAGACCTGCAGACACATCATTACCTGGCATCTCCCCCAGATGACTAATAGGTGTTGCAAACTTAACACGTCCCACACTGAGCTCTTGCTCCCACTACACAGCCCCTGTCCAACCAGCTCCTCTCCTGCCTCCCCATCTTAGTCGTGGCTCCTTCATCTTCCAAAACCTGGGAGTCACTCTTGATTCCTCTCCTCCCTCACCTGCCCCCGCCCCACACAGACACACTGTATAATGCAGCCTGTCCTGTTGACTACCTGGTGTGCCTGTCTACAACCCCATCTGAGTCCTATCATTTCCTGCCTGGTGCTGACGCCTGCACCAGCCTCCTTTAGGAACCCACTGCCTCTCCTCTAGCCAGAGTTTTTCCAGGCCTAGATCTAACCCCACCTCCAATGACTGCACTTAGGATAAAGCCCACCCCTCTCCATGGCCTGTGGGACCTGCAGTCTGGTCCCTCCCTATCTCTCTAGCTCAGTTCAGTCTGCCCTTCTCTGTACCCTTTAGTCTCCCTTTAGTCTCCAGATGGTCTTTCTTTTCTTTTTTAATTTAATTTTCTTTTTTTTTTTTAATTTCTATTTTGGGGGGGTAAATAGGTTTATCTATTTACTTTTGGTGGAGGTACTGAGGATTGAAACCAGGACCACGTGCATGCTATGCATGCACTCTACCACTGAGCTATAACCCTCCCCCACCCCCAGCCTCTGGTCTTTCTTCTGTCACTACAACAAGCCAAGTTCATTTCCACCTCTGGGGTGTTGACTTTATAATTCCCCTTGCCTGGAATGCCCTTCCTTCCCCTCCTTTCGGCAAGAAAGGCTCCTGCTCACTCTGCGTCTTGTGGGCTGAAAGGTTCCTGTTCAGGGGGGCTCTCCTCCTGTGTTGCCCCTGTTTGTTGTGGTCACTGCTGCATTCCTCACACCGAGCATGGCCCTGGGCACAAAGTTAGTGTCACAAAGAGAAACAAGATTAAGTAGTGGCCCAGTCTGGTGAGGAAGAAGACCCCCCTAAACGTGTACCTCCAATTAACCTGGCAAGGGTGATAATGTGAGGAGATGGTGTGCTCAGGAGAAGAAGGTCAGTGGAAGGTCTTGAACTTGACATTGTGTGCACGTGAGCATGACTGAGGTTGGGGGTGAGGACTGGTATGTGCCAAGGCCCAGGAGTGCAAGTTTCCTCTCACCGGGGCTTCACCTCTTTGTCTCCATCCTGGGCTTTGAAGATCCCAGAGGATGAGCTTGGGGGCTTCCCAGTCCGTACACCTCACCATTGGTGTGTGAATTGACCAGGAGAGATTCCTGCTTAACAGGGACAGCCACCTCTCCAATGTCTGGGGTCCAGACAGTGCCAGGCTCTGTCTAGGGTGCTGGGAGTTCACTTTATTCACTCACTCACTTATCCAACAGTATTTGTTGAGCTCCTACTACAGGCCAGGCACAGGTTGCTTGGTCTGGGGGATCTAACATAGGGAGAGACTGAATTTATCAGCAAACCACACATGATAATAAACACTGACATTTACTGGGTTCTCCTCACGTGCAGGGCACTGTTTCCAGAATCCAGATGATCTCATTTAATCCTCAAAACATCCTTACCAGGCAAGTGACAAGTTACTGTAAGGGCCAGGAGCCTCCTCAGGTGAAGTCAGGCAAACCTCTGAGGACCGGAATTTTTGCTTGAACCAGAAGTGTTGGAGGGGAGAAGCTTTGTTACGGGCAGGGAAAAAAGCTTTCCAGGCCTGTGGAACAGCGAGTGTCGAGGCCCTGAGGGAGGAATGGGCCCTGATGATCCAGGAGGCTTCCACATCTCCAGGACTCAAGGCCTCTGCTCCCGCCCGCACAGTCCAAGGACCTTTGGGGGCGCAAAACCCTGGCCCAGGCTTCCAGACCGCTGGTTCCGTCCGACCCGCTTCCTGGGTCTCTGCCTGGGAACATCCTGAAGGTCACATTCCCCGGGCTGCCTCGCGCCCCGGTCTCTTCCGCCTTTGAGCCTCAGCCTGACTTGCCCCAGGCCTGCGGCCCTCCCCGCCCCAGTCCCGGCCCCGCCCCAGCTATGGCCCCGCCCCTCCCCAGCTATGGCCCCGCCCCCCCCGCCCTAGCCATAGCCCCGCCTCGGCCCGGCAGCGCCCGGTCCCCGGCGCCCGCCCGGAGCCGTCCCCTGCGCGCATGCCCCTCAATGTGAGTGGTCCAGTCAGGGTCTTGTAGCTGCCAGCCGCCCCCGGGTTGGCCGCTGGTACTTGCCACGTGGGGGGAGGGAGAATGTGTGTGGAAAAGACCTGGAGTCAAATGCTAGTGCCACTTCCTACTCCCCGCTGGGTGCCTTAGGCAAGTTACTTAACCTCTCTGAGCCCAGGCTTTGTCGTCTGTACACGGGGCGTCTCTAGCCAGGCCTCAGTGGATTGTTTTGAGGAGAAACGGAGATGACGTGTGTGCAGTGTTGGGCTGAGGGAGAAGGCTTGCTGAGTGACCAGTGTTACATGCCCTGAGTATCTTGGGCCTCACTTGTGTCTCCCTCTTGCGGTCCTCCGTAATCTTTTTTCCCTCCTTTCATTTTCCTTCTCCCCTCTTCCTTCTCTACCTCTTTCTCTTGCCTTTCCTTTTCTGGGTCTTTCAGGGTGTTTCTGTACCTGTGGGTCTGGGTCTGGGTCTTTTCCTGCCTCTCTCCTGTCCGGCCGTCCTAGCACTCTCCTGGCACACTTGGGGGACATAACAGCTGGATCTCCTTGTTGCCTGACCCTCTCTCGAGTAGGGGGAGTGGGCCGAGTGGAGTGGGTGGCGGGGTGTTGTGGCAGAAGCGCTAGGCTGAGGGCAAAATCAGGTGCTCCCTGACCTTGGGTGTCTGCTTTCACTGTTTCCTTCCCATAAATAGGTGTCAGCGCTAAGGTTTCCTTTCCAGCCTTGGCACCTAGAATGGTGGTGGTAGGATATGAGTCTCCTCAGCCAGCAAGTGCCAGGCCTGCTCTGCTGCTGGCCACCCAAACAGCACTTGGCACAGAGCTGGCTTGGGAGGGCGGGGGAGCTATTCCGTCTCCTGGAAATCCGCTTTCCATTATGCTTAGTAAATTTCCTTATCCCTCCACTCCTGGGCCAGATGAAGGGGAAAGCAGAACTAGCTAAGTCTAGCCCCACCCTCAAGGAGTTCAAGGTGCCATGGGAGAGGAGTGTGGGCAAACACCACCCCAGTTGCTCAGCAGACACGAGAGAGCTGGGGTAAAGGCTCAAGTTCCAGAGTCCCAGGCCCATGTTCACAGATGCCCCAGATGTCACTGATGTGCCACTCCTAGGACCTTCACTTCACCTCTCTGAGACTTGGCTTTGTTATCTATAGAATGTAACCCCCCACCCCCACCCCCAGGTGGGGTATGATTGTGAAATGCCATCGTAGGTACACAGAGGCTAGGGAGCTGGGTGGATAGGTTCAACTCTGCAGCCAGAGTCCCCAGATTTTACTAGCCAAGACGCTTCAGGTGAATTGTTGAATGTCCATAACTCAGATTCTCACCTTTAAAATAGTAGAGTTGCTGTGAGGATTATGAGCTGCTACATGTTAAGTGCTCAGAACAGTGGCCAACACATAGTAAATCCCATTAGATGCCAGCTGATTTTACAGGATTAATCCCATCTGGTTGGAGGGAAAACAGGAAGGGCTTCTGGAATAAGAGGTGTTTGAAGGAAGGATAGATTTTCATACTTGTGCTGAAGGTGACACACCCTAAACACAGCAAGCCCAGAGACTCCAGAGGTGTCCAGTTCAAGGCCTTTTTGAAGTACCTACCAAGTGCCAACCTGGTGCTTCTCATTTTACAGATGCCAGTGGTGGGATGAGTTTATCCGTAAGTTTGGACCTGACCCTGAATGGTTATGGAAGATTATTTTTGTGTGTGCTTTAGGAAGATTAATTCATAGCGGAATGCAGGTTCAATTGGAAATAGGCCAAAAAAAGAAAAAAAAAAAAAACCAGTACCATTAACACAAGAAAAGAGAAAGGAGGGGAAAGATGTATGAGACAGTAGAAAAAGTGAATTTTGGGAACATGGCAACAGATTGGTGGTACTGGGGAGGCATGGGCCTCTGGGTATCCAAGCTACTGGAAACACTTACTCAACAGTGTTTCTCAGGCATCAGTTAATGTGCCAAGCTCTGCACCAGCTGTTGGGGATGACATGGTGAGCAACACAGTCTGATCCCTGTCCTGTGGAGCTTCCTGGCTAGCTGGGAGACTGACTTTAAGGGAGTCCTAAGAACCAGTAGGGTACTATGGGAGCATATGATCCAGTCTTGAACAGGGTGGGAGATGGCCTCCTGGAGGAAGTGACATGTAAACTGAGGAAGGTGTACTAGCAGAGGGAACAGCACATGTAAAGGCCCAGAGATGGTGGAATTGAAAAGTTAGCTATGAGTGGAGAAGAGTAGAAGGGGCAAATGGTGAGGAAGCTCAAGAACTTTATCCGGAGACAAACATTGATGGGTTTTAAACAAAGAGTAGTCAGATCTACCTAAGAGAAATGTACTGGCTGCCAACACGGAGGACAGGGGGTTGGACTAGGGGCTGGGAGGCCTCGGGGCTCTTGCTGTGGTCAACGTTCTAGACAATGATGGCTTCAACTAGGGTGGCAGGGATGAGGTTATTGAGAGGCAGATGGGTTTCTGAGATATTTAGGAGGCAAAACTGACACTCTGCCTTTCCTGGCAGCATCAAACAAGTCCACATCCACATCCATCCTCAGGAAGCTGTCTTGAATCAGCCCACGGTCCAGGACCCCATCCTTTTCCAGAATGTGCAGCAGAACTGGTGATGGGCCTTAACAGCTTGGTGAGTAGGACCGACAGGGATTCTCTGAAGGTAGTGATGAAAGCCTACTCAGGACCTCCCAGCTGGGAATTCAGCTCTCCCAAGATGCCGCAGCTGGGGCTGAGGAGGCCGTCTGCAGCCAGCACGTAAGAACACTCCTCTAAAGGCTGGAAGCTTGTCCTCTATAAGCCAAGTGATGAGCAGCAGCAGGACACAATGGGACAAATGCCGAATGGAGCCTTTCTGGTACAGACCTTGCTCGGTGACCTCGAGCAGGCACTGTCCTTGAAGGGCCTGTTCTGCAGCTGTAGTGGATGGAGGCTGGCCTTGGCTGATGGCTCTCCAGGGATGGCAAGCTTAGAACTAACCAGGCCTGAGCTCAGGAGAGCACCACAGGGGTCCTTTCCAGCTGACTCTGCAGGACCGCTCCAAGCACTGCTTTGTGGGGAAGGGGCGTGTCAGGTAATTTTATACTTAAAACATTCTATTAAAAATTTCACCTTGATGAAGTAAGATGTTGTACTGTTCTTATAAACAAGTGCTGCTTTTTGATGTTAAAAAACAGAGAGAGACAAGTAGTACAGGCACATGGCAGTTCTGCTACTGAGAAGCTGGCAGCCCTTGGCCTTGGGGGCAGGAGCCTGCACGGCCTTCTGACACATTCTCTTTCTCTCATGCGCACACACATATCAAGGCAGAAAAGGTGGTTGTTGTTTTTGTTCTGCTTTTTAAAGCCTTTTTATTTAAAAAAAAAAAAAACCGAATCAAAATATTTCCCATTGAGGCTATTTCTTTTTTTGTCTTTTAAAAATTTTATTACACAAATATCTCCCATTCCCACATGTCAGAGGAAAGATGTCCTTGCTCTTTCTAAAACCAATAGTGGAGAACGTTTAGAAAACAAAAGTCCAGCTAGCTTCCCTCCTTCCCTGGCCCCAAATAACCCCAATGTGTCAACTGAGACAGCATGACTTTTCCCGTTAATGCTTACATTTAATTTAATTTTTTTAACACAACATTGGAGATTGACTCTAAATCAGCAACGAAAAATATATATTTACAATATTTCTCCGAAAACAAAAAACACAACCAAACCCTTTAAACATAGTGACTTTAGGAGTTTTATTTATGGAGCAGTTATTTTTTAATCACCAAGTGATTTTATATTATATATATATTTATATATATATATATAAATTTTCTTCCTTTCCTTTGTGGTTTTTCGCCCCGGTGCTTGGAAAGATGGAGGCAGGGCGTCTGGTCCTGCGGTCCGAGGAGGGCAGGCTCTCCTGGCAAGGCCGTGTCTAAGAGCAGATTGCAGGAAATTCGATGGAACTTCCGGGTTCCTCTGTCCCCAAACAGAAGACATTTCTCTCTTCCACATGGACCAACCCTCACCTCTAAAAATGATTTCCCCCTCACAGTCCCAGAGAAAAGGAAAACCCAGTAAGGGCATAGGTCCATCGGCTGCCACTCCAGGGCTCCCTTTTCTGCTGACCAATTTACGTGCACGGTAAAAATGCTTGTTTTTCCAAACCAAAACCAAACAACAAAAATAAAAACCGAAACCCAAAACAAACCATCAGCTTGGAAATTTCTGTAGATGAAATGTCCCAAAGTCAGAGGCACTCTCCCGGCACAATCCCTGCTCTGAAGGGGTCTCTCCACCTCCCCTTTTATAAAAAGACAACAAAACAAAAGTAATCTTCTCAGTATTTTCCACAGGAGCAACCAAAAAAAGGCAGGAAGCTTCCAATTATAGGTCATTAACAATAATATTAATAAGGTTTTTGCTCAATACCCAGGGTTCTTTACAGAGAAGTTCCCCTAACTGAGGCACTCTGGAATAAGTCACTGGCATTTCTTCAAAGTTTCAGCCCCAGGTGGCTGGGGCCCGGAGACCAATGGAAGGGGCAGAGGGTCACGGGAGCAGACAGCTGCTTTTAAGGTGCAGCCAAGAGAATCAGCAGATTGGAAGAAACAGACACAAAGCCACCCCCTACGAAGACCCAGTTTTCTTTTAGGAGGCCAGTCAATGCCAGGGTCAAAGCTGGGCTAGGTGGCAAAGAGGGAGCCCCTCTGCCTCTATTGCTTTGGAAGTGGCAAGGGTGCAGGTGGCATCTCTCCTCGGGGTGGCTCACACTTCAGATCCCTGGTGCCTGGGTTCCTTCCCCTCCCCCGAAGGGCTTCAGGAGGAGGAGAGCCTGAGACTGGGCTGCAGGAAAGGGGCCAGGAAGGGATGGGCAGGAGGACGAGAAGGTTGGGCAAGGTTGTGCTATCGCTATCCTTACAGATGGGGAGCAGAGTGCAAATCCGCGTCTAAATCATTTATAAGCTCTTGCCACAGGCTGCTGCTACTAAGCATCTCCTCACACACTTAAATATTGACCCAAAAGAAATTCCGACCTTTCTTTCCATTTTTTTTTTTAAAGTGCAAAAAGCTCTCTGCTGCCCTAGAGAGAGGATCTTTGGACAGGCCGTTCAATGCAAAGTAAGAGGGGGCAGCTGATGGGGCTCAACACAGGGCGGTGGAGTGGGAGACATCACGCTCCCCTCCCTCCCTCCACACACACGCTTAATACACTCAGCCACACACACAGAGGCACATGCACACCCCCTTCCACGGCTGCAGGCAGAGAGGGCAGGTGACTGGCTTCTAAGCAGGACTCCCCTCCCCACCCCACAAGGTGCCAGATCAGTGAGCCACTGGGGCTAAACACAGGCCTGGGGCTATATTGCACCCGAGGCCTGGAGCCTGCTGGGAGGCAGGTAGGGACTTGGCCCAGTTCTCAGATCTCCCCAGCTGGGGGAGATAGGCTGATCCCTCTGAGGACACACATCCTGGGAAAGCCCTACTCAGGCAGGAATAAGGAAGTGTGGAAAAGGGCAGGGAAGGCTAAAGAGGAAAGGGATCAAGGAAATGGTGCCTGTCTCAGAATTTGCCTGGGAAGCAATAAAATGGGGGTGTCCCTGGGGTAGACAGTTCTGGCTCCTCTGAAGAGCCTCAACCCCAATAAGTGCAATAAGGACTTCATAGAGACTAGCAAGAAAGTCTGGGGTGGGTGAACCTCATTATGTGAACTACCACAAGCATCAGACGGGATCAAGCTAAGAGGAGAGGAGGGAGAGCACAGACACGGACAAGAGGTTTTAGACACCTCAACAGCACCAGTGTGATCTGCATGGGGCTGGCATTCCTGGGGCTGCTGGCCCCTCCTGCATAAGCCGGGAGAGTGTGACGGAGGAGAGACACGCACTGGACACCACAAGGAGAACCTCGCCACGGAGACAGGGCCGCTTTCTTCCCTGGGAGTTTGCTCAGAACCAGGCACTGCTGGGGACCATGGATGGGGAGGGCCCAGTGCAGATGATGGTTGCACAGACACCCCAAACTGAGAGCCCGGCCTCCTGGCAGGCGAGCGAGTGAGCGGGCAGGCGAGCAAGCGAGCAGGCACCGTGACAGCACACAGCCTGTGCTTTCCCCTCAGATCAATTTGCTACTCCTTCCTCCTTAGGAGGGAGGGGAGCAGGCAGGTAAGCCTGGTGCCCACCACCCTCTCTGCCCCGCCTGTAAGGGAAGGGCTCAAGGGACAGGAGAGCAGAAAGGGAGTGTGACGCTGGCCTCAGAGCCCGTGCAGGGTCGGGGAGAGAGGCTCTCCTGGCTGGGGAGTCAGGGGAAGATCGGTTTCCTGTTCTGTCTGGGCTGGGTGTGTCTTAGCTGATCTTCTGTATCAGCTTCTCGTCAGACAGGCAGTAGAGACTGTTGATGGACAGGTCTGAGATGAAGTGCTCGCAGGCTTTTCGAGTGATCTGCTTGCATCCTCGAAGGTCAATCAAGGTGACATTGGCGATGCGCCGTAGGTAGATCAGGGTCTGGTCTGTCAATTTATTGCAACCTGTCGGGAGAGTGACCGCAAGGACAATGCTATGTACACACAGCCACAGGAGCCTGCTCCTGACATACAATTTCCCAGCTCTTTTCCTCAAAATGCTACTAAACAAAAGTCCCACTTTCCTTATAATTTCCTGGCTCAGAGACAAGAAGTGCCATCAGTACCATGGCCTCTGAAGGTCCCCTGCCACAGCACTCCCTGCACTGTAAGCTGGGTGTGGCTGTGCTTAGGCACCTGACAACTGCTCAAGGCCTTGGTCCCCATCAGCAAAAAAGGGACAGAATTCCAAGTCCTTGTTCAGATGTGAAGAAACATGATTAACACGGTTTAGTCAACAGACCCAAGGTCTCTTTGTGCTACTTGGTCAAGCTCTAAGGAGGGCTCAGCTTCGGGGAAGCAGGGGACACCGTTTGTCACAAAACATCGCAGTTGCATACCTGCCATGTTGAGCTCTGTGAGGGAGTAACGAGTGGAAGACCCGACAGCAGTGAGCAGATTGGAGGACTGATCTGTCAGGTGACTGCAGTGACTGAGGTCGAGTCGAGACAGGAGGGGCATGTGGCGAATGATGAGGCGAAGCGTGGCATCTGTGATGTCAAGTCCTGCCAGCCGGAAGTCGGTCATGTTCCGGAGCTTGCTGCGATTGTCCTGACCTGCACAAGCAAAAAAAGAGCCTAGATCAAAACTCTTAACTCTAGTCCAGCTCCAAAGCTGCAGGCAGCTTCAGCTACTTGCTGGCCAGGCCCCCTTGCAGAGGTTAATAAGCAGAACTGCCCACACCCAGCCCTGCCTGCAGGGAGTGAGCAGCGTGTGGGGGCAGTTTCTAGGAAACCAGACATGTTTTCTTTCTTCTCAGCTGCTAGATTGTGCCTCACTCACATGGCAAAGGGGTATGTGTGGAATGCTCCTCTCCTTCCCACACTCTCACACTTTTCTAGACAATCATGCAAACAGCTTTCAATGTTCCACTTCAACCATGAAGCCTTCCCAGACTTCCTCAGGCTTATACTCTCTGGGCCCCAAACTCTACTGACCCACGAAATGGACATACTCCTGTGTAGTTATCTGGCTGTAAATGGTTAACCTGTCCTTGTACACTGTCCGTCATTCTGGTTCCAGCTGGCACTCTGTTATCCTTCAGCAGCAGCATTTCTGAGACTACCTTAGCTTCTGGGGACGAAGTCTGTTGAAAGACAAAGTGACCCCAAGAGGAGCAGAGAAGTCAGGCCCAGAGCATACCCGGTTTATCAGCTGGTGGAGTCAGCAAGTCCCGAATTTGAGGGTCTTTGATTCCTACTGCCCACCGAAGATCAAGGGTCCTGAGAAGGGGGCAGCTGGAGGTGCTGAGGGCAGAGACTGCAGACCACGAACAGCCTGCTAGGAGGAGATCTTTCAGTCCTGCAATGGAAGGAAACAGACACACAATCATACACTCTTTCAGCCCATCCAAAGCCTCAATTACCAGCTGACCTGACAAAGGTAAATAAACTCCAAGTTTAATGGAGAGAGGGACTGCATCCTAATCTTATTCTAGTAACCCAGCTCAAAGATTCCTATGACCTCCTATATTATATCCAACTCTGGTGGTAAAACTGACTGCTTAGGTCCAGTGTAAGTGACTTCCGCTCTAAGACCTCAAAATGCTTCGGGGAACAAGGCCTTACAAGGGGCTGGTCAAAGTAACACCCCACTCAAATCTCCTCTTCAGCGGCTCTGCTGAGAAGACCTGCAGAACTAGCAGCAGCACCTGCTCCCATTCTTCCTTGTCCAGTGCAGTGAGTAGCCTTGCCAGTCCGGAGTGGCACCTTGGGAACCAGCAGTTAAAGTGCCCTGGGTAAATCTCTTGCTAAGCCAAAAGGCAACCATGGCACAGACTGCTGCTCTAAATGCCCTACAGCAATTTTAAGAAGCACTGGCAACAACGCAGTTTTCCCTGCCTGCCCCTGTCCTCCTGAAGGGCAGTGCAGGGCTGCTCACCTGGCAGCCTATTGACGAGCCACGTCAGTTGTTTTTTGGAGATGTTGGTCCAACTGAGGTCGAGGCTAACTGGCTGCCTCTTGATGATGCCACTGAGAGCCTGGGGTACAATTGCCTTACACCTACTCAAGTCAATTTTTGTCCAAAGTCTCTTGTCGCAGCACCTGTGACAGAAGGAAAGAGAACTAGCTGTCAATACCTGACATCCCTTGTCAGAGGAACTCCCATCACAGGCTTCTCGGGGCTTCTGGGGAAAGCTGAACTCCTGGAGGGTCACCCTCCCTAGACTTTTCTACATGCATACAAGGATCATGCCCTATCATTTTTTTCGCCTCAGAGAATCAGGATTAGTTGACCAGTTCATCCTGATTTACAATGGATGGGCCGAGAACACAGCACAGTTGTTATGGACACACAGCAAATAATATAATATAATCTCCCATTTGCATTAAAATGGTATGGCTCCCGCCAAAATGTATATAAGGGAACATTAAAAAAATTTCTTGACTTCTTACTGCTGGAAGCTACTAGGCTTCCCTCTACTTTTTCCCTTGTCAGTCACTCCCAGCTGCCTGAGACACAGGGTGCTACCTGGCAGGTCCACAGTTCACTGTGCCTTGAGCTCTAGAAAGGAGCCCATTACTGTATCAGGTTGAAAAAAAATCTCTTTATTATCATGCCTGGAGAATCCTCTCCCACCCTGGGGTTTCTGCCTCAGGGCTATCTTTATATTTTCTAACCAGTCCAGACCAGAACTAAAAGGGAGAAGCCTGCCTTTCCACTGCAATCTACAAGTCCACAGGCCACAAATAGTACCACAACATGCAGGCTTCTGTTTAATATTTTACAGTCCCTGCTCCTCAGCCTGGCTCAGAGTCTGGCTGGCAAGGGAAGGGGAGACAGCACATAATGGGAGTCTTATGTGGCTCGGCCTGGAAACTGAGGGATAGAGCCAGGCAGGCCCACTAGCCCTACAAAGAAAAATATTTGGAGGATTTGGGTAGATCACATATTAATTCAGATTTGGGAAAACTCGTATTTGCAAAGAATGGAGTCTTTATTTAAAGACTGAAAAAGTTTCACCAATGGCACATGAAACTTCAATGGCAGAAACAGAGCAGTGGATCTCAAACTTTAATGTGTACCAGAATCCCCTGAGGCAGAATTTATTAAAAAAAACAGATTGCCCAGTCCAACTGCCAGAGGTTCTGATCCAGCAGGTCTGAGATGGGCCCCGAGAACCTGCATTTCTAACAAGGTTCCACTGTGATGTCACTAGGCATCACATGTTGAGAACTACCATAACAGGGTTTGATCCAGATATAAAGGATAAATCCTAGGGTCCAGGAACTTAAGGAAAAACAATGCTCTATGGAAATCTGTTCATTACCTCTAGAGATCCTCCCCCTGCCCCCCACCCCATGTCTTAATGTTTAACTTGAGAAGAAACGGCAAGTCTCATTAAGAAGGACAACTAAGTCTCAGGAAGTTTCAAAACTGGACCCTGCCTGCTGGAGAAAGAATTTCTGGTCCAGGTAGAGGATGAGAATTAAAACTGTGGAAAACTGTCAGCCTCTGAGCACCTTCAAATTTTCTGGAAAGCCTGTTTACCTCTCTTGTTAGATGGAGACATAACATGAGGCAGGGCCTTAACAGTAGTCATCTGTGTCACCAGGAGACTGACTGGCATATCACAGGCTCTCAACAAATGCATGACGAGTTCAGTTGACTGGCGGGAGGATATTTATGACTCTGAAGTCTTGAAGTTTTAGCACAAACTGTACAATAATCCAGCCCCCAAGCCCCAACATACAAATCCATTCCTAAGCCCAGTAAAGAGAAATGGAATAGTATAGAGCAGGGGGTGGAGGCAAGGGGCCGAAGTTCCCTGATGACACCTGCAGGCACAGCTGGCCACCTCCTCTTTAACAGGACCCACTGTCTGGGGAACAGAATGGGCTGATTTAATCCTTTAGGACCCAACAAGCCTCCAGATGCCAAGACGCATGCTGTTCTCATATGGAAATCCTGCCACCTACTCCCATACCCCTATTCCTGATCCCTGTATCCCTGCTCACCATTTATACCACGTCTTGCACACTCGCATACATTCACAAAGTTCTCTGCGGCTGAGGTAGCGGAAGACAGACATCCAGACCTCCCGCTGCATCCAGCTTTCGTCTCCATCCTGAGCCCAACTGCCCCGGCCATTCAGCCTGGCTGCACCCCCCTCCTCTGCACTGTCATCTTCCTCCTCCTCCTCCTCCTCTTCCTCCTCCTCTCCCCCCAGCCCCTCCTCATCCCCACGCTGGGGGGTTCGGGCTGGGCAGTGCTGCACTAGCACACGGGGGGAATGGCGAAGGTTGGCAGAGGAGGCCGTGATGGCCTGCAGCTTGGGCACAATGGATGTCCCGTGGAGCTCTTTGGTGGGCCTCTGCAGCGTGACAGTGAGGTACGATCCCCGGATCTTGGCTTTCTCAACTTCAGACAGCTCCTTTTTGCCGCTGGGATTGTTCTCCTTTTCCCGTACCATGGTGCGCTCTGTGGCCTGCAGCCGCAGCAACTGCCGCCGTTTGAAGCGCTCATCGCGGCTGGCACTGTGGTGGTCGCTGGGGCCGGCCCCAGGGGATGACCGAGTCACCACGCCCCGGGGGGAGGCCGGGTCATGGATGAGCTGCAGCATGGAGGTGGGCGAGTGAGGCGGGGGCGTGAGGGGCTCATCGCAGCTCCGCAGGGGCCGCAGGACTTTGGCTTGCACGGCTTCTT
This sequence comes from Camelus bactrianus, assembly GCF_048773025.1. NCBI lineage: Eukaryota > Metazoa > Chordata > Mammalia > Artiodactyla > Camelidae > Camelus > Camelus bactrianus. The sequence continues at coordinate 5,301,060 of NC_133548.1, forward strand.
CATCACTCTCTTCCATTTTCCGCTTCTGCAAAACAGGCCCCCCAATGCCACATCAGTGCCACTCTCCACATTTATAGGGTCAACCTCACTGCTGCTTTCCGGGGCCTAGAGAAGGCAGGTCACTGCTTTTCCATGGGGAAAGGGCTACCCCGCATGCTGCAGGGTGGTCATCTCCTCAGTGTCTGCAATCTAGACTCTGCCATGTTCAGCAACTGAGCTCATGTCTGTGCTGGAGAAAGCTAATTACAGAGCAAAACTGTTAAAAATAGGTCACCTGGGAAATCTACCTGTGACAGAAAGATCTGTGCCCAAGTATAGAGGAGTGGGATCCAAATTTGGGCTGCATGATTCCATAGCCTGCCCTATTCATCTCTTGTCCCAATTTTTTGGTTATAATTCCCTGGGTAGAGAAATTCTTTAAAGAGGCCATAACTCTACCCCTATGCAATCTGACCATTTAAAATTGTCTCTAATTCAGCTTTTCACTCAAGAGATGCTTCTGTCAGAAGAAAAGCAGCCTATATATGTTGTCTGAACTAGGATGAGGATTCTGACAGCAGTGCACACCACTGACACAGTCCTACCAGGGTCTGAGCTTGACTCTACCAGGCTGCTTCTTCCACTCAGCATCCTGCTCTGTCCCCAAAGACATACCACAGGTGAGAGATTAAGCTGAGAATGAGAACATCTCTGAGAAGCGGCAATGCTTCCAGAGGAATCTCTGTAGGAGGAAATGAGGAATTCAAGTTTGGTGAAGCCAACATTCCACAAAAACCCACAACCTCATCCTCTGCCACTCGTGTTCTCCAGTCACTTGTCCCTTCCTGGAGCCCACACTGGCTACGCTGCAATAAAGCCTAATCAACACTAGGTTGTTCAGACTTCCAATAAAGAAGATGTTTTATGTCCCTAAGCAACAATTCTGCTCCCTCTTCTTACATTCTTAGATCACAATGGTTGGAAGAGAACAACCACCTTTTGGATGCTGGCTTTCATAATGCATTAGAAGGTAACAGTCCACATGCTACGTACAGCATCTGCCCATCCATCTGCTACAGCAAGGAAGCAAGCGCCCACCATCACCAGTGAAGACAGCTACCACCAGAACTCGCGCTAGCTTAAGAACTTGGAAAAGGAGAACTTTAGCACTCAACTCCAGAAATTTTTGCCTTCAAAGATATTTAGACCGAAAATTCAAAGACTTCAGTGCCCAAGTGGGAAGAAACAGAAAGGAAACAAGGAAACTTGGCCCTACTCCTGTGCAGGGTACTTGGAGAACACCAGGGCATGGATGACCGACACAACGCCAGTGGCCTCCTCTGTATGTGCTCTTAGCAGGTCTTGTCTTGCTGGCCTGAGTAACCAGAATCTTTCTGGCCCTTTGACATTACTGGTGACCATAGGGCCAGCAACATTAGCAGCTTGGGGCCAAGGTCACAGCATTGGTCCCCTCTGGGGAAGGGACTGCCTCTGTAGGACACAATTGGGCACAATGGCAGGGCTTTCTGCCACAAAGGTGAAGATGACAAAAAATGTGAACCTGCTTAACTGGAAACTCCAGTATACCACTGTATTTACCAGCTGCCTGAGGTCACTGCCTCCCCTCAAGTTTCATTCCTCAGGAACAACCTGGCTCACCACATTTTCCTCCTCAAACAGCCCAGCCGTGGTTCCTCTTTTTCTAGGGCCCCAGAGTATAAAATAACTTCAGGAATTTGCAGACACCCAAGGGGAACAAGGTTCAGTAATATAAAAAAACAAGAAACCCCAAAACAAACTCACAAAATTTAAAACTCAAACACAAGGAAAAAAAAAAAAACAAAGGGGAAAAAAGAAAACAAACAAAACAATAAAAAATAATCTTCCTGGGTCAGAAAAAATGCAAGTAAAGATGCAATGGCAAATGTTATCTCCAAAACTTGATGCTTCCTTCCTTTTTACAGTGCCAAGTTTGGAGAAAGTTCGCTTACCTGGGCTTTCTCTGAGTTGTCTTCCTGGTAGCACTTTGGACACTCCCAGCAATTTGGCAATTCCTCGTTAAGCAATCCCTCTCCATCCATCTATAGGCAGATAGAGATGTCAAAAATCTCTCTTAAGCTTCCTTTATCAAACAGTAACACAGCCACATGGATGGGAAGAGCTACCTGCTCCTAAACACACTGGTCCACAGGGAAGAAAAACCAAGAGCCATTTGGCCTCACTCCCAGCCAGTGGGAAACTGGCCACCCTCACTCTAGGTTACTTGATCAAAGTTAGGCTCCATAAGAAGATTCCCAAGAGTCTGGGTCAACCTGGGATCTCCTCCCCTGATGTATACATTCTCTTGAGGGTCTCATGCCATTTTGCCAAAGGAACTGAACACAAAGGAACGGTGTCAGAATTGATCTTCATAGTGGGGCACAGTACTTATGACTTGGGTTCAGAAACTAGTGACCTAGTGTCTGTGACTCAGTGTTCCCAACTGTTAAGTGGGAATAAATAACAACACCCATTTTATAGGGCAGTGGTGAGGATTAAATGAATTACATACTATATAAAATGTTAAGAAAAATGCCTGGGATATAGTAAACACTTTGTATTGTTATCATCATCATAAGCTAATACTCTATTTTATCTAATTTGGGGGGGGGGGCAGGGGAGGTAATTAGGTTTATTTATTTTTAGAGGAGGTACTAGGGATTGAACCCAGGACCCTGTATATGCTAAGCATGCACTCTATCACTTGAGCTGTATCCTCCCATTTTATCAAATTTAAAAAAGGAGGTGCATGTAAAAGAGTGCTTCTACACCCTGGCTGCACATAAGAATCACTGGAGGAGCTTCTGAACACACCTGGGTCCAGGGTCCATGATAGAGGGGTTGACTCAACTTCTAGGGTTAATGTCTGAACCTCCTTATTACCTATTTTAAAGTTCCCCGGGTGTGCACTGAGCCTGATACTGACTGAGCACACATTAAATGTTAGCTGATAGTATTAGTCCCACCATTTTTTAGGAATTAATATCCAGAGATACAATGAAGTATATTACAGAGGTGCTTAAAGGCATGAGGCGTTCCAAAACAGATCAGGCAGTTTCATGATGGCCTGGGGACTCCAAACATACCCACCAGAGGCCAGATTATAAGATCTGTGAGGGCAGGAGCTGGGACTATTCTGTGTACTGGTTTATCCTCAGTGTCTAGTACAGTGCCTGTCATTAGACCACGATATGACCCACAGCTGATGGCCTACAGCAGGGATGCTTGCAGCGTCTCATGACAGATGTCCGACTCTCCTCTGCTCCACTCAGTACCTTAAGACACTCTATCAGCGGAGACCTCAGGGGACCCTAGGCCTCTCCTTACCTGGAGGCAGCCAGGATGAACAATCTCATTGCAGATACAGCATTCCATGAGTTTCTTCTCAAAGTCCTGTGTCTCCTCATTTTGATCTACCTCTCCACAGAGGGAACACGTGACTGAGTGAGGCAGTCTAGGCTACAAGAGGACAAAGACAGAAACCAAGAAAAGAGCAGGTTGAGATCCTTATAGTTTCAGCTTCCCTTTGACTGAAGATGGGCAATTTGGTTCCTGTAATTCTCTAGGAAACACTTAGGGAGCAAGGAGACCAGGTGGAGAGAAAAGAGGTTTTGGCAGGAAAAATGGCTAAGAAGAAGATGGGGAGAATCAGCTAGCTGGGAACTAGAGACCAACAGAGACGAGTTCATTTTCAGTTGGCCTGTCCTTCCTCTCAGGTCCTTCTTTTTTAATCCAGTCAAAGAGGGGACAGATGGCAGTGATTTGCCCTTCAAATGCTGCTCTCATCTGAAAACCAGGTAGGGCCAAAAGATTAAATTAGATTCATTTTAGTACTATATACCTTCCTTCTAAACCCAGGAAGAAAAGGGACAAAATGAGGAAAGCCAGAAAGAGAGCATAACTTTTTCTTTTCAACTCTGAAGCCTCTTAAGTTTATACTGTATGCATTTTGGTCCCCCTGGCACCACCAGCCCACCCCTAAATTCTTTACCCAGCAGATCACTCACTGCCAAGCACTGTCGGAGGACACAGGACTGCTTCATGCGACCAGGCCCCCCGAACTTCTTCATGTCCCTGCAGTAGTGGCAAACACCGCACTCTCCCTGCACACAGGCTTTGCATTTTCGGCATCGCACTCGTCTCCGCCTGGCTCCAGACACTATGGGGGAGGCAGCCGCTGGCCTCACAGGTGTTAGCCGTGGAGCTGGTTTCATAGTGTGAGGCTTTGTGATGGGGATGGTAGGAACCCGCACCTTTGGCCGGGCTGGGAATTTAAGCTGGAAAGAAAAAGCAGTGAGGTCAAATATATCAGGTAGCTTTAAGGACTGGAGATGGCAGAAGGTTACAAAGCTTGGCAAACTATGGCCTGAGGGCAAATCGCCCACTGCCTGTTTTTGTAAATAAAATTCTATTGGAACACAACCATGCTCATTTGTTTATGTATTGTCCATGGATGCTTTTAAGTGCAGTGGCAGAACTGAGAAGCTGCAACAGACTGAATTGGCCTGCAAAATCTAAAACGTTTATTATTATCTTATATTTATTACTTACATATTATCTTTACAGAAGAAGCCTGCCGACCCCTTCAGACTACTCCAACCACATCCCTCGCACTCTGCTGAGCCGCCCCTCCTTGAAGCTTCCTATGTACACAATCACTGCGGGGGCCCTCCAGTTATTTCCTTATCCTGAATATTACTACTCAGAATATACTCCTGAAGAAGACAGTAAGCTACTTGAAGGTGAGATGAGTCTTCTTTTTTATTACTCCAAATCCAAGCCTACAACCTGGTCCATAGCAGACACTCCAATAATAGTTAAGTGTGAAATAAATCTCTCTGGTATATGTTTAGAATTTTAGCACTCATATTTATCCTGCTGGTGGTGATCTTTTCAGGAACAAGGACTATGTCTTCTACTTCTTTAATTTCCCACTGTGCCTTAAACACTTTTCTGACACAGAACACTCAACAGTCAGGGCTAGAAATGACTAAATTGTTCTGAGGCAGTCCCACGTGGCCAGCAGAAGCCAAGTGGGACAACTCCACCTAGAAAGGAGGAGGTGGTTCTTCAAAGTCATCCTTTAGATACACACCTTTATATTCTGCCTAAACATTCCTGGAGTGTGATGGCTCTGCAAGTTTCAGCTGGGGAACACCCAAGAAGGAGCTAATTTATTTGCCGGGTTCATGGCCAGGATCAGAATACTATCACTTACTTTGACAAAGGACAATATGAGAAATAATTATATAGAACCTGACTGCGAGGCATGAACATTCATAACTGACAATTTATTAACTAATGGGTAACTCTTTTTTTTTTCCTCTCTTTTCAATTCAATACTTAAAAGTCCAAATTAAGGGGAATCTTGAGTGTGGTCTCACTCCAATGTAGAAATACTCTAGCCTTTCAAATGTATATGTAATTAGTTTTAACTAGTTTTAAATCAGATCTATGAAAACAACTGAGTTTATGGGCCAGAAGGGTAAGAACTGATTGATTCTGGTGAACAAATGCGCACCTTGGCATCTGAACCTGGAGGTAGGTCTCCTAGTTTGACAGTTCTGTTAAGAGAGTCACCTCCAAAGATAGCCAATTATCCTGACCTAAGAGTCCAAACAGAACTGAGTAATAATTTTCTGTCAGTTTATATTAATGCATCAAAAGCTGTCTGTCTCTAGTTTTTCTTTTTCTTCTTCTTCCTGGAATGGTAATGGTCAGCCAGTAAAGTGTTTCAGCAGCCTGAAGATGAAGAAGAATAGTTTCTTACCTTATCCCTTTTTGGCCACTGTACTATAGGGACTCCAGTGAGGGCTAACTTGGGATCACTGTTGGCAAGCTCCTCGAGCAAAATCTAAGAGTCAGACAGGAGAGAAGAGGGGAAAAATGGACACAGTGAACAAAGAGCCAACTACTCCCAAAGGCATTCAGCTTAGCCTCAGTCCTCCACAAGCACCAAGGGGAAGGGCAGGCTGGCAACTGTCTGCACTCTCCTTTCATATAGAGACTCACTGCAAAACAAGTAAATTGAAGATGAAAGACAACTCAAACTAGTGCAGTGCTGTAAGACCTCAAACTTACCTTCGCTTCCAACCCCATATATGTGTACTCATTGTACTCTAACATTTATGCTGAAGCATTAAGCTACCATCATGACACACACAGTGCTGTCACAGTTCTATATATGCCAGTAAAACTTTACACCACCGCTCTACTTTTCTGTACCAGTTAATATTATCATTTATTTAAATATTGCCTTCATTTTGCAGATGTTATTAGTAAAGTGGCAAAAAAAGGGGGCAGAATTGGCTAATTAATAATATGAACAGCAGAGTCGATGTTTTTTTTTTGTTGTTGTTAAAATCATGAATTAGCTTTTTCTTAAATTCCAAATTGGGACACAGTTTCTGCCTCAAAAAGTATCCTAATGAAGTGAGAATTAGAAAAAGACATAAATAATGTCACCGTGACCAATTATAAAGTCTGTAAAAACAGCAGCAGTAAAAATAAAAATCTGAACTTGGTAGCTCAGAGACACTACTCCCTCCCTTCAACAATGTTTGTTACAGCATAGGTATAATTTTATGTTTACTTTGTAATGTGTTTCATGATAAGTTCTTCCTCAGCTGAGGGGTTAATGCCTTGTTTCAATCCAGGGCTCTCTGTTCTTCCAAAGCTGATTACAGAAATCTCAATTTCAACCTACTCCTCCCACCACACACACAGTCAATAGCCTTTATTCCTATAAATGGGGACAGGAACAATCTTAGGGGTAATAGTTCTCATGACTTTAACCAATCTAGTTAGAATAACTTGAGAACAATTCTACAGTAAGAAACTGCCACTCAAGTGAATCACACTGGTTGAGTGTTATTTTGAAACAAATCTTTTATGTTTTTGACAGAAATTTCTGAGTCTCAATCTTTCTAGCAGAATGAAATCCCTCTTTGCCTCTTCCCAGAATCCCTTCTCTGACCTCAAAAGCCCTAAAGTAATGGCAACAGCAAAAGAACACAAATCCAGGAAGACAAGTTATACGATTTCTTTCTGGTTCTTTAGGTGTGTACAGGATATTAACTGTTTCAGAGAAAAACTAAACTTTGATCCTGGAAAGGTCAGCATGCGTGGGCCATTTTTAATAATCATTCTCATAATCCTTTGGGGTCTGCATCTAGAGACCAGGACTTTTTGAAGCATGCCACATTCCTCTACCGCGCATTTTCATCCTTAACCTAAGGATCACGCTCCGCCTCCAGAGCTGGGACTCCAAGACCCTTAACTCAAACTCACAAAGCTCCTCCACGGATGATGCCCTCTGCTAAGTCTCCAGATGCCTCTCACCCTCCCCCAAACTGATTTCATTTGCAGCCGTTTTATTTACTTCGAGTTGCTATGGCATCCTATTCCGGAGCCTCCTGCTAGCACCACACTGCGTGGGGGTGAGGAGGCGGGGTGCAGTGCCACGTGGGATGGGGCTCTGGTATGGGCTCCTAATCTCCCCAGGGTGACAAATTCAGGTCCATTCAAAATGGGTGCAAGGAGTGCACAGCTGCCCTCCCCCACTCCGCAGAGCCGAGGAGTAGGACTCTGCCCATTTCCTCTGCCTGAGAGCACTGAGCTGTCCACAGACAGGGACTTTCCACTTTCAGCAAAACAGACTGCACAGAAAGATCCACGATTGTTCAAGAGTAGAAAAGGAACCTAACTACTCACCAAAAGCAGTCTACCTGCAAGGTATTTGTGGGGGACAGGGAAGGGTAGGTGGAGAAACTGTGTCTGCGTTGTGGGGGGTGGGGGAAACTGTTCACACATACACGACTCAGTTACTAGGGTCTGTGTGGGTGTGGAGGGAAATGCAGATTTCCTTCCAAGCCCTATTTCACTGGGGCCATACACCCAAGCAGCCCTGCTTCGTCAAAAAAGGCAGATTGCAGCTGAGGCCCTTCAAGAAACCATATAAAGAAGCCACCACCCTTCACCAGACGGGGTTTGGGACGGGGAGCGGGGGTGGAGTGCGGGAAGGCTAACGCCCATCTAGGCTCCTGGCACTCAGGAGAACATTCAAACACAAGCCTACACCCCACACATCCCAAGGAGGGGAAGAGAACGGCGGGCACCTGGGTAGAGAAGGCGGAAAGATTCCCAAAAGCCAAGCGACCCAATTCGAAAGCACATCCCACCAGGAGACGGAACAAGTGCAGTGATAGCTCAACCGACAAGAAGTAACCTAAGCGTTGTCCTGGACTCGCCCGGCAGGCAGTTCCTCTGCTTCTTCGCCGAGACAAAAGTCCCTACAGTTACACACACCCCGAACCAGAAAGGGTTTGCTGCCCGCCTGCCTGACCTTGTGTTTCTCGTCGCTCTGGAGCTGCCGAGGCGCTTGGTTGAAGTTTCCCCAGCGTCTTTGTTTTGCTTTCTGTGTTGGAAGTTGTGCTGAAGGAGTTAGGTTTTCTGCCTCTAGGAAAAATCCCGATTTACTTGAAAATTCTGAAATCTCCCAGAGTGAAAGGCAGGACGGTCCGGCTATAACCCTTCAGGCTACCCAGAGAGAGCGGCGTGCAGTGCTCTGAGCTCCTTCTCCAGCCCTTCAGCTCAGCCGCGGCTTCCTGTGCCTGCGAACAATGCTGCTGCGTCACCCACATGCAGCTCCCAGAAATGCTTTGCAACGGAAGATGGCAGGAGGGGAGCCGAGCGCGAGTGAGCGAGCCAGCAGACGGCCCAGCGTCCTGCTGCAGAGTCAGGAAGGGGTGTGCTGGGCAACCGCTCTCTCCTCGGCGATTGGAGGAGAGCCTGCCCGGGGAGGGGACCCGGGCCGTGCTCCCGCCCTCTCCCTCCCACCAGCGCTGCAATAGGAGAACCCAGGGCCGCCCCGAGGGCTCTCGCTGGCCGACTTCTGAAGGCGCCAGCGAAAGGGAAGGCTTTAACCCATTCTGTGTCCGGTCTGCCCTTGTCTCAATCCACACCCTTCCCCTCAGGGTCACCTCTGGTCGTTACAGCCAGGGCTCTCTGGCTGACCGCGCGCGCGCGTGCGCGCGCACGCACCCCCCACCCCTTCCCACTCTTAGGCAGACCGGTGAGTCGCCCGAAGTTCCGCCTGGGTGGATGAGCCAGGCCCAGAGCTGAGCTCTTCTGGAGTTACCTTCTCTCCCTGCCTCACCTGCCCTCACTGCCCCTCTCTCCCAGCCCAGAAGCTAGAACCAGCACAAGTTTCCAGACAAACCTTCAGGAATGACACAGTTCAACCAATACTGAGATATTCTACACAATATGTCTGTTTAACATTAACTACTTCCACAACACATGACTGCCTTGGGTCCCCACGAGGAGCTCCACCACTAATAGAGACACCGAGGCAGCAATTCTAGCAATTCCATCTAACCAGCTAAGGTGCAACCTCAGGTCAAGGAGCTTTATTCTCCTGCCTCAGAAGCAGGCATAGGGAACTGCTGAAAGTGCATCTGCCAACTCCACATCTGCCAGTCTTCTGGGACCACAATTTGTTATACTGACTCTGCCCCTCAGATTACCCCACCCTCAGGACACATTTCTAGTGGTTTGTTTGGCCTGCCTCATTTTTGATATTCCCTGAATAAAAGCAGCCAACCCTGCATCCTGTCGGACACCTTGATGCCACCCCAAAAGCCACTCAAGTGACATGTCACCCACTCTCCATGCACCAATCCACAGCCAGAGTTAAGCTCCGACTGAACAAGCACTCTCTCAGGCTATAGTATCTCATGTTTTGAATCCAGAATTATGTAATTTTCAGACTCTCACAAATGTAACTTGGCTTTTCTGGAAATTACAGAAGTTGCTTTAAAATAAACATCTCAGGCCACTGAGAATCTAGCGCTTACAATTGGAAACATGCCTATTTTATTCCAGCTTATTCCAGGACAGTTGTTTTGGTGAGTTTCTGGTATAGAGTCAGTGGCCTAAAAAACTCTCTGGGGCCTGGGGCCTGAGGCTTTAGATGCCAGGGGCTGCATATTTTAATTTTTACAGTAGTTTACCAAGGAAAAAGGAGGGAATTTTGTGTTCTTCTGTGGAGCTCTTCTTGGAAATGTTTATATGGTCATTCTAATCCTAAACCCTTGTTTGCACTTTATCTTAAGACTCAAAGACCCTGTGCAATCAGCCTATTATGTTAGAAAAACTTTCCTTAACAATGTGAGATGTCTTCTGGAAAATGCTTATTTTGGTCTTAGTACTATCTAACCTAGAGGAATGAAAAGTACGCACAAATACTTAAGAGAAACATGTTACTCCAAAACAAAATACAAGTTCAAGATGTAGCCAGCACAAAATCCAGAGGTCACCAAGGACAAAAACTAGACAGGGTACTAGGAAACTCATTCAGAAGTTTCCAAATCACAAGTTAAATAAAGCCTAATTTTTTCTCTATTAATTCAGAATAAAAGGCAACAAAGATGGGAATCAGCAAGAACATGACAATTACATTACATAATACAGGAATATAATGAAAACATTTTTAAAGAATTGTATTTATTCTAACCTAAACTTATATGCCTTGTAGCTGAATTAAATTATTTAAAACCTTTTACTCAGTCAGAATGTGTTAATTACTATAAAATATCTTGTTAGTAAAAATTGCAAGTGAAGTTTTATTTATATATGTTTTTTCCCTCCTAATCTGACTTAATGGATTAAAGTCTAATTAAACTCGGTCCTCTTATCGGTTCTTCTCTTTATTAGTGTCAGAATCACCCTTGAAGTGTCAGATGAAGAAAATTTCTGATTAATGTTTCTGTATTTATTCACAACCAACACTCTCTGCTTTAGACCCATCACACTCCTGAGATGGAGCCTCATGTAAACTTTTAGATCATAGCTACAAAATAAAATGTTAAAATCTTAGATCAGGGCAGCAATAACCTACTGTACCACAAAGAAAAAAATTTCAAATTTCAGTGTTCACACAATGCCTTATGTCATGCCCAGCACCTGTAAATCTAGAATGCACTTTCTTTCTTAGCCCACTTAAAATGCCTGCTCTACCAGTGGACTGTAAGCCCCCTGAGGGTTGGGTCCACAGCATGTTTGCATATTTGTACCAACACTAAGCCTGTTCCTGGCAGAGCATAGGCAGGAACTATTCACAGCAGTGGAATAAATGAATTTTTCACCGATTTGTAACAGCTTTTTTTTTTTCTGTAATAATGATGCTGTTCATTAAGTACTAGTTACTAACATTAACATTAATTTTCATAACACCCCCAAATAAGGTGGATGTTATTTACAGAGGAGAAACTAGGCCTTTATAGATCTAGTACCCTGCCCAAAGTCACATCTTTGCTAAGCTATCAAAATGTTTCAGAGAAAACAGAAAAGTGGAAAAATATTCAGTAACATTGAAATTGTTTCATTAAATGAGTTGGGCAGCCAAATATATCAATATATTAAAAAGGTTCTTTTTATATATGTACATACATTAAGAGCTCCTTTATTACCAAAATAAACACAAACAAAACAATAAAGTCTGATTAAAACTTCAGAGTCTTCGCGGTCCCACTGCCTTGCTGTGACCCACTGGCAGCATCTGCTATGCCCCCTCCAGCCCTACTGCAGTGCACATACACAGAGACTTTCTTACATCAAAGGGATTGCACTGTACATACTGCTCTAGGTTCTACCTCTTTATTCAACATTTCCTAAGGACATGGCTTCTCAATTTTTGATTAGGAGTCAAGGCCACTTGCACCCCTCCCAAATAGAACTTTATACATACAGCACCTTCCCCTGAACTTTACCAATAAATCAGCACTTTTAAATGACCCACTTTTATCTAATCCCCTTCCAACTCTACACCCTGTGATTCTTTCTTCGACACTCTAGAACAGTTTAGAAGCTTCAAAGCCCTCTTATCACGTCACTAAAATGGACTTTTCTTCCAGGGAATATGGAATTAAGGATATCTCACCTTACCACTTTTCCTCTCATCTCTTTTGCTAGTTATTTGTAAGAGCCATATAGGCTACAACAAGAAAGAATTCCTCCTCTACAGGAAGGGTAAACTCTGGACTTGCCTCTGCCCTGCACTGCAGTGTAGCCTTCTGTGCTACAGACAGTAAGTTCTGGAGCACTGCAGTCTCCAGCTGCGCCGTGATTCGACACCCACCCCATCCTGTGCCTTTTCCCTCTGGTAATGCGCAGACAGATTCTCAAAGTGTTCAAGCCCTAAACTCACTATATCTGAAGCTCAGATTAAACACAACTGGTCAAATGTAGGAATAATTAATCCATCTTGTCTTAAGAGAAACTACCTGCAGAGCTGGGGTCTAAATATTTTGCTTTGCTATCAGCTGCATTTTGATCATGGTACTGAGTAAATGAGCAAAGGGAGAACTTAAACGCGGTCAGTCCACGCACTCCTCCTACTGGGCCGCTCATTTCTCATGCTCTGCTCTCTATGCCACTGTCTTACCAGCAACGGCAGCCATGTTTTTCATGATTCCTGATAAACAGAAGGAAGCTCTCTCTAGACACTTTCCATAAATGCTGAGATCTCTTTAGATGGCTTTTCTTAACTTATTCCCCTTCTTGCTACCTCCTACTCTGCTTAATATTTGACCCAAATCTTTCTACATTTCCCCGCAACAACTATCCTTCCACAAATATCCTTATTTAACTACATTAGTTAAGTTAAGGGAGTTTGTGTATTTCTATTATGACACTTTACCTTGTACAACTGATTAGTGAATTATAATATGACTTCCTACAACTGGATTCAATGAAATCAAATCTATCTAAAGACATCCCTTAGGACTGAAAAGATATTTTTTCTTTCTCATGAATTAGAAATACAGATACCCAGGCCAAAAGAATTTTAGTGAGATATAAACTTACAAATCTTTCTTCTTAGGGTTCCTAAAGGCAATTACACAAGTTAGTAAGTCGCCAAAGTCACAATTTAATGTTTCCCACATATATCCATGGTGAAATAGTTACATTAAAAAAAGAAACTTCTGTAGAAACAAAGAAAGATGCTACACTCAACTCTTAGGAAAATGTAATTATGTATGTCCCACCACAAAGGAAAACAATAAATTTGTGCCCTCTGCTCACTCAGGGGTGGGAAATGAGTCTGGGATCTGGTTTATGAGTCTGGAAAAGTATGGCTAAGTTTGTTTTGTTGCACATTAATCAGTACAGATAGAGGACCACACTCACCGAGAACTTTGTCACTTCCTCTCATAAATACAAGCCACAGTGATACCACCTGCCTTGTCTAGAATAAACTTAATAAAACCAAACTATAAAACCAACTGTCCAGCTTCTGTCACTATGGAGAGGACCAACCTCACTAGGTTACCATCCCTTTTAGTCTCTTAAAAGTTTTCAGCATTTCACTGATGCATAAACAATAAGATACAATTAAAATGTCAATCAAAGAAAGAAAAAATTAAAAAAAAATAGGAAGTCCAGGTTCTATCCCAGTCTTTGGAATTCTTTCTTGAGGTAGCTATATCAAGTTTCTTTATGTTATATTATATATTTGTCTTCTTTCTAAAGAAGTCTCCCAGCATTAGTAATCTTCAAAACTAGGATAAGTATGCTTAAAATGACACTTTTCTCAGAAGCTGCCCCAACATATTTAATTCTTAATATTAGATCAATTTGAAGCTAAATATGCTTAACCTGTTCAATATAACCCAACATAGAACAATTTCTTTCCTCTAAATCTGCTTAGGGTGAGACTGGTAGATTGTTACTGGCCACTTTTATTCTGAAAGAGGCCTCTTTATCTGAGGATAATTTAAGATTGAAGTAGCATTTCTTAATACAAACATTTTTTCAGGTTCTCCTTTATTTTTAAGGTCAGCCTGAAATCTGCGTTTTTAAGACTAGATTTAAGTCCTAACTGAACATACAAGTGTTAGTATTTTCATAACAGGGAACTAATTTCATTCTAAGAATTGAAACACTGTATGGTACAAACACACCCATATACATATTAACTTCTTGCTGGTTGAACCAAGTTTATCCAAAATCCCTGTATTTTCTCTTTCAGCACCCAGAAACTGACTGCCCTAGCTAGATCAACAGCTGTCACGCAATATGACCAACCCTTACCTTTACATCAGCAATGAGAGCATCTTCATCTTCTATCCCTGTGGGGACACATTTCTTGTGCAGCGGCAGAGATTCCAATTTATCTACAAGGCAACGAAGGCCTTCAAGCTCAAAGTGGGTCAGATGCACCTGCCTATCCTTTCGGGGGCTACACTGGGGATCCCACACTTGGCCATTGTGGGAACCCCGGCTAGAGTCAGAGGACGAGTCCCCAGACAAAGTTTTCTTCAGACTTGGAAGACTTCGGCAGGTTTTGCCTAGTCCATCATAATCCAGGTTGACCCCATTGGCTACAGGGCTAGTGAGGACAGAACGTCTACTGCTCAAGCGCCGGGGTTCTCGATCCACTGCTTCCTCATCCACATTTCCGGACTCCAACCCATTTAACTCCAAATCTGCCAGCATGAAGGAAAAAAAATGTGGTAAGAACATGCCACTTGGCCATGTGACCAATGAGAGAAATAGGTAGCACGGGAGAGGCCCTGAGGTTATAAATGACAAAGCTGTCACGTTTTAATAATGGTCTCTCTTACCCCAACCCATTTGTCCACTATTGAAAATCACAGTTACAGGTAAAAACAGGATCCTGAGCTGGTAGGACAACTGAGGTAACAGTCAATTGGATTTTTAAAAAGATTGGGAAGAGCGCAGTCCTTAAACTGTGTGCTGTAAATAAGCTACCTACGAAAATGGCTGTAAATTAGTTGCAAGTTCAAACTTGGCATTATGATTTCATTACCTTTTTAAAAAGCAGACAGTATGAAACACATATTTAAAAAATAGTTTTGTTCACATTTTGGTCGTAAAATTAAGCTTTGGAATTGAAATCCTAGCAACATGGCTAACATAACAAAACAAAGTGAATATTTTTTAAAAGAAAGATTTTGACAGTCAAAATAAAGTGAAAATAAAAGTTTTAATGAAAAGAATTTTTAAATGTTAATTGATCTTTTATTATGAAAGTAATACACACTGAGTATTAGTAATTTAGAAAACACAGGAAGGTGCAAATAAGTAAGTCATCCCATAAGCTTCCACCTTTGGAAAACAACTCAACAGCGTGATGTATTTTCTTTCCACCTTTTTCTATACATATGTGTAAGACTATGCTTTGATGTATTTTTAAACGAAATTGGGATTGTGCTGTATATACAATTCTATATCCTGCTTTCACATATTGGTGAGCATGGTTTATTTTCAAATGACAATATAAACTATCTTCACAGGAAAATGCTAAGGCAAAAAGTATCTTGCTTAGACTGAAGATTCCATGAAATATGTGACCCCTCAGGATATTACAGTGTTACCTCCTTTTTTATTTTTAAGGCATGAAGTAGCCTAAAAATGTGTAACTGAAACTATCTTGACATCCAATAAAATATTTCTCTTGATAGAAGCAGGGGAAACATTAAAGCACAGAGATTAAGAAGATACATTTTAGACTTACCAACCTCAGTTAAGCTGTAGTTTTCCCACTAATTAACTCTCAAATCATGGACATGTTTTTTAATTTCCTTGAACCTTAATGTCCCCATTTATAAAATAAGGATAATAATACCTATCTTACAGGTAATAATAAGAACTTCATGTATGTAAACTTCTTAGTTTGGTGCCTGGAATATAGTAAGAGTAATTTTGATGATATATTCCTAGTTTTTATTGTGCCAAAGACCATTCTTTATACAATAAAACATGTTAGACAACTGATCACTTTTTTGAGGAGCTAAGTACTAACAACTCAGACAAAGATGAGATCCAGAATATTTCATTTAGCCTAGTAATTCAGATCAGGGTAAAAGGATCAGCTGTAATCAGTATTCAGCTTTAATGAATGCATTTGGTACTTCTAAGTAAATAAGTAAAAAAGACAAAATAAAAAAACTACTGAGCAACAGTCTACATAATATTCCTGGTCCCACCCTCAGTCCTGCAGGGTGTTTTGAAAGTTTGTGTAGGCAGGACACTTACCCATGCTCAGGGACTCTTTCTGAAATTCCTTAGTTAGGTGGGAGCGGTTGGTTATGCAGTACACGTAGCGCTCCAACACGTACCAACACATCTCATAGTAGAATGGATAGCGGAACTTATTTGGAACCTATACAGGAACAAAATAATGAGAAAATCAAGCTGATAACAATTTTCAAGGAAAGAGATTAACAAACAGGATCACTGGAACCACCAAGAAGCTGTCCTGGTTGGGAAAGCATCGAAAAGAAGTTCTGAGATCGAGAATAGAATGTTAGGAGTAAGACACAATATACTTAAGAAAATTGCTTTAGGTTCTTAGGCTACAAAAGCATACCATCCACTCCTGCCCTTACTATAGTTTTACCCTGAATCAGAAGGCCATGAAACAGAACATACTGAAAAACAGGACATGAGATAAAGTTGTATGTTCTTATTATGTCTTTACATATACAGAAGTATGATTAGAGACTCATTCTCAAGCTATATCCAGTCTAGGACACGAGACTGAGTATTTTCCCCACCATTAATTCTCAGCTTACCTATACCATACTTTGCAGTCTGTCAAGATGGCATGTCTACAAATCAGATTACTATTCTGCCTGACCTAATAGCCACTATCCTTAGTTTTCTTTCCATTCTCCCCCAAAGTAGCATGAAGTTATTCCAACTGAATAATAATAAAAAGAATTGCCTTTTAGATCTATTCATAGTCAACGAAATGGCAAATCAGCAAGGATTAACCAGTGAGGAAGATCAATGATGGGGACTATCCTAAATACAGGCATGCCTCATTTTATTGTGCTTTGCTTTACTGTGTTCCGTAGATACTGTATCTTTTACAGATTGAAGGTCTGTGGCAACCCTGCAGTGTCAGATGGTGCTTAGCATTTTTTTAGCAATAAAGTAATTTAAAAGTAATGTATGTACTTTTCTTTTATACGGCACTCACTGGGAAACCAAAAAATTCCTGTGACTCAATTTTATCACAATATTCACTTTGTCGAGTGGAATCGAACCTGCAATATCTGAGGGAGGCCTATATAGTTTGCCCATTTTCTTTTAGACAAGCCATCTTTCAAAACAAGAAGGCAAACAATACTTTTAGGACTGTTTTGAATATGTAACTCCTGAGAATGTTCCCATCCCTTTCAAAGCTCCATGTAAGGTAGTCTTCCTGATTCAAGGAGACACAGAAGTCCCTTTTCAAAACCCTTTGCTAGGTCACAGGGCATCATTGTGGCATGAGAAGATCATTTTCTTCATTGCAAGGCAGAGACATACTTTTCATTAGCCTTCCAATGCAGGAGGCAGGCCCTGCATCTGGGTCTCTTATGTAACTATAGCTTTAACAACCAGAAGTTTTCTCATCCCTTATTTGAAAATCAAATTAATTTACTTCTGTTAAAGTAGACAGGAACACAAGAATTAAGAGATACTTGGTCCCCCCAAATTAAATATAATACACTGGGTTTCTCTGCTCGCCTTTCAGGTGTATTACCACTTTTCTGGAAAGGTCTTTATTAGAAAGTTCAGGACAACCCAAACCCTCTGGGACTCTATGGAGAGCTAAGTAATACTGACAGTAAAAGAAAAAAAAAAAGAAAAAGAAAGTATTAAAAGGGCATTAAACTTCTGGAAGTCATCAGACAATGTTAGTAACAGCCGAGACATCATGCACCCAACCTGCCCTATTACATTTTACCTATGCTGCCACATCCTGCAGAGCACACAATTTCTAAGACTCAGTTAAAATTTTTTAAAAATTGTATTTAATCCTCATTATAAAATTATTGAGCCTTTAAGCCCCATTAGTAGAATAATTACCAACACTCAAGTTTAAATAGTGTATTTTTTTTTTTTACTGGCATGGCAAAAATAACCAAAACATTGCATGCTTTAAATTTACAATACAATTTATATTTCTTTTGTAAAGCATTCTCTGTACATTCTCTTGTAAGTTAAACTCTAAGTTTATAGAAGTTAGTAACATAATGAGCAGATGTCAGGTTGGTTTTAGAATGTAAAAGGTTGGTGTAGAAAGCAATAAAAAAAAAATCACTCTGTATGTACATATGTAGAGGACTCAATGAAATAAGGGTTCCTTATTGGAATGAAAGAATTAAGCCATACTTAGGGAAAATAGAATACGACAGATGCTGAAATTTGACATTTTCTAATAAAGTGTAAAAAAATTAGGTAAATCAACATCAGTTATTACCAGTTTAACAGTCTGCAGGAAACTTTTCATGCAGAGATAAGGTGCTCATTTTAACTATGCTATTGAATATACATTCTCCCTTTCTTCCCTCAAACTGAGCAAACAATTAAGTTATGGGTATAACAGCAATTTTTAGCCAAAAAAATGGAATGCTTTTTAAAAACTAATTTTCAGATTGAATTTTATAGCAGGGTAGGTGGTATTACTTCTTAGAATGATTTTGAGTTCAATAAGAGTATTTTACCATGAAAATATATAATTTTTCTTTTTTGAAACATTTAGACTATTTTTACTGTTATTGTAACTTCAAACTACTAAACTACATACTATCTTTTGTAGTTTCAGTACTCTTAACAAATGAGCAGAAGTTTTCTCATAAAGTTGATTTAAAAGCATTGCATTCTCTCTTAATTCTAACAGGGCAATCTCTGTTAACTCCAATAATACCAACCTTGTGTATAACAGGCAGCTCCTAACCAAAATAAATGTTTCAAAATAGGCACCAAAATGGCTCACTGACCATTCCTTCTAAAAGTTGTGAATTCTTCCTTAATTGTTACTTAAAAAAATTTTTTTAGTCAAAGTATAGTTGATTTACAATGTGCTGGTGTCAGGTGTACAGCAAAGTGATTCAGATACACACACACACACACAAGTTCTTTTTCAGGTTCTTTTCCATTATAAGTTATTACAAAATATTGAAGATAGCTCCCTATAGTAGTGTGTATCACTGTTATTTTTTGACATTTAGTTTTGAAAACTTTCCGATTCACCAAAAACCTCAAGAGCAGTACCACTGAGACTGCTACAGCTTCTCCAAGATTCACCAACTGTTAACACTGCCCCACATTTGCTACTCTCTATTCGTTTACACTGTTACTATTTTGCTGAACTACTTGTGAACATCACATCCCCGAAATACTTTGTACTTTAATTTCTGCTTAATGTCAATACCATTTACACTTTAATCATATATGATTCAGCCCTCACCAACTAGGCGTCTTCTAAAGAATTAAGCCCTATTTCCCTAAGGCATGGGTTGGCAAACAGCAGCTAGTAGATTTGGTCTGCTGCCTCTGTTAAGACCTGTGAGCTAAGAAGTTGTTTTTGTTTTTGTTCGCATTTTTAAAAGGCTGAAAAAAAGAGAGAAAAAACCTAGAAGCTCATTTTATGACATGGGAAAATTGTATGAAATACAAATTTCAGTGTCTATAAATAAAATTTTATTTTATTTCAGCCATGCTGAATGGTTTATCAGCTATGTGATACCCTATGGAAGACTGAGAAAATTAGATACAAACTATTTTCTACAGGGCTTAATTCTCTCATGGAACCCCAGCTGAGAAAGGCAGTATACATACACATTTATGGATTGAAGTACAACAGTTTGAGTGTTATGTAGTAAGCTAAGAGAGATACATGAATTTACAGCTGTGAATCTTGAGTTGATAAATCCTGTTACACCAAATTATTCTAAAAGAGAATGAAAAAGAAAAACATGGCTCAAGAAATCACTAAATGTCCCTCTCTAGCCCTATAAAAATCCAAGATATAAAAACCCTCAAAGAATTGGTAGTCCCCAATACCAAACATGTAGATCTTGTTAAAACCTTTTTCTCAGTCTTCCTAAAATGTGAACACTACATTTTAAGTCAAAGAAAAATTAAAGTTTTGAAACAAAGTGTCAGTGAATCTCCTGTAAAATCAGGCTTAAATGGAGTGAACCTTCTCACATCCATTATTGCACAGTTACGTACCCGTGTCCGATCTTCAATGTTGTATATTTTTAACTGCATGGGGATATTGAAGCTATGCAAAAAATTGCCTCCAAACACTAACGTGTCTGTAGGAGTATACACAGCATGAATCCAGCCTAGAAGAAAGGGAACGGAGGGCAGTGGCTGTAAGTACATGTTACAATTCGGCTCTCTCAGAGAATTAGTACAAGACTGTCAGATCACACTTTTTACTCTGATTCTGCCTCTTTGTGGTTGGGCAAGTTATTGAACCTCTTGCAGCCTCAATATCCTCTATAAAACCAGGATAAATTTTATGTAGTTGTTGGTAAGCATTAAATGAGAAAATGCATGTGAAGTGTTCAGCATATAACAAACTTTTAAGAAATGCTGCTTCCATTTATTGGCGTACCTAACATGAACCAGGTCAAGTACAAGAGAATTTACATGCATTGTCATTTACTCCTCACAGTATGAGACAGGGATTCAGATATTTGACCAAATTAGTGTCAGCTGGTAAATGCATACTCAGAATTCTAATACAGGTCTGTGACTCCTAAATCTATGCTTCCTCTAAGTACTTATTTTGGAATTAGTGATTTGATAAAAATTACTACTGATTCAGCACTCTAGCCTTCACACTCACCCCTTAGCAGAGTAGATAGTTCTCAATCAGGGGTGTTTATCATCTGTATAACAGGTCATACCCCTAGACCCTGAATATCTAGGGCTAATGTGGGGCCCAAACTTGTAGATCTGAAAAGTCTCCTGGCAATTCTGATATACACTTTCAGTGGAAAAATCATAGCCTTTAAAAAAAAAAAAGACAAATTCTCAGTATCTATTCCATAAGGATAGGAAGAGAGGCCATTGTTTTCTGCCCACTCCAGCATCATAAGCGTCATAACCATTCTTAGCGGTAATCCATCAATTTCTTTTCCTGCAAGAAAAAAAAAGCGGCTAGAGTAGACACTCCACTTTTTCCCATCTTGCTTACCTGAAGGAATGACGAATGTATAGCCCTGCTTGAGCTCTATGCGCTGGCAATCTGACACCCGGTCACCCAGAAAGATGTCTCCCTGTTTCCCTGACAGCAGCCAATTCTCGTACAGCTCCAGGTTGTGGGCTGTAGGGGGGATGAGCCAGAAGACCTGTGAGTTAAAAAACTTCAGTCCGTTAACAGCCATTGACATGACCCAGTCGGCTCCCTCAACTAATCAACAGGTAACAAAGTTAAGACCAACAGGTAGAAGAGAAGCAGGTAATTCTCCCAGCCTACAGAACTTGACCATTTGGGAAATTCTAGAGGCCATCAAGGAGTAGATATTTTCTGACCTCCACTTGATCAAATGGCATTAGAGCTTCCCTGGGAGTTGACTGTAGAACCCATAACCTACCCAGGACTCAGAGAGAAGGATGGCATTTGGCTTGTCACCTAGATAGCCCCTTATTTGCCCTTGGCCTTCATAGTCCTAAGAAGTACAATTAGTTAGGTACAATACCTTCAAGAGACAGGCCTGGGTTGCTTTGTTCCAAGGTAATAACCAAGACCAAAAAGACAAAACTTAATAACACTTAAATGAATCCGAAGTAAATAAAATGACTTTGGATTTGGAGGTACAGTTGTTCTAGATGAGGTCCTCACACTTTAAAAGCATCATCTGCTTTCAACCCAGTTCTAGTTTTCTCTCATAAATGCATTCACTTCTTAAGCGAGAGAAGGGAAACAATAAGAGTTTAATACTATAAACCTCTGATATTAATTCTACATTTCCATTCTCATATAGCATTCAGAAGCACTCTGACAAGCTAGAATATATGTCTTTATGAATGAGGATAATCTTTCAAAATCTATTTATATCCTCAGACAGGACTTAAAGGCTTCCTTTGGCTATATTTCAGACCAATGTCTCCACATAGGGAAAAGTACTTTGGATCTCAATTTGTTGATTTAATTGGAATCTATCCAAAATTTGTGTTCCCTTGTACTACTTCATTACACTTCCACACAGAGAAATTATCTCGTACTCTTAAAACCACTTCTTTGCCTTCGTTTGGAGAATTCTGCTTTGGAAATCTAGAAACAGGACTGCTGAAGTTTACTAAGTACTGGTGCCAATTATTGGTATAAGGAGAGTGGACTAGATGATTACTAATTCCTACTGGACTCTAGGTAAGAAGGTCAACTTAATCTATGATTCTCTCCAGATTGAAGTAGGAATAATCTCCTAATAGACTCGTTTCCAGAGTATACTTAAGCATGCAGGAACTGCAGCAAAGTCACATAACCCGCTTCAGATTCCAAACCCCATCACAACTATGACCGTACCTTTCCCCCTTGATGGATGTGATACCACACAGAGGTACCACCAAAGTCCACATGGAAGTCGGTATAGCAGCCTCGAACACTCATCAGACAGTACCTGACCCAAGAAAAGCAGCAGCATTAGAGCACTGACAAGAAAAAGAGGACTTTCCCCACCACAATGCCATACTCTCCCCTTATGTACTCTGCTCCCCAGCCCCCATCATCCACCCAATAAACTCTCAGTTGGTGAGAGGAACGCAATCTCAAGTCATCATATTATCAGAAGGATACACTTCTTTTTTCATGTGATCATGGGCTATGGTACTCTTACATACACTCTTCCCTTTGGAACTAGAGTCTACCCTTTAAATAACTCATGTTTTCGATCACTTAGGACATGGAGCAAATTTCCCAAGAAAGGAACCACTCCTTGCTATCACTTTGGTCTCCCACAGCACACTGAAGAAAATGCAAGGTAAGCCACATACTTCTGCACTTTAGGGTACTGCATCTCCAGGATGGCATTTGTTGATTCGGTCTGACTTTCCTTCAAATGCCTTGGCCACATGTTGTCTACCCAGTCAATAAAATCCACCTTTAAAAAGAAGGAGAAAATGTTTAGACTTCAAAGGAAGGGTTGAGATTAAAGAGAATTTTTAAAGAAATTAGAAATACAGAAATAGAAATTAAGAAAAATAGAAATTCTCAAAATACACACTACAATTTAATGATAAGCAAACAATCTGTTGGTGAATCTTAGGGTCAACAGGCAAACATTCTAGAAATAATTATTAAGTGAGAATAAAGACTAATGGTTCCATCAGCATGAGTGTAAAGATAGCACTAATCAAGATGAAATCATTACATGATGCAGCAGTATCCAACCAAACCCTCTCTTCTATGTCAGTACTCCTATGATCAGCTGTTTGTTTTTGTTTTTGTTTGTTCCAGTAAAAGAACTGTCTGGAAGGTACTTGCAAACTTACTTAAAGATATAACACTGTTAGAGGAGCTAAGATATCAAATATTTTAAAAGCGGAGGGGACGGAAGGGGAGAGGAGGAGAAAGGAACTCAGTAGGGATTTGTAGCCTTGCATGAGCAATGTGCTATAGAATTCATTAGGTTAGCAATCAGAAGTTCCAGGTCTATTGTGTTTTCTCAGGATCATATGTGAGCCCCTGGAACTTACCTGTAAAATGAAGAAAATTACCTCAAAGGGATATTGTGAGGATTACATGTAAATATATGTTAAATTTTTTTGAAATAATGTTAACAGAGTTTAGGAATCTGTTTTAAATAGTATATGCTTAAAATAATGAGACATGAAAACAGCATCATTTGAACACTTTACACTGAATTGTAACCTTCCTATACCTTCAAATGTCTGTACCCAACCACTGAACTCCAAGAAATAGTCTTAGGTAGACAAAGTGTGAGTCAAACAACCAAGACTCTAGCACAGCACTGATGTTGCAAGAATCTACCGTACAGCTATAAAAAAACACGTACCTGGTAAGCTTTATAACTTATGTATGTATACATTTGATCATTTATTTCCCTTATAATACATATCTAGATAAATACATACAATCTGTGCATAATGACATGAGGCAGGTGTCCAGTGGACACCTAGATGTGAACTGTGGGAGGAGAATGGAAGGGATCATCAGTGATATGCAAACTGAAATAAGCAAGATGAGGAGCAACTATGAAGGTTAACTTGCTGCCCCATTTCAAAGAATTTCTGCTCAGGGATCCAACAGTTTTAACTAAGCATCCACTGGGCCTAGGACACTGAGCCCCAGATTCCTTTCTTTCCATCAAACAAAATCTACTTCTTGTTCTCTTAAGGTAGTAGCCAGTATCTCCTACTTCCTGGTATTGATTGTCCTTTGGAAAGCCTTTAACAGAATAAAGAATAACTGTGACTTGTTCAAGACACTTACTACAAGTTCTATGTCTGGATAGGGAGGGGAAAGGTAAGGAACACATGAGTTATTTTTTTATCAACTGTTCATGCAGAGAAAGATAAATATCTCTGGCTAGAATTTCTCACTACTGTAGCAATAAGTCACTCTTTTTAGCCTCCCTTTATTTGATATTATTAGGTATCATCTGACTATCAAGAGAATTTTGTGGTGAGGTGTTCATACTTTTTCCTAGGTTAATCTTTAGGCTCTAAAAGGCTTTTTGCTAAATGGCCTCATCCCTATGAGAGCAAGTCTCCAGCAGAGAGAATCACCAGTTTCTCCCTGTTCTGCACCAATACAGGGCCAAAGTGACCAGAAGCCCAATACGTAGGACATAATCTGATATTCATACACCGTGCAAAAGAGCTCATGGCCTTCCATGAACTAATTTCCCCATCACCAAACACATCTGCACACTGTATCTGTTGCTATTTTTCATTTACCTCTCAGTTATTGCTGGAATGACAGGAGAAATCACCTCCCTCTTCTCACTAGAGAATCCCACCTTATGCTACCATCCACATATTTATTCATTTCTGAAGCACTTACCATACTGTAGTTTCTATAAATGCCAATTCTCTGGTCTTTCTTCCCCATGAGACTCTAAGCATTTTGGGGACAATAATGACCTTGTTTACCACAGTATCTCTAGCACTTAAAAGCACAGTGCTGAGCATGTGGTAGGTGCTTAAACTAATAAACTAACTCTGAAGGTGTGAAGATCATAGTGAACAAGAAATTACGTAGTTTGTGTAACAGATTATTACCGAATTGAATGTATTTGTCAAAATTCATTGAAATGTACACTTAAAATGGATACACTTTATTGTACATCAATTGTACCTCAATACAGTTGGTTTTTTAAAAAGCATTACTGAGATATATTAGAAAAGATCTAGAAAACCACCTCAGAGGAAAACACCCCAGTGAGTAAGTAACACCCCCAGGGAATAAGCACGCTGCTGCGGACTTACATAGCAAGGTCAAAAAAGCCTGCCTGCTTTTAGGAGGTGACCTTGGTAATAGAAAAGTCGATCTTTCCAGCCATGTTTTAGGTCTCTGGAAGATACTGGTGCGTTGTTTCCTGCCCTCTAGAGAATTTTCTATTTCTGAGCCCTTCCATGACTTCTACTCCTCCATTTAATGGTACAGTTTTTTTCTAATTTTTATAAAATGATATATCAGTTTTATGATTAAAACTAGGGGCAAAATGAATAAATTAAGGATGTTACAAAGATGGCTTCGTGTGTGAATAACACATTTTTAAATTTTAAGAATGGAAAAGTATGATTTAGGTCAAGTTTTTCTTTATAGCTACCATCTTATTACTTTTAAATTGAAATTCTAAAAATATTAAGGAACATATTTATAAAGAATGTTATTGTGATTCTTGTATCCCCTCTCTTATTGAATTCTTTACTTATTAAGTGCACCTTGTTTGGCTAATACAAAGGATAAATTCTAACCACCTGTCTTCCTGTATTTCTACACGACCAAACAAATGATAATTAATATAAAAAGGGTTTTTGTCATTCTAGGGGGGAAAAAGTTTTCTTAATGAGAAATGCTGTATGTGTTGTAGCATCTCCAATAACAAGAAACAATGACAAAAAAAATTATACTGTCTCTTCACATAACAGTGAAATACTGAGAACATTTTCCCTGTGGTCTATACATATCAACGTGTTAGTGATGATAACAATGCAGCTTACTAGTGAGCTGAAGGTATACATATGTGTGTATATGTATGTATATAAAATAAAAGCACTATAAACAATTACCATACTTCAACTTTAAAAGTCAAAGGGTACAACTGGGATAATTTAAATGGTGATAGGATAATACGAGACCTTCAATTAAAAAAAAAATGTTTAGTACATTCCAAATTCCACTGTTCTCCAGGTGGAATATCAGACTCAAGCTGAGTTCTGAGTAAGGAATAAAAATGGTCCAAAAATGATCAGGTATATTTTAAATGTGAAATCAATGAGTGTTCTCAACATCCTGCAGACAGCAACCATTTTACTAAGAGATAGGTTAAATCAGTATCTACCTTCAGGAAAGCTAAGCATCAAAAACAAACGAACTTTCTCTTAGGATGGGTTGTTAATTTTTATTGCTACTAGTCATCCAGTAGAATCTACTCAAGAAACCATCTCATAAAAACTATCATCTGATTCTAAATCAGTTTTCTCCCAAGCATCAATGCAACTATAAACCTGTAGGACAGAAATTTATTAGGCAAACTTCTTATTGACAGTTCTTATAAAAGTGAATTTTAAGACTCTTCTCCATTATAGGCAAAGGCCAATGTTCCTAAACTGTTATTGCTGATGTAAATCAGAACAGCTTCTCCCTACATAAAATTAGGTGATGTTGAAAAATGATGAACCTTCTAAAAAGACAAGTTATTCTTATCAAACTGTCTTCTTCATCTTGGTATGTATAAGAAGTAGTAAGTTCTCCAAATACATAAACAACTTTCTTGGTGACAATGCCAGTGTGGAGAAAATAACTAGACTAACCGTGGAGGGCCTCTGCACCATGTTCTCCAGCCTGGTGTGGCTAAACTCTAGGCTGATGACATTATACAGTTTTTCTCGCTCCTCCTCTGGGGTCTCATAGTAGCGTGTCCACTGAGCCATGGTCATTTCAATGCCTTTCTGTGTGTTCACATCCATGACATCCACCATACGACGACTCCCTGCCATGAAAGAAGCATTGATCATCTCAACTGAGCCACCAATATCCTTAAATACATTAAGAAGATAAAATGCAGGTAGAAGTAAACAAACCGTCCTTTCTTATTTAGGGTATTCAGTAACAGGAGATAGTTGTCACTTGAAAGAGGTAACCAAGAGAAAATCGAATCACAGAGAATAGGAAATACAATGGTAATATCACAAACAACAATCATTCCCTATGATATGTTTACTATATGGTCAGGTATTCAATCTTATATTCAATATCTCACTCAATCCTAACAGTTTTAAACACTGAAGTACCATTCATAGATGGGAAAATAGGTGTTAGGTAACTTCCAGGACAAAGCAGGACAAGAACCCAGGCAGCCCCACCTTAGAATCAATGCTCTTATCCACTGCTTTGATGCAGGTCTGAAGATTGACCTAACCTATCCCACAATTTGAATAAAGGATCCACAATTTAGTGAGTACTAGATTAAATTTCAATTTGTCTAATCTTCTATTTAAAATGGTTATCTCTCAAACTTGTCAAGTATTTCTAATATAAATACCCCTTTTCATTCATTCCGTAAATATTTACTGAATGATAAAGACACCTTGATGGACACAAAGATCTGTATCAGATTCTCAACCAGCTGTAACCACCACAACGAGAGGCAGAGTGCCACAAGAGGTACATAAAATTATACAGGGAGAAAACAACAGACTCAGAGCCAGAGATACCTAAGTTTAAATCTCAGCTCTAATATTACTTATTAGGTAAGTTATTTAACTTTTCCAAACCTTATTATCTTTTTCTATAACATGGGGATAACACCACCTTTTATGCCATTGTGAGGACTTAGTCAATGAAATAAAATGTTTGACACAAAACTGGTGCACAATTAAACAGTAGTAAAAAAAAAAAAAAAAAAGAATATTAAAAACCACTTTTTTTTTTAAACTAGACAGACCAGAGAAGACTTTCAGAAAAAGAGGGGAACGAAGAGACATTTGAGTTGGGCCTGGAGGAACAAACAGAATTTCAGTAAGATACAACAGAGAGAATTCCAAGTAGAGGCAATGGCACAAGAGAAGATATAGAGAGGCAGTACTGCTGAAAGGTTAAGAAGACGGTGGTCAAGGAGGGGAGAGAGAGAATGAAGAGCTGCCATTGGAATATTAAGAATACTGTCTAATTTGTAAGAAACTAACAAATACCCACTATATATACTTGGCCTTGGTGGATATACCAAGTAGTGTTAGGACCTAGTCCCCTGCCTTCAAGGAGTTTACAATCTAGTTAGAGATAAGAGGTAATAAGAGGCAAGAGGACAAGAATATGGCTACAATGAATTAGATATGGTAGAATACACATAAAAAGATAACTGATAATATAAGACAATGAATTGAACCTACCCTTCATTATCTGGAAGAAAAGGCAGATGCTAAATCAAAACTGTCTTGAAATACCACTTCACACCCACTAGGACAGCCATAATTAAAAAAAAAAAAGAGAGAGAGAGAGGAAAATAACAAGTGCTGGCAAGGATGTAGAGAAATTGGAACACTCAGACTTTGCCAACAGAATGTAAAATGGTACAGCTGCTATGGAAAACAGTTTGGTAGTTTCTCCATAAATTAAACAAAGAATGACCATGTGATCCAGCAATTCCACTCCTAAGTATATATACAAAATAATCAAATTATTCATGTGTTCAAACAAAAATGCATACATGAATGTTCCTAGCAGCTCTAGTCACAACAGCAAAAAGGTGAAAATAATCCAAATGTCCATCAATAGATGAACTGACTTTTATATGTATGTGTGTGTATAACTGAATCACCATGCTGTACACCAGAGACTAATACAACATTGTAACTCTACTATACCTCAATTAAAAAAAAACACAGATGAATTGATTAACAAAATGTAGTACACCCATACAGTGGATTATTCAACCATAAAAAGGAATGAAGTACTTTATGTGCTACAACGTAAACTTCAAAAACACTATGCTAAGTGAAAGAAGCCAGACACAAAAGGCTACATATTTTATCATGCCATTTACATGAAATATTCAGGAGAGGCAAGTCCACTGAGACAGAAAGTTTCTATTAGGGGTGATGAAAAAGGTCTGGAACTAGATATGAGTGATGGTTGCACACTGTCATACTTAATGCCACTTGAGTTGGATACTTTAAAATTATTACAATGATAAATTTTAGGCTATCTGTATTTTACCATAATTAAAAAAAAATTAAAAACAAAAGTGAATGCCTTCCTTTAAGAATGTAGATCAAAGCAAATACAGTTCCACTCTGCCAGTGTTACCAGAGCACTTAGATAAAATAATGGGGGAAAAAAATGACATAGTAATAGCTAACATTTATTGAACACATCTTATGTGCTAGACACTGTTCTTCAATTTAAGTAATTTGTCCAAGGTTAAACACCTAGTAATTAGTGGAGCTGGGATTGGAAGCCAGCCAGTTTTGAGTCCATACTCTAAATCAATATATCTTATCACATAAAGTTTACACGACAGAATGGTTTTCTTCTTTGCGGGACATGAACTGACACGAGATGTAACACTATACTTTAGGTAGAAAAGAACGGATTAGCCAAAGTACATTTGGTAATAATGGATTATTGTATAGTCATCAGTTATCCCAGAAAAAAACTATCTAGACATCAAACCAGCTGGACACAAAGTTGGGCGTCAGTTGAAATTTCTGTTAGTTTAGATATAATCACTGCTTTATTTTAAATGACAACAGATACCTGTGACCATCCACAGGTCTGTCTGGAAAATATAAGGTTAGGAAGGGCTCTGAAGATCATTATTAGCACTACACATATTGAGGACATGAGGGAGTGGTAAGGAAGTGGGAAGAAATCCCAAAGAAGACTAGTGACAGAAAAAGTTCTTATATCTGTATAGCTCAAGAGATTTGGATACTGTAAGTCTATGATATAATCTAGAAGTCTATATTTTTAACAAGCATCACAGATGATTCTGATACAGGTCACTTGTGGACCACACACTCATAAGAATGCCTAACCAACAGAGAAAAGCTGTGGTGGTCTGTTAACTTATAGATCCAATGAATTACTTCCTGGAGGTCCATTAGGAAAAGTCATGTGATGGACTGATAAGTATTCAAGTACTAGACTTTCTGAGGTCCCCTGAGAGCCTTGCCTTATGAAGAGTAGGAAAACATTCTAATTACTCAACAGATTTACTGAGTTTCTACTGTACTCCAGAGACTGTGCTAAGTGCTAGGAAATACATAGTAACAGGCAGACAGCTGGACTCTGACACAGAAACAGGCAGGAGAGTGAAAAATTCAGGGAGTTAGAGAACTTTCCTCTACCTAGGACATTTACCACTTGGATAAACAGAAGTTATCCAGCCGTCTAAAAAGAGCCCTCAAGTGGCCAAGAGATAGTACTGCAATACGTCATTTCAAAGGGAGAGACTGCACTGGAGCATAGAGGACAAGACATAATAGAAGCTATATTGTTAGGAGGAAAGCATCAGAAAATTCCTTTAGTTTCTTGTCCTATTAGAAACATTTCTAAAGGTCTTAATCTACTTTACTGCCTAATAATGTACAGAAAAGAGTGACCATCTCTGAATTCCTAACGATCCTGCCATGTCTCAGGGCCACAATGAACACCAATGATCTGCAGAAAATACACCTGAACTCTTACTGACCTCAGGAAGTTTTTTTCTTTAATTAGATTGTTCTAATTTGCTTTCTTTTCCTAAATTTTGAATACAATAAAATATAAATTTGATTAAGGACTCAAATCAACCAATCGCTGATGAAGAGAAATTTTAATGTATCTACTTCCCAGCTTACAAAATTTCAAACCTAGGCCAAGTTACCTAATGTAGCATTGGTGAAAATTTCCTGGAAATTTTTCTATGGGTTTAGGGAAAGGAAAAGAACCACAGATGTAAATGAAGCTTCATTCCTGGCTAAGGGATATAAAATTTCACTGGAAGGCAGGCTCTTCATGGAGCAAAGGATGGTTGCACAGTGATAAAAATAGCAGGTAGGAAAGAAGTAGAGGTTCAAACGTTCTTTGTCTAAAGAGTACTACTGAATATACGTATGTATATGTATGACTAAAACATGCTGTGCACCAGAAATTGATACACTGTAAATATAAACTGACTATACATAAAAAAAATAGTACTAATGAAGCAACTCTTGTAACTCCCTTTGAGAAAATTCTCAGTTGCTAAATAGTAGTGTCTAATTAAGAAACTACTTCAAGTAGTATGTATGTCAATCAAATATATAATTCAATGTTCCTAGGCTTTAAATCTCAGTCAGAGATTTAAGACTTAGTTGTAAATCTTAAATATCTGCCTCAAAGACACCCAAAAGGCCTCCAGTTTAATACTTACCCACACACATTTTGACATCATTCACAGTGAAGTCTGGATCTGGCATCCTATGAAACAAACGCCAATAAGTATAATGGGAAGCACAACTCCTCTAGTCAGGGTGAGTTTTTTCTTAAAGTACTAAGAATTTCCCAGTCAAGACACATCAATCTTCATATTGGTTTAAAAATATATTTTAAATATAAATGTTTATATAAGTACATACTTACATAGGGAAAAAGAATATATGAAAAAAGGTTAAAAGTGGTAATTATCTCAGGGTGGTAGATTCTAGGAGATTTAAATTTTATTTTCTTTATAGCTCATCTATATTTTCTCACTACAACCATTTTTTTTTTAACAAAGGAAGAAAAATACGTATTTTTAAAACTAAATGGGAAATTACTACTGCTTTGGGTTATCAATACTGCATTGTCTATAGCCCTGGGTGTAACATGGCCATTTTGCAACCACATCTAATCAAGCAGAGAACACTTACTTTATTCCAAGTCCATCGGAATTCTTGAAAATCAGAGGGTCTCTTAAGCCACCCCGCTGGATATACTCTACATTAAAATCTGTCACCGTGGGAAAAGAATTGTTAGAAACGCAATAGGTATATAGCTGAAAAAAGACAAAAGGATCATAAAAAGGATCCTAAGTAATAAGCTAGAGATTGTGTTTGCTATCTCTGTGTATACAGTTTTGCTGTTGATAACATGTGCTTGTTATTAAGAAGCATCTCTTAAGATATAGGGAGAGCTGAGAATCAGAGTTATTTCCACAATAACTCAGAATTTAACCAACGGGTGATAGTGCTGTTGAGTCATCTCATAAATCCTAAGTAGAAATTATCATCACCAGCCTCTTAATAGCCAAAAAAATGTATTTCTGTTTACTACAATATGTATCATGACATCATTGTTGGTTTGCCAAGGAACAAAGCTGCATGGTACACATGGAATCCCACCTCGGTTTTGGTGGGACAGGTACGTGCATAAAAGGATCTTCATTCTACTACTCTTAATTAAACCCAAACCAAGGGATGGGAGAAGGAAGAAGCCTTTAGGGAAAAATTCCAACATCATTCCTGCCCTAATAAACGTTTGCTTCCTCTAATATAGCAGAGAATGACTCACAGAGTGGGAAGATTGGGGGGGGGGGCAGTGCATGAGTGGCACTGTATAATAAGAGAAAATAAAGATAAACAGCATTACAGTATTAACAGGCTGCAGAGATGCTGACCTCCAGTTCCTAAAGTCTACAACTTCCCACATCAAGGGGCTGCAGGTCTGAACCCAAATGATACTGACCTTTTCCTTCCATAAAAGTAACAAAATTTGCATTATATTTGTTGGTGTGGAGTTTCTCTTCCAAGTCAAAAGTTCTTTTCCCTTCAATTTCATCATCTGAAATGCCATCATCTTCATAGCGTCGTCGCATGGTACCACGCTGGGGAAAGAGGGACATAAGGATGAAATCAAGCACTCTTTCATGCCCGTCTGAAAGCGATCAGTTTCCCCGACATGTGTGAAGTGCTACTTTCAACTTCAGCTGCTATGTTAAACATCAATTTTTCTTGCCTTTATAGATCTTTTTCTTAACTAAGGATCAGCCAGTGCTCTCAGAATGCACAAATTAACAAAATTTTAATGAGTCACTGGGTCCCCTACTTGTGAATTTTACCTCTGCTTACCCTTTGAGCCTAGAGATACACATTTACAATAAAAATATGACCCAACAGGGTCTACTGAATATTTTGTCTATCATTGCTTATCAGAGTGGGGACAAACAATCTTTATATACAATTTATGCCAGGATACAAAACACAATTTTTTCATGGGGATGGTCATTGCAAGATTAACTTTCTAAAACAACTTTCAAGAATAGACTAAAACATTTGAATTAATGAAACAAACTCTTTTACAGCAGATAAAGAAAGTTAATCTAAGTAACAGCATTCTAAACAGCAGACCATCACTATTTAGCTAAAGATAATGTCTTCCCAAAGAAGATAAACAAATGGCCAACAAGCACATGAAAAAATGCTCAGTATCATCAGTCACTAGGGGAAATACAACTTAACACCACTTCACATCCACAAGGATGTCTATTAACAAAAAGGTAGACAATAACAACTGTGGACGAGAATGTGGAGAAATTGAAACCCTCGTACGGTGCTGATGGGAATGTAAAATGTTGCAGCTATTTTGGAAAACAGTTTGGTAGTTCCTCAAGAAGTTAAACATAGAGTAAGTCATCATATGACCGAGCAAGTCCACTCTTGGGTGTATATCCAAAAGAATTAAAAACACACGTCCATACAAAAACTTGCATGAAGAGGTTCACAGGCATTATTCATTCATAACAGCCAAAAGGCAGAAACAACCCAAATGTCAATCAAACGATGAACGGATTAACAAAATGTAGTACATTTACACAATGGAATATTATTAGGCCATAAAAAGGAATGAAGTACTGATACGTACTACAACATGGAAGAATCTTGAAAATATTATGCTAAGCAAAAGCCAAACACAAAAGACCATGTATCATATAATTCATTTATATGAGATGTCCAAAATAGGAAAATCCACAGAAATAATAACTAGATTAATGGTTGTCAGGGGCTGGGGAGAGGGAGGAACAGAAAGCAACTGTTAACATGGTATGGCTTTCTTTTGGGAGCAATTAAAAACGTTCTGGAATTAATAGTGATATTTGTACAACTCTGTGAATACACTAAAAACCACTGAGTTGTACACTTTAAACAGGTGAATTTTATGGTATGTGAATTATCTCATAAGCTGCTGTTTTAAAAAAAAGATAAAGTGCTGCTTATGCTGCAAATTTACCTTTTGGTATATTTTACTTTAGCCAGTGTTAAATTTGCTGAAATTTCTTGAATACATACACATGGGACAAATGGTATGGGAGACAATGGTAAAGTAGCCCTACTCTACTATGTGCTAGGAACAACCAAACCTGGAATTTAAAGTTAGACACTGATGATCTAGACCTGATCACACAGCACCTGAATTTACATAAACATGTAAGAAAATGAGACACTGGGAAAGGTCTCTAAGGGAATGAGGTCGGGTAAAGTGCAGAAATGAGTTATAAGAAGTAAAAATTAGGAGATGGGTATATCTCAGTGGTAGAGCACATGTGTAGGATGCGTGAGGTCCTGGGTTCAATCCCCAGTACCTCCAAAAAAATTTTTTTTAAATAAGTAAAAATTAAAGGAAATAAAATTGTTATACACCAGACGAGAACAAGATTCAACTTACCAGTTTTAGGTAGAAACACTGATGGATACCTGATAACTTTTCCATATTTGGCAAAAAGCCTTATAACACTCTTACCTAGCAACTTTGTTACCACAAGTCACAACTCAGAGGGCAAAAGAGCCAATTTTAGTAGACCTCTTATTTACTCTAAAAATGCCATCACTGTTCAAATATTTTTAGGACCTTGTATTTGAAGGCGGTGGTGGTGGTGGTGCTATTTTCACTGACAATTTCTTACACAAGTTTATTTTTTGAAAGACATCACTCAGTTCCCTTCCTCACTCTAGTTTATATATGTGTCTTTGAAGAGAACTCCAAAAGATGAGTTCCAAGTACATCATAGAACAAAAGCAATACTATCAGAATAAATGTAATTTCCTATAATAATCACTTCTACAAAACATTCATTTGCACCCAGAAATAAACCCACACACCAGGTCAATTAATTTACAACAAAGGAGGCAAGAATATACAACAGGGAAATGATAGTCTCTTCAATAATGGTGCTGGTAAAACTGGACAGCTACATGCAAAAGAATGAAACTGGACCACTATCTTATATCATACACAAAAATCAACTAAAAATGGATTAAAGACTTAAATGTAAGACCTGAAACCATAAAACTCCTAGAAGAAAACAGGCAATAAGCTCTTTGAGACACTGGCCTTGGCTATTTTGGGGGAGATCTGACTCCAAAGGCAAGAGAAAACAAAGGCAAAGATAAACAAATAGGACTACATCAAACTAAAAAGCTTCTGCACAGCAAAGGAAACCATCAACAAAATGAAAAGGAAACCTACTAAATAGAAGACATTTGCAAATCATATGTCTGATTAACATACAGTTAACATCCAAAATATATAAATAACTCATACAACTCAATAACAACAAAAAACCCAATTTAAAAATGGGCAAAGGATCTGAATTAACATTTTTCCAAAGAAGACATATAGATGGCCAAGAGGCACATGAAAAGATGGTCAACATCACTAGTCATCAGAGAAATGCAAACCAAAACCACAGTAAGATAATCTTACACCTGTCAGAATGACTATTTTTGTTTGTTTGTTTTTTTGGTGGGGGGAGGTATTTAGGTTTATTCATTGATTTATTCTTAGAGGAGGTACTGGGGATTGAACCCAGGACCTCATGCATGCTAAGCATGCACTCTACCACTTGAGCTATACCCAACTCCCAGAATGACTATTATAAAAAGACAACAAATAAGTAGTGTTGGCAAGGATGTAGAGAAAAGGGAACCCTGGTGCACTGTTGGTAGGAATGTAAACTGCGGCTGCCACTTGGGAAAACAGTATGAAGTCTCCTCAAAAAATTAACAATAGAGTTACCATATGATCCAGCAATTTTACTACTGGGTATCTATCAAGGGAAAATGACAACATGTATTCAAAAAGATATATGCATCTCTATGCTTACTGCAGCATTATTTATAATAACCAAGACAGGGAAGCAATCTAAGTGTCCATCAATGGATGAATGAATAAAGTTGTGGTGTACACACACACACACACACACACACACACACACACACAGAGAGAATACTACTCAGCCATAAAAAGGAATGAAATCTTGCCATTTGCGACAACACTGATGGACCCTGAGGGTATTATGGTAAGTGAAGCAAGTCAGACAAAGAAAGACAAATACCACATGATTTCAATTATATGTGGAATTTAAAAAACAAACAAAACAAAATTCAGACTCATAGATAAAGAGAACCAATTGGTGGCTGCCAGAGGGGAGTGAGGTGGTGAAATGGGTGAAAGGGATTAAGTACAAACTTCCAGTTAGTTATAAAGTCAGTCAGTCACAGGGATGTAATGTACAGCACGGGGGAATATAGCTAATAATATCATATTAACTTTATAAGGTGACAGATGGTAACTAGACTTACTGTCACTATACAGATGACCACTCTGCAAAGAATACAAATGCTCAATGTTGTGCACCTGAAACTAATATAATATTGCATGTCAATTATACTTATTTAAAAGCAAAAAGCATTCACTGGCACTGTAGTTCTAATATGCTTGTCCAAAAAAATCCCAGTCAAATTTCAAAACTTTGACATTTCCAAGGTCAACCATTAGGGATTCTTCTTCAGTCAGGATATAATCACCTGGATTATTCCAACATTTCTAACATAATAGCCAGAAGTTCTCCGTCCTTTCTTTCTTTTTACATGTTTTTATCCTTCTTATATTCAAGAATTCTTGGGAGGAGGCTATAGCTCAAGTGGTAGAGTGCATGCTTAGTACGCATGAGGTTCTGGGTTCAATCCCTAGTACCTCCCCTAAAAATAAGTTAAAACCTAATTACCTCCCCCACCCCTGCCAAAGTAAAATAAAATAAAATATTTTAAAAAAAAAGAATTCTTCTTCCACTTGAGTGGAGCAGGAGGAGGGAGGGCATGGGCAGTAAGTGCCGGAGGTAAGTAGGAGCGCGCCCAGCGGCCCAGCAAAGCTGGTGTGGGTCTGTGACTGCACTCATGCCGGGCAGGGCGAGGAGGTGGTCGCTCTGCATCTGCGCAGTGACTTTGGGCACCCAGTACTCGGCCCCGCCGTGCTTTTTGTCACCGGGCACTCCAAGAGCTTAGGGTAACCCCTGGACACATAAAGACAGCCTGCCAGGAGCCCCAGGCTCTTTGGGTGGACACAGCCCTAGGCCTCTAGAGTCCGTGCTGTGCCTTCTCCCTCCCACGGGCCCTCTTGCTGGGAATCTAGGGTCTTCTTTGATAATACAGGACATCTTGAAGCAAGACGTGGATTGTTTACTTAGGAGAGCAGAGAACAGTGACGTCCTCCCTCTCATTTACCCTTTTTGCCACGGGGCCATCACCCAGGCTGGTCTTTGTGACTGACGTCCCTTCACTACCTCCTGTCCCTGTCTCCATTTTTGCAGATGTCCCCCAGCATGGCTAACATTTCTCAATATGTCTGATTCCTCTCAGTCTCTTGCTGCAGTATTTCATCCCTGAAGCCTCCCACCCTGACCTCCCTGCTCTGTGCTCCCACTGACCCAATGCTGCCCTTGTCACAGAGCCTGCTGTCTTTTCACCCCATCAGAATGTAAGTTCCCCGAGAGCTGGGACTCTGCAATGCAGCAAGTTCAAAGTGATAGCTAACAACTGAACAAAAATGTTTTCAGACACACAGAGTAAAAAATTCAGAGTGTAAAAGACTGTTGGGTGAAAACTCAGTGTTCTTCCCACTCCTGACCTCCATGGCCTAGTTCCCCTGGGGAAGAGATAAAACAGTTTTTCATGTGGTAACAAAGAAACTATGCATGTGTGCGTGTGTATCTAATGAGTTTATATGAAAGTGTGATCCTCTTACTCAACCTGGCTTGGAGAGTGTTTACCTTCTGACACACAGATTGATTCAGTCCTCCTAATGGCTGTACCAAATTTTATTACCATTATAATTTATTTATCCTGTTTCTTGTTGGTTGAAATTTAGGTTTATTCCAGTCTTCAATATCCTTGTACAAATGTCTTCCTATCCAAGTATGAGTATTTCTGTAGGCTGAATTCCTTAGTGCAGAAGGGCTAGGTCAAAGGGCTTTCCATAGACTCCCTAAATGGGTATGTGATCTCTTAAAATAATAAATAATATTTCCTTGTAGTTTTGTTTCCTAAAAGTATAATCAAACATTTCAATGCTTCTGTCAAATTTATTTTTATGTTGATCATCTCTACCACTAATAGAATCATTTTGAAGCTAGAAAAATCTGTATTGTAAACATGTACATATTTTAAAGTCATTTGTATTTCACATTCTTCTGTCCATATTCAACCCATTTTTCCATTAGGTTGATGGTGTTACTGTTTTCTATGGACACTTTACATATTAAAAAATTAACCCATTGTTTAAAAAAAGTGTTTTTTTCCAAAAAAGAATTCTTCCAGTCTCAATATGGAGTGTAAGGATATAAGAAAGGCTCCTGCTTCAGCCAAGCTGCACCCAATTCTTAAAGACAACAGAAAAGTGAATTTGAATTCTTGTTTTCTTTTTGATTACTGCATTTGGAAGGTCAACAATAATGTGATTATCTGTGTCAGTTTTAACACTATCAAGGATAAGGGTTTTTCCCATTCCCCTAAGCGTAAACATCTACAGCAAATCTCTAAGTGCTTTAAAAACATATTCAATCCTCACAATAACCCTGGAAAGCAACCACCAATCTCCTCCAGCCTACCAATGTTACCAAATAATTCGAAATGGTTTACTAGCATGCCACGCTTTTTTATTCTAGGTGTTTTTCGGCAACCTAAAGGATGTTTTTTTGCCTCCCACAGACACCAGCCCTCGCTGAACCCAATGTCACAGTAACAGCAGGCACAAACTGAACACTGAAATCTATTGCAACTACCCTTCACTCAAAAGCAATTTGTACTTTCTAGGGTTAACAGTGAGTTATACTCTTGAATAACCAATCAGTTTATTTTATTCAGATGACCAAACTATATAGCAAACTCATGTTTTCCAGAATCCCAAATAATAAAAAGAATTTCAAAACTGCCTTAAAAAATTTACCACTCCTGATCAAGTGATATAGTTAATTATCACTTTTAAATGGTAAAAAAGTGGCCACACAAATGGAATCTCAGATTAACTCAAGTTCTGACAGCTACGTCAAGCTGAAGGGATACAGGTATTAGTTACACCACCACTCTCCCAGATGGCTAGCTGTAGAAAAGACAATGGTGCAAGAGTAGATGCAAACAGGTATTCAATCATTACATAGAAACTTCTGGCATTCTCTTTTCTAAACATGTGGTAAAAAAGAATGATGGAAAGGGCATTTTCTCAAAATGTCTTCATGTAAGACACCTAAAAAGTAAAAAAACAGATAAGAGTCAGGAAGTCAGGAATTTTGAGCAGAGAATATTCACTGATGCTAGCAGCCATCTGTTTCTCTTAGATATTTGGGGGAGTGGAATGGGGTGAGAAAGACAGAAATCATTTTTTAAAGGTCAGATAAAAGAAGACTTGCTATAGAAAAATGGCTAAGACATCCAAAGTTAACATATACTCTAGAAACATCATGTGGCAATTAACATGTTTATTACAACAAATAACATTGTAAACTGCTTATGAAATTATGCCTATAATATAGCAACATTGTTTTTTTAAAAATACACGCATAGGAAAGAAACACTGGAAGACAACAGTTCATGTCTGTTAGCTTTCAGTGATAAGGTAGGTAGTGGGTCTTCAGGTTCCCCATACTGTCTTTCAATACTTAACTTTCCTTTAATGTTTTTATTATAAAATAACATAATAAAGGACAAAAACCACATGATCATCTCCATAGGTGCAGAAACAGTATCTGACAAAATTCAGCACCCTTTCACAATAAAAGACATTCCACAAATTTGAAACAGAAGGGAACCTCTTCCAGCTGATAAAGGGCATGTACCAAAACCCACAGCTAATATCATGCTTAATGGTAAAGACTGCAAGCTTTTCCCTGAGATCAGGAACAAGATAAAGATGTCTACTCTCATCACTTCTATTCAACACTGTATTGGAGGTTCTAGCCAGGGCAATTAGGTGAGAAAAAGAAATAGAAGTTTGAAAAGTTTTGAAAAAGTAAAACAATCTCTATTCACAAATGACAAATAAAAGCTTTTAGAACTAATAAAATCTGTTCTATTTCTATATACTAGCAATAAAAAAATCTAAAAATGAACGTAAGAAAACAATTCCATTTATAATCACATGAAAAAAAAAATACTAAGGAATAAACTTAACAAAAGAAGCCCAAGACTTGTGTACTAGGAAAAAAAAAGTATTGAAATAAATTAAAGATCTAAATAAATGGAAAGACGTCCTGTGTTCATGGACTGGAAGATTTATTATTAAGATTGCAATATTCCCCAAATGGATCTTCAGATTCAACACAGAGCCTAACAAAATCCCATCTGCCTTTTTTCTTAAGTAACTAACAAGATCATCTTAAAATTCACACGGAAATGCAAGGGAACCAGAATAACCAAAATAATCTTGAAAAAGAACAAAGTTGGAGGACTCACTTCCTGATTTCAAAACTTACTCTAAGGCTATAGTAATCAAGACTGTATGGTGTTGGCATGAACAGACATACAGAACTGAAAATCCAGAAATAAACCTTTACATTTACAGTCAGTTGATTTTCAACAAGGATACCAAACAATGCAATGGGAAAAGAGTTCAAGAAATGGTGCTGGAATAACTGGGTATCCACATGTAAAAGAATGAAGCTAGACCTATACATCATATCTTGTATTAAAAAAAAAAAACCTAACAAAATGGATCAGATTTTTTTTTTTAATTTAAGTACAGTCAATTATGTGTCAATTTCTGGTCCTACAGCACAATGTCCCAGTCATACATATACGTACATATATTCATTTTCATAGTTTTTCTTCATTAAAGGTTATTACAAGATATTGAACAGCCTCCTGTGCTATACAGAAGAAACTTTCTTTTAATCTATTTTTATATATAATGGCTAACATTTGTAAATCTCCAACTCCCAAATTTATTCCTTCTCACTCCCTTTCCCTGATAACCATAAGATTGTTTACTATGTCTGCGAGTCTGTTTCTGTTTTGTAGATGAGTTCATAGTCTTTTTTTTTTTTTAGATTCCACATGGGTGATACATGGTATTTTTCTTTCTCTTTCTGGCTTACTTCACTTAGAATGATAATCTCTAGGTCCATCCATGTTGCTGCAAATGGCATTATTTTATTCTTTTTAATGGCTGAGTAGTATTCCACTGTATAAATATACTGCAACTTCTTTATCCAGTCATCTGTTGGTGGACATTTAGGTTGCTTCCATGTCCTGGCTATTATATATAGTGCTGCTATGAACATTGGGGTGCACGTTATCTTTTTGAATTAGAGTTCCCTTTGGATATATACCCAAAAGTGGGATTGTTGAATCATCTGGTAAGTCTATTTTCAGTCTGTTGAGGAATCTTCCATACTGTTTTCCATAATGGTTGCACCAAACTACATTCCCACCAGCAGTGTAGGAGGGTTCCCTTTTCTCCATACTCCCTCCAGCATTTATCGTTCGTGACTTCTGAATGATGGCCATTCTGACTAGTGTGAAGTGATACCTCATTGTAGTTTTGATTTGCATAAAATGGATCAGATCAGATTTTAAACTAACTTAAATGTAAGGATTAAAACTACACAATTGTTATAAGAAAACGTGATATAAATAATGACTTTGGATTAGGCAATAGTCTCTTAGATAAGATACAAAAGTACAAGTAACAACAACAAAATAGATTAACTGGATTTCCTCAAAATTAAAACTTTTTGTGCTTCAAAAACACTATCAAGGAAGGTAAAAGGCAAACTACAGAATGAAAGAAAATATTTGCAAATTACTTACCTCATAAGGGTCTAATGTCTAGGATATATAAAGAACTCTTAAAACTTAAAAATGAAAAGACAAAATAAAAATGGGCAAAGGTTTAAATGAGTATTTTTCAAAGATATACAACTGGCTAGCTCAGTAAAATGCACCTAAATTGGAAACTAAGAAGTAAATCTGTCTCTTTTTTTTTGCAGATAACCTAATTGGTTATATAAAAATCCTGTAGAATGTACAAAAATTCTACTAGATCTTAAAAATGAGTTTAGCAGTGTTGTAGAATATAAAATCAATACACACAAAAACAATTTTATTTTTATATACTAGCAACAATTAGAAATAAAATCATAAAATATATCACTTTCCATAGCCTCAAAATTATTAAATGCTTACATATAAATATAACAAAGTTGTATAAATTATGTACAAAATAATTTTAATTGAGACCCTTTACATATTATAGGAATATTTTCTTCCCTTAGTACTTTTCCTATGCATTAAAAAAACACTTTAACTGAACATATAATTAAAGTAAGATAAATTATTATTTAAAAAATACACAACTGGCCAATAAGCACATGAAACATCATTAGTCATTAACGAAATGCAAATCAAAACCACAAGATACACCACTTCACACCTACCAGTCAGATAATAATTGTTGGTGAGGATGTGAAAGAAGCAAAACCCTCACACACAGCTGGTGGGAACACAGATCAGTACCTCTTTGGAAAACAGTCCGGCAGCTCTTCAAATTGGTCAAGGAGAATTACCATATGACCCAGCAATTCCATTCCTAGCTATCTATCTACTTAAGAGAATGAAAACATTTGTCCACACAAAAATGTGTACACAAATGTTCATAGCAACATTATTCATTATAGCCAGAGTAGAAACACCCCAAGGGTCCATCAACTGGGGAAGGATAAATAAAATACAGTACATATCCATACAATGGAATATGGTTTAGCAATAAAAGGGAGTGAAGTACTGATAAATGCTACAACACAGATGAACAATATGCTAAGTGAAAAAAGCTAATCACAAAAGACATTGTATGTCTTTTATGATTACATTTATCTGAAATGTCCAGAATAGGCAAATCTATATAGACAAAATAGATTATTAGTGATTGCCGGGGCTAGAGTGAAGAGAGATGGGGAATAACTGCTAATGTTTACTGGATTTCTTTGGGGTAATGAAAATGTTCTAGAATTTGATATTGGTAATGTTTGCACAACTTTGTGGATTTACTAAAAATCACTAAATTGTACACTCTAAAAGGGTGAATTGTATGGCATATGAATTTTATTTCAGTACAAAATAATGACTGGCAATCTATAAAAGAAAAAAGGTAGTACAACGTATATTTTTAAGTAAAGCAGTGTATTTCTATAATACGAATAAAGTTTGATGTAGACCAACAGAAGGCACACTGCCTAATAACATTTTTTGAGAAAGCAGAATCTTTTTCTAGACAATTTCCATTTTAATTTTATATGAAAGGAAGCACAGACAAGTGACTAAAAAAAGTTATTAAGTATTTAGTGAACTACCATGTTGTGCCAGAAAGGCAAAAGCAGTTTGTTAGTTCAGAGAATTTCCACTCCATCTATTGATGTTATTCAGACATTAACAGATTAAAGGAGAAAAATTACATGATTTGCTAGATCTGTGCTGTCCAAAATGTTAGCCACTAGCCACATGTGGCTATAAGACATTAAGATTAAATACATTTTCAACAAATAACACAGGGAAAATTTGATATCTGCATGTAAGACAATGAAGATATCTTACCTTACACCATATAG
This sequence comes from Camelus bactrianus, assembly GCF_048773025.1. Taxonomy (NCBI): domain Eukaryota; kingdom Metazoa; phylum Chordata; class Mammalia; order Artiodactyla; family Camelidae; genus Camelus; species Camelus bactrianus. The sequence goes on from NC_133548.1 coordinate 5,344,958, forward strand.
TACAAAAATTAACTCAAAATAGATCAAAGACCTAAATATAACAGCTAAAATTATAAAAAGCTTAGAAGAAAACATGGGAAAATCACATACTGGCTTTAGTGAGGATTTCTCTTAAACATGACACCAAAAGCAAAAGCAAAAGCAAAAAAAAAAAAAAAAAAAAAAAAGCCACAACCCAAATTGCACTTCATCAAAATTAAAAACTTTTGTGCAAAGGGCACTATCAACAAAGTGAAAAGGCAAACCACAGGATTGTTCAAGAGAAAATATTTGCAAATCATATGTCAGATACGTGATTAATTTCTAGAATGGATGAAGAACTCTTACAAATCAACAACAAAATAAGCAATCCAACTCAAAAATGGGCAAAGGAGGACTTAAATAGAAATTTCTCCAAAGAAGATATACACATGAAAAGATGCTCAACATCAGTAGTCATCAGGGAAATGCAAATTAAACCCACAATGATATACCACTTCACATCCATTAGGACTCCTATCATCCAAAAAAACCCAAAAACCAAAAAACAAAAACCCCTCAAAATAACAAGTATTAGTGAGGAAGTGGGGAACCCTCATGCACTGCTGGTGGCAACATAAAATGGTGACAGCCTGTGTGGAAAACAGTATAGCAATTCCTCAAAAAATTTAACATAGAACTGCCATATGATCCAGTAATTCCACTTCTAGGTATATACCCTAAAGAACTGAAAGCAGGGACTCAAACAAACACTTTTATACCAATGTTCATAACAGCATTATCCACAGCAGTCAAAAAAGGTGGAAATAGTTCCAAATTTCCATCGACAGATAAATGACAGATAAATGGTGTTTATATACACAATGAAATATCATTCAGCTATTATAAGGAATGCAGTTCTGACACATGCTGCAACATGGAGGAACCTTGAAGACATTATGTTAAGTGAAATAAGTCAGATATAAAAGGATAAATATCGTATGATTCCACTTACGAGGTACAAAGAATAGACAAATTCATAGACAGAAAATAGATTAGAGGTTACCAGGTAAGAATGGAGACTTCTTTATGGTTAAGAGTTCCTATTTGGAGTAATGAAAAAAGTTTTGGAAATAGTAATGATGGTTACACAACATTGTGAATTAATGCCACTGAATTATCCTCTTAAAAATGGTTAAAATGGCAAATTTTATGTTATATATACATTCAGCACAATTTTAAAAAAATTAAAATGTAATAGATAAAAAAATTACCCTTTAAAAATCACTGGACAAGTCTTATCAGTTTATATCAAACAGTTTTTCTTACTAAGATAATCACCCTGTGCGAATCAGGAATTTGTATTATTTTACAAAGGAAGAAGAAAGATAAAACTGACCTAAGTTAAACTTTTTAGATAATAGCAGAAAAACAAGAAAGCAAAAGTGTCTAAAGAAAGAACTTATCCAGTGTCAATTCTACTACTCTACTTTGCTGGGTCATCATAGGCAGTTAAGTAAACCCTAACCTCTCTAGATCCTAATTTTCCCTTGGAAGTAAATAACTGAAGGTCCCTTTGTGTTTTAAAATAAAGTCCTCTACAATCTGATTCCAGCTAAAATCTCAGCCTCCCCACTTCTTTTTTTTAAACATTATATACCATGTTGTAATTTTGCTACATACCAATGCCCCAGGTCTGTCTGCCTTTATTCAAAGAATATTTAAATTCCAGACCCAGCCCTACTCTGTCCTAACCAGGGACTCTGAGAGAGACCTGGTGGTGGGTTGGCAGGGTAGCCTAGCCCTCCTAGGGACTTCCACCTCTTCCTCCTGTTCTCCCACCCCCCATCTCTTTATATTAAACAAACTTCCATGTATCTCAGTCAACCATATGTTAGAGGTAGTTCTTTCTGGAGACCTTAGGCAATTCTCATTCCCCAAGGGATACAAAGGAGACAGAGAATGAAGAAATTGTTTTTTTATTAATGACACCCGGAAGGGCTACTGCTCTGAAGGTGAACTATGATGCCAAGGCAAAATAACAGTAGTAACAGCAGCTAACATTTGAGTGCTTACCACATACCAAGTACTATAATAAGCACTCTGCATGTATTAACACATTTAAACACAACATCCCCTGTAAGAATATTATTCTCTCAACTTTACAAACAAGGAAAACGAAAAGATAGAAGTAACCTGCCCAAGTTACAAAGGTAGTAACTGATGCAGCTGGGATTAGAATCCAGGCCCCTTGGTTCTAGAACCAATGGTTAACCACTACTCTATACTACTGAAATCATTTTGGAATGAAACTTCACCCAGACCAGTAACTTGAGCTGGAAGTAAAAATCATTTTGGAATGAAACTTCACCCAGACCAGTAACTTGAGCTGGAAGTAACTGTCAAAGGAAGGAGACCCCAGACAGCTGAAATGGCTCTGGCAGAGACAGGAGGTAAAGTGGTGGGATCTGTTGGCAACAAAGGAGACTATCAATCAGAAAACCATGCTTGGTACAAAGAAGATTAGAAAAGGATCTTCCCCAAGAGCAGGGGGTTTCTGGTATCTGCTAAGGGACATTACATTTCTAGCTATACCACTGTTAACTTAACATTCCACCATTCCTGATTTCTGATTCTAGCTTTTACTTGACAAATTATTTTACTGGACAGCCAGCTATTCTGGCTGAAATAAAAATACTGCTGTTCCTAATCAGAGACCATTTTATAACACAGAGTGCTTTGAAGTTAGAACATTTATTGTATATACTACTAAAAAGTTTGTGCTCATTCTCTGCATTTATAGTTCATGACATTTATTACACACCCTCTGTAAAGATGAAATTGCCAATATTTTTTACCAAGACTAATTTCTACATCTCCTATTTTCTCTAAGATTCTGACTATTTTACTCTACTACCTGAGAGAAAAGTTTTAATTACAGAGCCTCTTTGCTGGTTATGGTGTAAGATGGCAAGTAACAAGTAGATTTTCATGTCCCACATTATAATACTGCTTTTAAAAAAGTTTGAGGCATCTTTTTATAAACTTATAAAGCTATATGAATTAAATCTGAATCTTTCTAACATACACCAAATCCCTACTTGGTAAGTGCTTAATAAGCTCTTATATATACTTTAAATGAAGAAGCAAGCTTAGGGTTCTCACCTGGCCCCCTTCATAAAAGTATGAACATATATATATCCCAAAAATCAACTGAACTACAAAGTGCTGTTCTCATTTTCTTTCTTTCCATATTTTTGAAAATCTTAACAATTACCACAAGGTCACACATTGTGGGGGATACGTATGTAGACAGATCACTGTCTACCCCTTCCCTGTGTGTGTGTGTGTGTGTGTGTGTGTGTGTGTGTGTGTGTGTGTGTGTTCATATGGGTGTTTGTGCTACAAAAATTACTATTTGAACACTTACTCAAAAAATAGAACACACTGAATATGGAGTAACAGCCAAAAATGCTCTGCATACAAAGATAAAAGGCAGTCCTAGGAGACCGCTGGCCAGTAGGGGGAGACAGACACGTAAATAAATTGTAATTACAATTCAATGTGATACGTATTAATACAGGTATACAAATCTTATTAAAGTCCAGGAGGAAGAACAGCCAACAGAGTGGTTGGTGAAGGCTCCCCATAAGATGTGACTTAAGAGGAAATGTTTCTTTATTCAATATAACTACTAAGTTCCAAGGACTATGAATACAGACTATATGTTGCTACTCTGTAGCAGTGACCTCTTCAAATTTTTTGGGGCTTCCCTCTTACCCTACTGGATCACTCAGTACCTCCTTAATGACAGATAGACAGACAGACAGACAGACAGACAGACAGACAGACAGACAGATAGACAAATAAAAGGTTGTAATTTTTTAGAAAATTTGTTAATTTCATTACACCTCATGAGGGACTTTAATGGAAACACCGTAAGGTAATACAAAAACAGTGGGAATCACTGCCTTGCAATGACTGAAATCTGGGCCCAAGTTTTTATCTTTTGATGTAACATTTACTGCCTTTAAAACAATAAACAGCCTGAGCACAAGGATAAAGGAAGACACATCATTTTAGTTTTTTAACGTAACTGCCTTAATATATTACAAAGAATGTATACTGATCAACTGACATGGTTGAAAAGCTTGCATTTCTTTTGTTGGAAGTTCAGCTAGGTCAGTCTTCAAATATTTTCTGGGCTAATTTAAGATCAACTTCTGCAGAGATGAACAGTACACAGAACACTTTCTATATATGAAAAACATTAGCAAATCACAGCAATTCCAACTAGACAGAGCAATCCATAAAAGGAAGGAATCATCTATAGAATTTGGCAAGAAGCTTATACACACCTAAGTCTCTTTTGATTAAAAAAAAAAAAAGCTGGGAATGCTCAAAAGAAAAGGGATATATACAACACAAAGTGAACTTTTCACTAAAGTTCCCTCAGAACTAATGTCAAATACCTACTATATACAGAATGACCCTGAAATTCTTTGAGTCAGGATACACTTACTCGACCACAAATATGCCCTCCAAAAAACCAATTGGCTGAGAAGTGAGTTAAAGTGCTGGATCTCTTCCACCAACATTCTCTGCTTTTCTACATACTACTTGGTATAATCAACTGTTTAGTATGTTTGCTACAAATTTAATCATGATATTGTCACATTTCTGTAAAGGAAAAAAACTGGCTACAAGCAGCAAAATCATTCTCTGAAACTCAGGATGAAGATAGGCATCTCAACACCAACTTGAAGAGAAAAAATTTGGACTTCAGACATTATACCAAAAGCACATTTTTGTTTCCCTAAAGCTTTTTAATAGAATATACATATAGTCTCCTCTGTGGATACTGGTAAAAGCAGTACTCAGTAATATGACCCTTTCTATCAACTGCAAGAAGTTTGATGAGTTTATCCTCCAAAAGTAGCCTAGTCAAACCATCAGAGAAACTGGAAATAAGCAAGCAACAGCATCTATCATTGTCAAAGTCATCTTGGTGGTTTTATTTCTTAAGTAACTGGGAAATAAAGATGTGTAATTCCTCACTCTACCTTCTGTCCTACTCTTTCAAATCTTCATCTCCTTTTTGTAACCACAGAATGATTTTCTAAACTTAGTACTCTATCTGACATTCAAAAATTAATCGGAGTTAAGTGAAATCATAACACAAAAGAAACATTAAATATTTGCTTTTTCTAACTGTTCATTTCTTAGAGCAGAAAAGGGAATTTCAGAGCGCCTAATCACTAGGAAATAAACTTCAAATTACCTGCACACAGTCAAAAGTGGAAAAAATAATGAATTCAGAAATACCCAGTTTCCTCCTCAACTCAAAAAATTTAGCCAGTGAACATCCACTGATATTCAAATACTCCCTGAACACTCCTGTTTACTGCCTGGTTTGTTTCTATAGCAACAGACATCCAGAACACAAAAAATGAAGATAATGCCTAGTTTTTTCACCATCTTCTGTAACTGATGCAACTCTAAGTCACTATTTTGATACATGGTGCAAGCCAGCCATTTCAGTTCCTAGAAGGTAAAGACTGGTATACTTGTCAGGGAAAACAATTTATAGAAAAAAATAAAAGGCCCCTAGACGTTTACCTTAAATCTAAAGGGGAAGTAAGAGCGACTTTTCTGCCAGTCACTGAGAAACCTAAAGGATACCTTTAGTGAACCTAAAGGATAGCCTGTTCTAGAAAACATGGGCTCTAGACATTTATTTAGTAAATGATATAAACCATTAACTGTTTCACACATGCTGCTTCTCCTGTTTTAGGTGAGTTGGGGGAGATAGTAAGCAGCCACTTGTAACCAAAAGATATTATATAAATGTACCTATTTCCAGCCCTACTATATGCTGATCAGGATGCTTTCCCCTATGGCACTTCTCTCTGGAGCTATGATTAATGTTTTGATTCATACACAAAAGTCAAGCTCTTAACTAACATATGACCTCCTTCAAACTGTCAAACTTGAGATTTAGAGGAATCATGGAATTTCACGTCTGAGTCAAAGTTCTGGGAGGAACTGGCAAAAGATCAAGAGCTGGTATTTTAAATTGTCCCCCCAAAATACATATATTCCTCCCCTCCCCCACTACCATGACATTATAATCCTGGCAAGACCTATTTCCTTAGTTTTCAGTCACCCATTTGTGCCAACTAAAGTTAAGGCACAGAAAACTGTCTTCACTTCTGAATTCACCTAGGAGTGTTACTGTAAGAGTGGTAAACTGACTCACATCATTAAAAAGTCCAATAGTAAAAGGAATACTTAATAAAGCAGTTGTGCTCTAGCTACCAGAGAAACCAATAATGCAAGTTAATGATTACATTTGCTAAATTTCTCCAGACATCTAAAGCATTACCAGTCACCTTCAACTAAGTGAAAATTCTTAGAAAATTCATTTTCAGGTGTGACTCTATTTATTATCTATTGTATTTAGCAAAACTATATAACGAGAACAAAGGAACTGGAGTCAAAAGTAGGTATGGGTCTGTGTTTAGGTACCACTACTTTGCACTTCAAATTCCCTAAGCTTCAATCTTCTTGTGTGAAGATGTCAAGAACTTCACCTAACACACAGGATTGTGGTGAGGTTTAAAAGAGAATATACTATGAGAACTCTGCCAACTGTCAAGTGCCCTATAAACTAAGAGAGAGACTATATGGAGTAGTGGCAGCATCTAGGTAAGCTACTTAACTAACAATTAGAATAGAAGCCACTGCACAGGGCTGCATAAGGATTAAATGAGGCAAAAGATGCACAGTAGCCAATATGTGCTCAAGAAATATTAGCAATTGTTTTGAACATGAATCAGTATTGGCCTCAGAAACCAACTATCTTTCACACAAAAAAAGTGGTCTACATAGCTAGAGACAAGTCATCTTCACGTGCCTTTTCTCAAACAACACTAAACATTAGATAAAACTTGCTCCTTCTTTATCATCCCCAGTGGCAGGTTCCTAATAAGTTTTCTAAGTCTATCCCTTTCAGGAGCTCTTTTAAGTTCCACCATCTCTAAATCTCCTCATACCAAATGTCTAATTCTAGGGATGAAATTTTATGAAATCCAACAACTGTATTCACTCCACCCCCAAACTGCCAGTAATTAAATATGAAGAAGTCATTTCCAGAAGATGTTATCTGGAAGAAGCTTCTGTTCTAAGTGGTAGAGTTGGTTCTCCTGTTGCTGATTTCTAGGCTGGAGCTTAAAGGAACCAACATATGTGAACAGGGGAAGTGTAGAGCCACAAGACAGAGCAGCAACCTGCTTACACAAGAACAAGTTTCTGGACATCAAGATAGTTAGATCAGAACAGAAGGCTGAAGACAGGCTCAAGGAGAAAAAAAGAGTGACCAACCAAAGTAGAAGGCTTAGAACACAGTTCAAATCTTGATGTAAAAAAATTTTCACGCCTGCTTGCCTGTGTGGCTCTAAATTTCAGAAGGTGCTACCGAAGTAATCATTACATACATTTACAGAGAATTAAACTGTCCTAATCTGAATTATTTGGCATCTATTGCTATGATTCTCTTGCATTGTTGGGATGTAATAAAAGAAACTCTGGTGAAAAGCATGCCAATTATGTTGGAATTTTATATTGCCAACCGAAAAATGGGGAATAACCAAAGAAATTGAAGTGATTTAATAAATTATAATTCATTCTTTACTATACTTGCTTAGGAAGCTTGCTTAGTAGTGGAAGAAAGTTCCTAAGAGAGAGTGAAGAATCAGAACAGAGACCTAAAAAGCTCTTTTCCCACCAACATACTCATAGGGATTCTAAGCCTGTGTTCCAACGCCTTTGTACTAGGACTTACATGTCTTGAGTGCTTACTATAGGCTGAGTTCTAAGACACAATAGAAATAAATAGCATAGAGTTGCTATTTCAAGAAGATCACAATTTGTTTGGAAAACAAAACCCACTTAACTAAGAAAAGTCTAAAGGCATAGGAAAGAGCAGAATGAGAACAAGTACTCAGAGTAGACTTGGACAGTCCAGTTTCATACAGGTGAGTGTTGCTAAGAAATGCTACAGCTAAATATCAGTGTGACTAGATGTTACCACATCTTCTATCATAATAACAGTGAACATATGAATGCTTCCTACGTGCTAAGGACTTTCAAGTCCATTTTTCTAGCTCATTTAATCCTCGCCAACAACCCTATGAAGTAAGATAGTAAAATGTCAATTTTAGTTACGAGGAAAGAAAGAACCAAAAAGGTTAGGTAATGAGCCAGGATTACTTAACAAGTAGCCAAGCCAGGACTCAAACAGAAGTCTAACTATTATTTAAAAAGCCTATATTCTAGTCAAACTCACAGCAGCAGAAAGTGAAATAGCAGTTGCCAGGGACTGAGGGGAAGGGGCAAGTGGGGAGTTGCTGTTCAGTGTGTATAGTTTCAGTCATGCAAAATGAAAAAGTTCTAGAGATCTGTTGTACGTTGTTCTTATAGTTAATAGTACTGTACAAAAAACTTGAGTATAGATCTCATGTTATATATATTTTTTAAACCACAAAAAAGTGTGCAAAAAACAGACAAAAAAATAACATAAAACAAAAAAACAAGCCTACCTTCTTAACCCCTACACGAGAAGTTCTCAAATGTTCTGGTCTCAGGAACCCCTTACACTTTCCAAAAAAAATTTTGTTACATAACATAAATTAACCCATCTGTTATAGGCTAGGAATGTTTCAAATGGTGGCACTTCTACTGGTCCTTCAATTCCTTCAGTTTTCTGATGGCAGACTTTGATGGCAGAAGAGGTGTTGTAGGTCCACCAGCTACTGCTTTCATGCAGGAACCACAGTGCGAGATGCCTGCAGCTCATCTCTTCATCTTGGTTTTGTCACAGAAGGAGCAAGTGTACTTGGCACGCTGGCTGATTTCAATCCTCTTCACCATTTTCTGGAGGGAGGCACCATAACGGGTCCCGCATTTACTGACGATTCTGACCTTCTTGGTGGGTTAGCCATGTCAGCACAAACTAAGTCTAATTAAGCCCAGAGAGCAGGAACCCCTCACACTCTTAAAAATTACTGCAGACCCCAAACAGCTTTTGTATATGTGGGTTATATATGTCAGTCTTATGATTACAAATTAAAGCTGAGGAATTTTCTAAACATTTAACTGTCAAACAAGACAATGTCTTGTATTTACACAAAGGCTCGAGGAAAACTTCAGGATTTCAAAGTAATGATTCACTGGACCACAATGAGGGTACAGAGATTATAGCAGGTATAATCAGAAGTAGCTAGTAAGAGCACATTATGAATACTAAAAACTGAGTTAATCTCTGGAAAAAAAGAGAAAAACACATTTACATCCTACTACCTTACAAAATTTTAGAAAACAAAAGAATACACAAATATACATTGCATTAACCCTGACAGCAATGTCAGCACATCAAGTAATTCTGGAAAATGCCACTGTATTTCTGGAAAAATTTCTACTTATTAAAGAATGAGACAGAAAAGGGCAAATAACATTTTAGTATTACTGTGAAAATAGTTTTGACTTCATAAACCCCTATACATAAAAGAATCCTGGGTATATAACATACTGTGGGAATCACTCTTCCACACCAATCTTCTTTAAACCATGGGTCATAAAAATCAACTCAGGTCATATATGCATGTTTTTAAATGAAAGAATAGAATTAAATGAAATGGACAGTATCAGAAAACAGTATGGGTAAGTATCATTTCCTGAAACTTTCATTACAGTTATATACACCCATGTGTATGAGAGTACTAGTTCCTAACAGAAAACGTATTTCCTACTGCAGCTCAGTCAAAACTGTGAAAAAACTGTACAACATACTAATTTCCCTATTCTACTGTCAAAGCAAAGGCTATATACATATAACCTATAATCTGTATACTGAAAAATGAGAATGTGATAAGCTAGATATTCTCCAACATGAAGGCAATTCAAAGTCTCAGATGCATAAAATGTCTACAAATTGAAGAAAGTCACAGTTCACCTTACCATGATCATGCTGTTGCCATAGCCATCACTAAAGCTTTTCCTACCACCTTCTCTTCCACAGTCAATTCAGGCAAATAGGTGGGCAAGAGAGGTTATCCAAGCTCCATCAGCCACAAATAATGGTGCTCCTTCCTTCCCTCTAAACAGAGCTCTTGCTCATAATCACAGGGTTTACTTCCTAAATGAAGGGCCTGCCTTCACAGCAACCTGGTCAACAATCACTTTGCTGCTTGCTTTATGGTTACTGCTCTCATTATGAATCTATAGATTTCTTGGGTCAAACGGCAGCATTCAGACAATGGTTTAAGTTGTAGATCTTTCTCCATATCCTGGCAAAGGCAGGCCTGCATCTGGCGAACTGCAACAAACGGAAACAGCACATAGTGAAAGGCAGAGCCTGTCTGCACCAACAGCTGAAGCTCCACCCACAGCCTGGGCACAATCCAGGACACCCAGAGATCTCAACAATGGTCTTCCTGAGAGGCCACAAAGACAGGCTCTACTGGAGGCAGTGGATGAAACATAGCATCACTGCCTCTTCCTCTTTACCAGAACTGAACTATAGAATTTTATCTCAGAAAGAGTTTCTCTGTCAGTCCAAACAGACCAACAAGAAGCCTGGTGAAAATTATCAGAGAAAAGGCAGTGACACATGGCTAAGTTCAGTGATGCATTATAATGACATATACTTTTAAAAACTTGTACTAACGTACAAATAACGTAAGATTTATCATTTTAACCATTTTTTAAATGTACAGGTTCAGTGGCATGAAGTACATTCACACTGTTATGCAACCAATACCCCATCCATCTCCAGAAGTTTTACATTATCCCATGTGAAATTCTGTACTTATGGCATGTACTTTTTCAATGATCCTATTTTTTCTGATATCAACATACCGTAAATTGCAAATGCAACCCTCTCCAAGGACAGACGCAATCCTACTACTATCTTCAAAGTTAGAGGGGAAAAGGCAAATTCTGTGAGAGCAGAAATCTTTCTTTTTACTGCTGTCTCCCAAGAATCTAGCACATGCCTGAAAAATATAGATTCAAATATTCATTTGTTACATGACCAAAGTATTACACCCAGAGTACTTACTAATTACAAAGGGAGAAACAGACCTCTACAATGGAAAGATCTGCTGGTTACCACTTTAACCAGTCTTAGGATAACCTAGGACTGTGTACCTTCTGACTTGATAAAATCAATCACCCAGGAAGCATTATTGCCAAAATTTTTAACATTAATCTAATCCTCTAGACCCAATTTCTAGTTTATGAGGAATACAGTTTAGGAAAACAAATACAATGAGGACACAGACAAATCCAGAATGTAGGAGATTTTAAAAGACAATGTCACTCACATGAGTAGAGTCAACTGATCTCTGACAAAGGACAAAGGGCAATTAAATATTTCCATGTGGAATGGACAGTCTTTTCAACAATTTCAGTGTGCTGAAACAATTACACATTCATATACCAAAATATATATATATCTAAACACTGACCTTATACCTTTCACAAAAATTAATTCAAAATGGATCAAAGATCTAAATGTAAAACACAAAACTATAAAACTTCCAGAAGGCAACAGGAGAAAACTGAGGTGACCCTGGATTTGGCAATGAATTTATAGATACGATACTAAAAACACAATCCATGAAAGGAAAATTTGGTATGCTGGGCTTCATTAAAACTAAAAACTTGTTCTGCAAAAGACACTCTTAAGAGAATGAAAAGACAATCAACAGACTAGGAGAAAATTTTCAAAAAAAAAGAGCTGAAAACTTATGTCCACACAAAAATCTGCACAGTGTTTACAGCAGTTTTTTTTCTTTATTTTTTTTTTAATAGACTTTATTTTTTTAGGGCAGTTTCGGGTTCACAGGATTGAGCAGAAAATAGAGTTCACACATAGCACTTCCCACCCACACATATATACTCCCCTACCCTCAACATCCCTCACTAGTGTGCCATATTTGGTACAATTGATGAACCAACATGGACATGTTACTATCAACCAAAGTCCACAGTTTACATTAGGGTTCACCCTTGATGTTACACATTCTATAGATTTTGACAAATGTATAATGATATGTAGCCACCACTATAGTATCACACAGAATAATTTCATTCCCCTAAAAATCCCTTGTGCTCCATCTACTCAATTCCTCCCTCCCGCTCTCTCCCCAAACCCCTGGAAACCATGATCTTTTTATTGTTTCTGTAGATGTGCCTTTTCTAGAATGTCATTTGGTTGGAATCGTACAGTCTGTAGCCCTTTCAGACTGGCTTCTTTCATTTAGTAATACGTCTTTTAAGTTTCTTCCACGTCTTTCATGGCTTGATAGCTCATTTCCTTTTTTTTTTTTTTAACTGCATATACATTTTTTAATTTACATATACGTACTGTTCATTATATCTAAGAACGTTCAGAGCCTTAGCTTTTTAAACTTTCATAGTTATCGAACGAATAAAGCCAACCACAAAATAAGAATTAATTCAAAAAGATACATACACCCTGCTATTAACAGCAACATTATTTATAATTGCCAAGATATGGAAGCATCCTAAGTGCACATCAATAGCTGAAGAGATAATGAAGTTGCAGCATATATACTTATATATGTAATGGAATACAACTCATCCATAAGAAAGAAGGATATTTTGCCATTTGAGGCCCTTCATTCACTTTTTTTTTCACTTCAAAAACCAGAATTTTATAACTGGCATGAACATTTCCATTACATCAAAAACATCAAAATACCCAGAAATAAACTTAACCAAGGAGGTTATCTATACTCCAAAAACTGAAATGACACAAATGGAAAGATTTCTTGTGCTCTTGGATTGGAAGAATCAAAACCATCAAAATGGCCACACTACCCAAAGCAATCCACAGATTAAATGCAACCCCCGTCAAAATACTCACAGCATTCCTCACAGAACTAGAACAAACCAACCCAAAATTTATTCATAATTTTGTTTTATTCATAATTGCCAAAACTTGGAAGAAACCAAGATGTCCTTCAATAGTTGAATGGATAAACAAATGACGATACAGTCATTCAATGGAATATGATTCAGCAATAAAAAGAACTATCAAGAGGGGGAAGGTATAGCTCAAGTGACAGACTGCATACTTAGCATGCATGAAATCCTCGGTTTAATCCCCAGTACCTCCAAGAATAAATACATAAACCTAATTACCTCCCTCCACCCCCCCCCAAAAAAAAAAAAAAAAAAAAAGAACTATCAAGACACAGAGACATGGAAGAAACGTGAATGCATATTACTAAGTGAAAGAAGCCAGCCTGAAAAGGTTATAACACTATATTTGGATTCCAACTATATGACATTCTAGAAAAGGCAAAACTATAGACAATAAAAATATCAGCAGCTCTGGTGTGAGAGGGAGGAGGAGGGGGATAAATAAGTGAAGCACAGTAGATTTTAGGGCAGTGAAACTATTCTGCATGATACTGTAATGGCAGACACATGATATTATACATCTGTAAAAACCCACAGAACTATAAACACAGAGAGTGAACCCTAATATAAACTATGTTGTGTCTGTGTAGGTTCATCAACTTAAACAAATGTATCACACTAATGCAAAATGTTAGTAACAGAGGAACTAGCAGGGAGAGAGGGGTTACATGGGAACTCTCTGTACTTTCTGCTCAATTCTTCTGCAAATCTAAAACTGCTTTAAAAATAAACTCTTATTAGTTAAAAAAAAAAAAGTCTATGTCACACACACACACAAAAGGATAGGGGGATTGTAACTTTTACTGTAAAGGGCCAGAGAGTAAATATTTTAGGCTTTGTGGGACATAAGGTCTCTATCACAACTATTCAACTCCACCACTATAGCGTGAAAACAGCCATGAACAACACAAATGCATAAGCATGGCTTTGTTTACAGACACTGAAATTTGAATTTCATACAGTTTTTGTGTATCATAAAAAACTATTCTTCTTTTGATTTTTTTCAATCTTTAAAAATGTAAAAACCAAATGACTGGAAAACAAGTATTTAAACAAATACTTACACACAAAGGCTCATCAAAACAGCCAAAAGGTGGAAACAATCCAGATGTACATCAGTGGGTAAAACAAAATGTGGTGTATAACCGTATCAATGAGATTATTCAGCAATAAAAAAGAATGGAGGGGAGGGTATAGCTTAGTGGTAGAGTGTGGGCTTAGCATGCAGGAGGTCCTAGGTTCAATTCCCAGTACCTCCATTAAAAATGAATGAATGAATGAATGAATGAATAAACCTGATAACCTCCCCCCCAAAATAAAAGTTAGCAAAAAATAAAAAATTAAAATTAAAAAAACATTTTTAAAAGGATGAAATATTGAAACAGGCTATAATGTGAATGAACCTCAAAAACACACTAAGTGGAAGGAGTCTGGCACAAAAGGTCACATATTATATGATTTCTTCTATATGAAACATCCAGAATAGGTTAATCTAAAGAAAAAGGAAATCAACTAGTGCTTAGCAGGAGCTGAAAGAAGGAGCTAACAGGGAGACTTTAATGGTAGGGTTTCCTTTTTGGGTGTTAAAATGTCCTGGAACTAGTACACAACATATTGAATGTACTAAATGTCAATGCACTGTAAACTTATTAAAATGGTTAATTTTATGTTATGTGAATTTTACCTTACTTTAAAAACATGTAAAAACTATTCTTATCTAGCGGTCTGCACAAAAACAGGCGGCTAGCCAAATTTGACACATGAGTTGTAGTACATGAACTTTTATTCTAGACTAAAAGAGACTAAAGAATCATAATTAAATGCAATGCATGAACCTGAATTGAATCCCGGATTTTAAAAAGAAAAGCTATTGAGGACATATGGGGAAATGTGATTACTAGATATCACGGAATTACTGTAACTGTCTTAGGTATGACAAAAGATTTGTAATAAGGTCATGTTCTTATTCTTAAGAAGGACATGCTAAAATTTTTTAGGGGTACTATGTCATGATGTGCAAATTACTTTCAAATAATTCAGCCTCAAAAAAATATATACAAAAATAACATGACCATTTTTTAAAAACTGAGGACTCTAGGTGAAGGATATACAGATGTTCATTATACTACTCTCAACTTTTCTGTATTAGTTTTTTCAAAATAAAAGTTTGGGGGTAAGTGTATTTTGTGAAGGAAGAAAACTGCATCTAGACAGCTGAATATAAAGGTTGACAACATCTTAAGCCTAATGTCCTGAATTACTTGGGAGTAAGGACTTCTGAGAACTGGGTTGAGGCCTATACTGGTTCCAGGATCCTCTTCTGGGACAGAAAAGTATTGCGTTTTCAACAACAGGCTTAATTAGGTAGGAAGATTGGTAGGACTCATTCCTTGTGGACACGGGTATAAGAGGCACCATGAGCACTTCAAGAGGAATTCCTGTGAAATAACACACCATACACACAGGCATGCACATAATACACACTCACACAATTTGGCATCACAATTCTGACTGACTTATACAATTACATTTTAAATGTTTTTCCCCACAAAGGGAGAAAAATTTGATTATAAAAGTTAAATGATGCACCCCAATGTTCACAGCAGCACTATCTACAATAGCCAAGACATGGAAACCACCTAAATGTTCATGGACAGATGACTGGATAAAGAAGATGTGGTATATACATACAATAGAATATTACTCAGTCATAAAAAAGAATGAAACAATGCCATTTGCAGCAACATGCATGGACCTATAGATTATCATATTGAATGAAGTCAGAGAAAGACAAATATCATATGATATCACTTATATGTGGAATCTGAAAAAAAAAATGGCACAAATTCGATTTACAAACCAGAAACAGACTCACAGACGTAGAAAACAAACTACAGTTATCAAAGGGGAAAGGGTGGGGAGGGATAAATTAGGAGTTGGGGATTAACAAGACACATATGACTATATATAAAATCGATAAACAACAAGGACCTACTGCATAGCACCAAGGACTATATTCAATTTCTTATAAAAACATATAATGGAAAAGAATTTGAAAAGAAAAAAAATGTATATATGTATGTATATGTATAACTGAATCGCTCTGCTGTATACCTGAAACTAACACTGTAAATCGACTACACTTCAATAAAAAAAATTTTTTTCTAAGTTAAATGATGGCTTAAATATTCTTACTGAACTAAAACTGCTCAATGTCTATGGAATGACCTATATGAAATTCTATAGCAAGGAAAAAAAAGTACTTAACCTTGGTGTAGGTTGTTTTAGATCAGCGAAGTCCAAAAGAAAGATAATGTGAGCCACATATGTAATTTTTTTCCTAATGGCCATATTTTAAGGTGAAATCAATTTTAATATTTTATCTAATCCAATAAATAATTTCATATGTAATCAATAATAGCATTACAGTATGTTATCATTATAAAAACATACATTTTACATTTTTTCATATTAACTCTTCAAGATTCAGTCTGTATTTTACACTCAGATCTCAAATTATACTAGCCACATTTCATGTGCTCAATAGCCACACGTGGATAGTGGCTTACTATACTGAACAGAACAATCTAGTTCTTGGAAGAAGCAACAGAAGCAAAGCTTAGAAAATGAGCTACCAAGAAAGGGGTTTAATTTAAAGGAATCTCCCAAGTCAACATATGCTGGAATTGTTCTATGTTTTCATATGATAATCAGTCAAACAACCATTTACCAAGGTACAATTTACAAACTAAACTAAATCCTGCTCTGGTAGCCTCCATGATATCCTCTAAGCAAAGGAGGTGATTTTCACATCTTTATTCTCAGCAAGGGAGGCTTAACTATACACCCTCCAAACACACATTGGGTTTAGGAGTTCTGCTCTTTGGCTTTCATCACTAGGTTAGGTCTGAAGACTAGGATGGAAAAAGAGGAGTTGAATCTTTTGCTCTACTCTCCCACAATGGTTAGAATTAGTACCATTTTACCTTGGCATTTGTCTTTGTCTACTAACCCCCTCCCCATAGTTTCATCCAACTGACCCCTAATTTCCCATGGAAGAGAGATTACATCAAATCCATGTTCTCTGTTAGATTCCTGCTCCCAAAGTAATTGGCCTCTTCCTCTTGACATTCCCTTAAAAAGAAAATTCTATCAGAAAAAAGTGGTTTTAGGAGAACAACTAACATCACTTCAAGATCAACCTCCTTCCATAAGTGGCCTGGAGTTCATTTCCTGATGTGTATATATTACAGAAAACAAACAAAAAAACACATCACAGGTAGCTATAAAAATAATTGAAATATATTTGAGGATCAATGATATGCAAATAGTAGTTTCAATTACTGTTTCTTACTATCCTCCCCCAAATGCCTCCCTTGCCCCGTAAGGATAGTAGCAAAATTTTCACATTTTTGAGAAAAGGAAACCATTTTTTAACTTGTCAGACTAACAAACAGTATCTTTGACCTCCCATTGTAGAAATTTAAGTAAATTGAGACAGTGAATTTCATAGGTTCTGATATTTTATTGGCCAAAAAAACAAATGTATATTTTTGAGCCAAATGGCTAAATTTCTTATTTCTTTCAGCTTCTTCCCTTTGAATAAACCTTTCTAGAGTTATAAAGAATTCTATGATTTGGCCCAAGATCTGACACTACATTAAAAAATTGTTGAATTTTGCTATCCTTTGGTTACTGAGCCTATAAAATACAGATTCTAATAACCAGTAACTGTAATATTTACAAAGTTACTGAATCATTATCTTTTTATACTTGATCTGTGAAGTAAAAAGTGTGTGTGTGTGTGTGTGTGTAAAGGCAAAGAAGAAGACATGGAAGGATATATAAAGTGATAAAATAGTTACTTTTGGGGAAGGGAGCAAGATTGGAGCGGTTAAGGGGCTCTTTAGCCTTACCTGTATTTTAATTTTATACAATAATGCATTCCTATTGTATCTGTATAATTAAAAACCAGTCAGATTTGAAATATGTAGAACTGGTTGGTTATACATTTTACTAAGTTCTGAAAATTATAACAGATACCACTTATCGAAAGCAAAGCAGTCTATATTCATTATCCCATTAAATCCTGAAACAAGGCAGGTATCATCACCACCCCCAATTTAGAAATGAATAAAATTAGATTCAGAGAGGTTTAAAAGTGCCTTGTTTATTAAGGTCATAAAAATGCTGGGACCTAGAAGGGACTCCAAAATCATACTAAAGCAAACCCACAGGGAATTTGACAGATTGGTTACAGCCCTGCTGCTAAAGGAATATTCAGTTAATTCTGGAGAAAAAGAGAAAAACTTTTTAACTTTTACCATTGTTAAAGAGCTCCAGAAAAAAAATTTTTTGCTTATTTACCTGCCAGCCTCAGTAAAGGAAGCAGTAAGAACATTTTGGGGCTATTTCTTGACCGGCTTATTAACTACGCTGAACATGGTTGTGGCGTCCCAAACCCACTGAAAGCTTAGAGATTGAAGCAGAATTGTAGTGCCAAGTCATGTACCACCAGCCCATACCTCGGCTCTTTTGGTTAATTCTAAGAAAAAGTACAGTCAATAATTTCAGCTGGATTGTACTTTAGGGTGTGGATTATTTGTTTGTGATAAAGGAAAACCCTATGATTTGAGTTTTACCTACCAAAAATCCCCATATTTTTCTTGAAAGATAGTGACAGTAACAAGTACTTGTACCAACTGTAAGTGATCTAGTAAAAACTATGTTAATTAATTGATACGTGTGTACTGAGTCGATCTACATTACCACTAGAAGATTAGCTGTAAGTCTTGCTACAAGAATCTCTAACGTAAGGGAACTTTGCAGTCTCTCTGAGGCCCTTGATTCTTGAACTTCTCTTTCCTTCTCACTCTAGTAAGGTTTAGCTAGGTTCACCAACTCTTGAAATCCAGTGAAAGGCATCCCTTTCAACCTGACCTTTCCCAGGACAGCATAAGAGATGCGGTTAAGCCTAGATGAAACACAAACAAGACTTATTTCTACTCTCATCTTCCAAATCTTCCATAACAGTATTGTTTTTAAGTTGATTATACTCTGGACTTATATGGCAGACACTTTCATAAATCTTAGTTCTGTTTCAACTTCCAACTTGCATGGGTTATTTATATCTAGTTCAGAAAATCTTTACTGCTAGTGCTACAAATTAACTTTAGTCCTGGGCCAGGTTCTGAGGGAGTTTCAAACATATTAACATAATCCCAGACAAAATCAGAAAGCCATTTACCTTTGAAAACTTTTATGAAACACTTTTATACTGCAATTAAGGAACGAAAAGATAAAACTCACTAAAATGGGGGGGGGGAGCATGGCATTATAGTTTATAACCAATATTTTAAAATTTATTTTATTTATTTATTTTATTGAGTTATAGTCAGTTTACAATGTTGTGTCAATTTCTGGTGTACAGCACAATTTTTCAGCCATACATGAATATACATACATTCATTTCCTTGTTTTTTCACCGTGAGCTACTACAAGATCTTGAATATATTTCCCTGTGCTATACAGTATAAACTTGTTTATTCTATATATAACCAATATTAAACTAAAAAGTTTTCTACAGCAAAAAATGAGAATAAATGGCTGTTTTCCATCCATCATTTCAACACTGCTCATTCTGTATTCACTGGCTTTGGTTTATATTACACATGCTGTTTCAAGTTCCTTTCCTAAACTCTATTTCCAGTTCTATCACATTTCCTTACAAACGATGACCTCATAACTTTATAAAGAACACCAAAACCTTTTTAAAAGCTAGCAATTATAGTTTTTCTTCCCCACAATGTTGGGCCAACCCCTGCCTCTTTCATCCTACCCCCCGTTATCAAGGTACCTTCTCACCCTCTCACTGGGCCTCAGTAAATTCACTCAGATTTCAAGACAACTAAGTTCTAAAACATGCCTTTCACCCTTTACTTTGTAAAATTACTTCTCTGGCTCCCTGCCCTCACCAGTTTAAGATCCACCATTTCCAGAGAAGCCATTATTTAATCCTGATAAATACCTGTCATCACAATCCACCCAATTCTAACTACTTACAACCATAAAATAACTCTTCTCTTTTCTTTGCCACTACATCTAGATAAACCAAGCAGATCTTAATTTTCTCTTCTGAAAGTTTCTGCAACTGAGTGCTGTATCTGCTTACTGATGTCAATTTAAAAAGAAAACTCAGAAAGGTTTAACAGGCCAAAAGTGTGTTGTGCTATGTTCCACTAGATTACAACAATTAGAACAATGACTTTGACATACCTTCACAGAGTATACAGCTCTAAAATAATTTAGGAATTACGAAGTTATAAAAGAATAAAAGCTCAATGGTGCCTTTGGACTTTTCTTTTGAGATCAACTATTATCTTATACAATTAAAAAATACATTATTTTCTGAATTTTTAGTAATAAATTTTTAAAGACAAAAGTATATCACAGCAAGGACAATAAATGGGTGATTAGTGAAAAGTTGTTGGGAGAATCGCAAAGGACCACCCCAAGAATTATTCTCTAATTACAAAGGAAAAAAATACATTTTTTCAGGAAAGATCTGACAGTCACACCTGTAACAAAGTCAGCATCACCAACAGTGAGACAACCTGAACTGTCTCCTGGTATGATGCAATAAATTACTGGCAGTGACCAATGTAGTATTTTTGCCAAGGAGTTTAACCTGAACCTAATCACCTGAAGTTCTATAAACTTAAAATATATCTAAAATGCTTTCTGAAGTTTTAGTCTCAGTTTACCTACTATCAAAGGGCCTCTGGACAGACCCCACCACCAACCACACTGAGAAATGGGGTAGTAGAATGAGTATGGATTTGGGGCCAGACAGACCTAAGTTTAAACCCTAGATCTGCTACTTACTAAACTTACGTAAGCCCTGAGTCTCAGTTTCCTCATCTATAAAATAAGGTTGTATCAAATACTACCAATTTCGGAGATTATTATAAGGATCAAATGACATATCTAATACTTGTAAAATATCTATCACCTGGTATGTTAGAGCTATTTAATATGGCTGCCCTATTATACCACATATTTGTTCTCTATAATGTGTAATGATTAACAAAGAACTTTTATATACATATAGTGTCTCATCAGTTGATCCTATTAATCATAGCTATAAGGCACTAAAAATGAAAAAATGACATAAATCTTCCTGCAAGGAGTCAATTTTTTAATGTTACAAAAATTAAAGAATTTGTACTCATTCACACATACTTTTTACCAGTAGTACTTGTGTATGGTCCCCTATGCACAAATTTCAGTAACCACAGTTTAGTTAAACAATATCAGTCCTCCAACAAGTATCAAGTATCAGTTACCATGGTATATGAACTGAACTGTGAGTAGCTGCATAAAGTACGAACTTTACTGCTAGTTCTTCAGTCCAGAAATCACCAAATGATAGATGAACATCCTGACCAGGACCAATCACATTACTTCTTTCAAAGTCTGTTGGTGATGAGTCACTGGGCATGTTACTCAGTTCACACACAAACAGCACAATGTGTAGCTGTGTTGCCTCCTAGTCTCAAGTAATAAACCCACATGACATTTTACAAAAATGTATGATCAAAAGAGGGATCTGGCCTGCAGAGATGAAAATGAAGCAGAGATAAAAAGTGGTAATACTGGAAGTAAAATCTGAACAGAAAATAGAGTTACATGCATCAGAGGAACTCAGTACAGCCAAATCTATCAACATACATAAGGAGCGTGATGATGAAAAGGATGAGGATGTATGTCCCAGAGGAAGTGACACCAGCAAAAAACTTAAACGAACTCTCAACGATATTTCATGACACTGAGAACTCTCAATGTTATTTTATAACGTTGAAAGTGCAAAAGATAAAATATGCCAGAAGCCAAGGCATCCAAAAGACATTTGCTCTTTAAGTTATATGACAAGATGCAGGCAAACACTGCCCAAACTACTCTTGATAGGTTTTTAAGAAAGAAATAAAACACTTTAATATTCAGTGCTTCTAATGCTTTAAATTGTAAGTGTACCAAATAAATATCAGTTTTACTATTTTTTCATTTCCTCATACACTTACAACCAATGAAATAGTTTTCAGTATTCTGACAGAAATTTTAAATGTCACATCATAATCTGTCCCAATGATCAATCATCTTTCATAGTTTCAATATGCATGATCATTTTTACACTCCCACACTACCATGCAAAGTGGGGATTACCTGTATGCGTATGCAATATATGAGTGTGTGTGTGTGTGTGTGTGTACAGGTATGCATTTTTTTTCCCACTTACTTTCAAGCCATCTGAGAGTAAGCTGCACATTTGATGGCTCTTTACTCCTAAATACTTAAGTGTGTGGGGAGGGGATAGCTCAGTGGTAGAATGCATGCCTAACATGCGCAAGGTTCTGGGTTCAATCCTCAGTACCATCATTAAAACAAACAAACCTAATTACCTACCTCCCCCAAAAAAACCCCAAAACAAATATTTAAGTGTGTATTTCCTAAGAATAAGGATTTTTTTTTCACCTAACTACAGAACAGTTGTCTGTAAATTCTATCAGTAAGTTCTGTAAGTTACTTTTTAATAACCTATCTATTCTTCAGGAATGAAGGATGGACTCGGTGCCTGCTGTTCAAAGTCAAAGGCAGCAGCTATGAAATGTATGTATGTTTGTTTTTCAGATGTAATATTTTTCAAGCAATTATATAGTTTAACTCTAAAGTTTAAGACTATCAATAGTAAAAGTAAATGGATAAAGAAAACTTTCTAAAGCCAGTCAAATATTCAGTTCAATAATTTTTAATACTCCCTAGGTATATATGGAATAAAAACAAATAAATTTTTATAATCCTCACTTTAAAATGTTATAATCCTTTCAGGAATTCAGCAATCACAAGTGGAATATCATGATGCTACACAAAAATGCTAAATTAAATACACTATAGGGTTCAAGCATAAAGTATTAAAACAATCTGTCACAAGTAGATAGGGAGAAAATTATATTCAACCAAATTCATTATGTTTTTTATCATCTACCATGTGCCAGACATTGTCAATATTCTGGTAAGTAAGACTATAATGGTTCCTGCTCTCAGAGTCCAGAGAGAGTAAGTAGAAAGACAATCAGGGCATCATTTGTTATGACAGCAGGAAAACCTAATGTTAAAGAAATAGGGAGAAGAGGCACCTTATCTAGCTGGAAAGGAAGGAGAGGACACAGAACTTCAGCTGAGTACAGTATCATATTCAGGTAACAGGAAAAGAGAAAGGGAAAATGTGGTGTAATGGAAAGAAATTCAACCTGAAGTAAAAAGACCTGGTTTCCAAGCTTTGTTCTACCACTTATTAGTTGTATAACTTTAGGACAAGTCATTTTACCTCTCTGGGTCTCTATTTCATCATGAGCAAAATGGAAACACAATCATATTCCCCCTCAAAGGGTTATCTCAAATGTAAAATTTTTAAAAGCATATAACAGACCATGAAAGAAAAAACAATTTTAAAAATTCTGCTCATCAAAATATACCATTAAGAAAATAAAGTGACAAGTCACAGACTGAAAAAATGTATTTGCAGCATGTAAGTCTAATAAGGAATTTGTATCCAAATATATAAATAACTATAAATCAACAATTAAATGATGAACAAACCAACAAAAAAGGCAAAAGACTTGAACAGGCACTTCATCAAAGAAGATATACAAATGGTCAATAAGCACATGCAAAGCTGCTCAACATTATTAGTTATCAGAAAACTATGGATTATAATCATGAGATACTATTTCACACTCACTAGAATGGCTAATGTCAAAAACCAAATATTGAGAGCAAGTGCAGCTCTCAAACATCGCTGGTAGGAGTATAAAATGGAATAACATTTTAAAGTTTGGCAATCTTTTTATAAAGTTGCACATACATTTACCATATGACCCAGCAACTATTCCTCTGTATTTTCTTAAGAAAAATGAAAACATGTCCATATCAAGACTTGTACAAGGGGGGAGGATGTAGCTCAGTAGCAGAGTGCGTGCTTAGCATGCACAAGGTCCTGGGTTCAATTCCTCAGTATCTCCTTTAAAATAAATAAATAAAAACCTGGGAGGGAGGGAGGGTATAACGCAAGTGCATGCTTAGCATGTACAAGGTCCTAGGTTCAACCTCCAGTACCTCCTCTAAAAATAAATGAACCTAACTCCCTTCCCTGCCAAAATAAAAATAATAAATAAAATATTTTTAAAAACCTACTTTCCCCACAAAAATTTTAAAAATAAATAAATAAAATAAATGTTTAAAAAAGATTTGTACAAGAATATTTATCACAGCCTTATTTTTAATAGCCAAAAACTGAAAATCACCTAAGTGTCTGTCAAAAGGAGAATAAACAAAATATGGCATATAAAATGGAATATATTCAGCAATAAAAAGGAACGAACTACAGAAACTCATCGACAAATCTCAAAAACACAATGTTAAGTGAAAGAAGCCCCTTACAGAAAAGCACATGCTGTGATTCCATATTTATGAGAACAGGGAAACTTAGTCTATGGTGGTAGAAGTCAGATACAGGAATGGAAGATGACACTAAATGCAAAGGGGCACAAGGGTACCTCCCATGACTTCGGATCCATATCAACCATACACAACATGTGGATGAACCTTGCCTGACTCGTGACTCGAACAAACCAATCATTAAAAAAAAAATGAAAACAAAAAAACCTGATTAGGGAAATGTGAACAATGATGATATTAAGAAACTGTTCATTTACTGTGATACTAGTAATGCCATTTACGCTTTTAAAAAGTCTCTATAGTACAGAGCAACATGATAAATTGCAAAATGTTGGGTAAAACAAGCCAGACACAAAATATACACTGTATTATTTCACTTTTAAAAGTTTCAAAATCAACTAAAACTAAATTATAGCATGAAAAGTCTCCATTAAGGAAGAAAACCAGAACTAGTTATCGGAAGGGTGAGGAGCTACTGATGTGGCAATTCCAAACCTTGATTAAGTGGTGGTTATAAGGGTATTCATCTTGTTAACATTCAATGAACTATAAATTTTTGTTTTATGTTCTTTTCTGTGTATGCTTTGTACTTCACAAATACTCAGTTTTACTAAAAACTTAGATATACATGATTGAAGTATGTACAGATGAAATAAAGAATCTGGGATTTAATCAAAAATAACCGAGAAGGACTAGAGGACACAGATGAAAGAGTTCCACGTGTTGATAATCGTTCCAGCTGGTGATGAGTACAGGTGAATTCATTACACTACTGTTCATTCTGTGTATGTTTAAAATTTTCCAGTTAAGTTTTTTAATGTGCATAATCTTAATTACTGTACTTCTAGGAATGATAAGGATATACTCAGAAACATAGAAAAAATAGATAACTGAGTTCACTGCATTTTTATTTTTAATATCCCCCACAAAAGCAGATACAACCTAATGTTCAGTAACAAAGAAATAGGCAAATCAACTATAGGAAATCACAGCACTTTTTACAAGAGTTTTTAGTGACTGGAAAATGACTGTGATAAATTTAGAAAGCAAGATATAAAATGATATCAAGCATTATATATCAGGATATATAATATTATTATCAGCTACATAAAAATACTTTCATGCATGGGGGAAAAAACTGGAAGGAGATATGCTAAAATGGTAATGATGGTTAAATTTGGGATTATGAGTGATTTTCTTGTATTTTTCACAATTGGCATGTGTAACTTTTGTCACTAGAAAGGGTAAAATCCTTTAAACTTCTTCCTCATTCACTCACCCAAAATATCGATTATATCAAAGTTGAGTGAAGAAAGCAGAAACACTAATAAATTGTGGAAGAGACATCAGTATTACATTCCAAAAGACTGATCAGTATGGGAAAACGTAAACAAAATTTTACCCATGGGAAAATCCTATTTGAACTTTTCTCAAGTCCTTTGTATTATCCCTGTATTTAATTACAAATTCAATAGGAGTCTTTTTAATATCAAATTATTACCATAATACAACTAACCAATAAACTATTTTTAGGATTTAATAGCATATAAAAAAGCATTATACCCAAAAGAACTTCTTTTCGGAAACCCAACAGGGCCTATTTCACATGTAAACCAGTGTGCCTAGTTTAAAGTCCTATGGCAATGAACCTGTCAGGTGCTTGTGAAATGAACAGACAGGGTTTTTGTTTTTTTTCAGACAGGTTTGAATTCAAGTGGGTATGTGTCAGCTTGCCATTCTATTCTCATTAGAGTTTTAGCAGAAGCTAATGAATTTAATTAACAAAGGTGGTCATACATAAGTCATTCAAATGATTATTACAACAGAGTAAGATTGAGAAATTTTAACGAATAGTTTTCTGATAGGTTTTAAAACTAATTCTCTTATCAAATTATGGAGATGTAGCCAGGTGACTGGAAAACTCTCAATCCATAAAACATGAGAGAGAAGACTGTTCTTACACAGGAAAGGCTGAGAGGACAACAGATGTAAGGCTGAGAGGCCAAGAGATGTGATGCCTTCCCACATTAAAACTACAACCACCACCCACTTGACACTTGGCCATGGCACTAGAAATTTCTATTAAAGTAAAATACCTTGGCTCATGGCTGGTAGCTGAGAGTTCCTCACAGTTCCAACTTGACTTAGGATAGCAAAGTATCAACAGGGGCTTTCTCAAATGTGCTGTTAGAATGGCTACATGGATTTCATGAAGGGAGAAACTCAAGAAACATATTTATTAGAACTATAAAAGCTTTTAACAAGGTTTCTCTACAGAATTTTTAAAATACAGAATCCAAAAGGATTTTGTATCACACAAGAACTGGTAAAAAAAAATTTGTTGTAAATAAGGAACAGAAGTAAATGGATGTTTCCAGATGTTTATGTCTCCTACAACATAAGGAACAGTTCCTAATATTTTCATAACTAAAGAAGACAACATGGAGTAACATTCCCAACAGGGAGGAAAGAATGGAAAAAGAGCTTAGAAACTCAATGAATATTATACTATTAGCCTTTGACTTGGGCAAGCATGAAGTAAAAGGCCTAGAGAAAAACTAAGCAATCCTTGTAAGTAATTAAAATACAATGGTTTCTGAACTAGTTTTACCTAATAAAAAGTCGTCCAAATCTATACTGATACATGACATTAGCCCAGAATCTCTGGTAGGGTTCTTCATAAAGTAGACTCAATAAATAATTGCCAACTTAAATACATTACTATATGCATAAGATTAATACAAATAAATCAAAATTATATTCTTACCTTTGTGTAAAACCATGGTATTCTCTCAATTAGTGACATCACCCATCAACAAGGAAGGCAAGCCAAGAACTCAAGAGACATCTTCCTCTCTAAGAGCATCTAACAGGATTACCAAGTCCCATCGACTCTGTTCCAGAATACCTTGATTCAGTCTCTTCTCCATCTCCATTCTTGGTACCAAGGCTTTAGTTATTATTTTGTTCTAAACTATTATAATAAATTCTTATTTCTTTACCTCTGCAATTCTTCCTTCTAATCTATCCTCCACAACACCCGCCTAGGGCAGTCTTTCTAAAACAGATACTATCAAATCTCCCTCATGTTAATAGTTCCTATAATGTCTCCTCACTACATATTGCATAAGGTACAAACAACTTGACACAATTCAGACTCTTCAAATCTCAGATCCCCTCCTGTTCATACATTCTAGCAACACTGAACTACTAGCAATGCTGTTTTGAGCCTGTAGTGCTATTTCATATTTCTTTGCCTTTAGGCAAGCTGGTTCCTCTGCTTGGAACTTCCTTCCTTGCCCTCTGACCCCTTAGACAATGCTCCAATATCCAACTTAGTAAGTCGTTACCTCCTCTCTGAAGACTGACTTTTCTTCAGTTATACCCTCCTTTCTCTTGCCTCTGCCCTTTTACTTCCTAAATGTCATTTATCACAAAATAGCAATAATTACCCATTTATATGGCTCTTACCAGACTATGAGGACAGAGTACACGATTTTCATTTCTGTATACCCAGCATGTGTATTAAACATCAATGGTACACCAATGTTTGTTGAATAAATTAATAATAGAGCAAAAGACCAAAAAGAACAAAACTTCTGAACCTACAATAATTCTTACAGTTTTTGGTAACCACACTAAGAAATAGTTAATAGGTAGAAAAGATTTGGAAAAAAGCAATAACAGTAATTAAAGGGAAAAAAAGGAACTTCCATGTAAGGAAAGATGCAAGAAAATAATAGCCTTCTTCAATTTAGAAAGTATAAAATGAGTGATAACCAAAGGTACAAGAGGTAAGTGGAACAAACATGATACCGTTTATTAAATCCTGGTGGCAATCAACCAAGTATCTTAAAAGGAATTCTTTTTATGAACTCTTCCAAAAGGTTCCTTTTATTTAACAGAGAATAAATTTAAATCCGAGGTAGTAAGCCCAAACAACAATGGTGGTTGTGCGCCACATAAAAAAACACTTAATACACGGTCAAGCACAAAATATGTATCTGAGATATACTATTATGGTTTCCAACAGTAAAGTGTGCAACTCCCTCTGCAGGAAGTAAATGAATACCAACAATAATCAGCATTTTTCAGTCAACAACAAACACTCACTTCAGGTAACACGGAAGCAAACATCCACTGCTAAGAAAGCTCTCCGGTATAAGAGGTTAATATAGTTGTCACTTAGCATCCACAAGGGATTCGTTCCTGGAACCTCATCCTTAACCTTACCCCAGCAGATACCAAAATCCACAGATGCCCAAGTCCCTCACACAGAATGCTGTAGTATTCATATATAACCTATACACATCCTCCTGTATACTTTAAACCATCACTAGATTACTTACAATATCTAATACAATGTAAATGCTATATAAATTATCATGAATACAAAGTAAATACTATGTAAATACTTGCCAGCATGGCAAACTCAAGTTTTGCTTTTTGGAACTTTCTGGAATTTCCCCCCCAATATTTTCAATCCACATTTGGCTTAATACATAGATACAGAATCAGCGGGGACACAGCAGGCTGACTGTACACATATCTGCTACTGCAAAAAAAAAAAAAAAAAAAGGCAACCTCCATGTTTTGATACTTCTTATACTGCCACACCACTCACTCAAGTCTGTCTAATAAAGGCCTATACTGTATCTTTCCCTTCCCTTCACCATTCATCATGGAGAAGTTTCCACTGATAGAGAGAAAAGCATATATGCTAGATGCATGTATACAGATATAAGTATAAGCGTGCACACACACACTGCTTGTGCAAACAGCAGTCTTCAAATACTTCTGAATCTACTGCCTCTGATTCAAAGATACCTTGTTATTTAGCTACAATTAGTTTAGAAAATGTCCTCAAATTCAACTGATAGGAAACATATGAAGAAAAGTTTTAAAAATAACTAAGCTATGAAGTTTAAATTAAGGTAGCTAACTAAGTTTTTTGAATACACAGAGAAACTGCCAAAATAATTCCAGTGGTTCCCTTTACCATTATCAGAATCACTTGGCAGACTTGTTGAAACAAGTCTACACCCCACTCCCAGAGTTTCTGATTCAGTAAGTTTGGGGCAGGACCTAAGAATATGCATTTCTAACAAGTTCCCAGATGACGTGGTCTGGGTCACCCTTTGAAAACAATTGGTTTAAACTATGAGAACTGAGAAGGACCTTGTAGGTGAATAAAATAAAGCTGAGATAACTAATACAGGCTTCCTGATTACCAATCTAAGGGTTTTTTCCATTGTTAGGGTTCAGTTATTATGTTACATATATTTTATGTATTTTTAAGGAAGTGCACAACACATTTTCATTCATTTCAATAGACATACAGGCATACCTCAGAGATACTGCTAGTTTGGTTCCAGACTATTACTAGAAAGTGAATATCTCAATAAAGCAAGTTGCATTAATTTTTTGATTTCCCAGTGCATATAAAAGTTATGTTTATACTATACAATAGTCTATTAGTGTGTGACAGCATTATCTAAAAAAAATATATATCTTAATTTAAAAATACCTTATTGCTAAAAATGCTAACTATCATCTGACAATGCAGAGTCACCACAAACCTTCAATTTGTAAAGACTGCAATATTTGCAAAGTGCAATAAAGTGAAGCGTAGTAAAATGACGTACGTATTTCTGACCACTTGAAAGAGATATGGATGGTCCTTGCCTTAAGGAAGTCTATTCTAGTGCTTACTAAAGTGGGGTGGAAAGGGTGGGGATACAGCTCAGTTGGTAGAACACATGATGAGCATGCACGAGGTGCTTGATTCAATTCCCAGTACCTCCATTTGAAAAAAAAAGAGAAAGAGAGAAACCAAAGGGGGGTGGAGGGAGGGGAAACTGGAGGAAGATGGCCAAAAGGTAGAAACTTCCAGTTAGAAGATAAATTAAGTACTAGGGATGTAATGTACAACACAATGACGAGAGCTAACACTGCTGTATGATACATAAGAAAGTTGAGAGAAATTCCTATGAGAAAAAATGTTCTTTTTTTCTTTTCTTTTTATTGTATCTATATGAGATGGATATTGGATGAACCTACTGTGATAATCATTTCACAATATATGTAAATCAAACCATCATGCTGTATGCTTTAAACCTACACAGTAATATATGTTAATTATTTCTCAATAAAACTGGAAAGAAGAGTCTACTCTATCTGGGTGAAGAGAGGCTCATGGTCAAATAATTACAACACAAAAGAACTAGTCCTACAGCAGAAATGCATATAAAGTGTCTTGGGAATGTAACTGAGGAGAACTCAAGAGAACAACATCCAGGCTTTGGAGGAAAACTAAGAGCTTACCCAAGAAGACAGAATGGGGTGGGAGGGAAAGTATTTTAGATATGCACAATCACAGAAAAAAAGTCCATCAACAACTGACTGTGGACCAGGCCCTATACCAAGAATGGGAATAAAATGGTGAGAAAAGGCACTGTAGCAGCCTTTAATGATGTTTATGCTCTAAGAGGGAAACAATCAAATAATGACCCAAGTAAATATAAAGTGGCAATTTTGATAAGTGCATAAGAGGTATTCTATACTAGGAGAACTTAAAACTGGAAGATCTGACCTAGTCAAAGAAATGCTCCCCTGAGAAAATGGTCTGAGCTAAGGCATAAAGTATGGTACCTTAGCATTCTACAAACCATGTTCAAACCTTCGCACATAAGAGTGCAGATACTATTATTGTTAAATGGACATTTCTTTCTCCTTTAAGGTTCAGAGAAGGGATCTTGGTAGGCTAGTACTCAACTCTGCAAGACAAAAGGACTATCAATTAACTCCGTCACAATGCCTAGCCTTGACTGTGAACACTCATGTCCATCATCCAAGGAACCCATTTTCCAGTATCAGGAAACAGGGGAACCAAACTAATTATGAAAGTAGCCTGGTGAGCACAGTATGAGACAGAGTAACTGGATGGTCTCAGGGAATAAGAACTGCCTGTTCCTCCTTTCTCTCATGACCAGAACAAGTGGGGCAATCACATATGGCAAATTCTTGTTCCTTGGCTCCCCTTTTCACCACCCTCCTGGTAATTATAGTATGATCAACAGTTAATAAGATAATGGAGTAAATTAATTTTATTACATTCACTTTGTCTTCAGAACAAAGTTAACCAACCCGTAATGTTAGAGTCTTAGTGATATAAACAGTACTGTGCTATCTGTGTGCCAGGGAAGTTATGCTGTATCCTCAAGGAGCACATAATCTAGACATAATTAAACTTTCTATCTTGTATGCACTCAGATATATAATAAGGTAGGGAGAAAAAAGTATGAGGATTCAGAAAAGAGGTTTCCTTCAATATTTAGGATTAGGAAAACAATATTGCAAATTGGCTTTAGAGGATGAGAACTAGGGCAGGACAAGGGACAGGATATCACAAATGTGTGGGAAAGCCTCAGTACCAGGCTAAGGAGTTTGTGTTTACAATGGCAAACCTTTAGCCAAGCACTAATAAGCTACTTCTAAAATGTAGGTTTTATTTTTACTATTCCACACATGAAAAATTAAAGTTCATCAAGGTTAAGTAACTTGCCCAAGATTACACAGTTTAGGGGGGAGGGTATAGCTCAGTGGGTAGAGCACATGCTTAGCGTGCACGAGGTCCTCGGTTCAATTCCCAGTACCTCCTCCAAAAATAAATAAATAAATAAACCTAATTATCCCCCCAAAAAAGCAAAACAAATTTAAAACAAACAAAAAAAGATTACACAGTTTATAAGCTGAAATTCAAAGCCAAGAACCAAAGTCTGTCCCACATCATCAGTGACTTTATAGAATGGAAATGTCACAGAGAATTGGAACAACATTATCAGAATCTTGGAAGTGCAAAATATGAAATAATGGAAAAGATACCTTAAAAAAATTCCGAAAAGGAGACTACTACAAAAGGCTAGGTTAAGAGTAAGAACTAGAAGTAGCAGTGGGAGATACAAGGAGATGAATATCAGAAACCCAAATAGCAACTGATTAAATACGAAGAATAACAGAGGAAGGAGTAACAGCTGATAATTCCATTAGCAAAAATATGCAATAGTTTCTTCTTCCAACTTAAAACAAAACATAATAAACAAAAATCCAAGAGAAACTTCTCTGGATCCTGCACTTGTAGCTAACTTGCTCTCCTTCTCTCTTCACAGCCAAATTTCTCTAAATTGCTCTTCATTCGCTGTCTCTATTTGATCTCACATTTATTTTGAAGAATGTATTCTGCCTCCAAGTGCCACTGAAACTCCTGTTTAAAGTCACCAATAACCTCCATTTGCCAAATCCAACGGAAATCTCATATTCAGCCTCTGAGCAGCATCCACCTCAGTTGACCACTCTCTCCTCTTTGAAACACCATCAGTATAGAATACAAACTGGAGCCAGAAAATCTGGGTTCGAAAACCAACTTTTCCAACTACTACTTGGTAGTTTTGAGCAAATTATATAGTCCTTTCTTTGTGTCATTTTCCTGATCTATAAAATAGAGATAATAAAAGCACCTACATCATAGAGTTACAAGCATTAAGTGAGTAAAAATACATTAATGCTTAAAACAGTCTGATAAAACAGTTAACTACCATAGTCCCTCGGCTTCTAAGATATCACCACTCTTGATTTTCCTTGTATCTCTCCCGCCCTTCCTTCCCACTACCTTTTTAAGTCACTCCATGTCTACCTAACTTCAACCACCATATGCTGATAAAACCCAGATGTATACCTATAAGCCCTTCCTGAAGCCCAGAATCACAGCCAGTTACCAGTTCTACCAGGACGTCTCACAGGCACTTCACACTCAACCTGTCCAAACTTACACAAAACTGAACTTAAGCTCTTCCCTTCAATCTCCAAATCTGCTCTTCCTTCAGCATGCCCTGTATCTCAAAAAAAGGACTGTACCACAAGTCATTCACATGAGAAAAACCTGAGAGTCATGCTTATCTGTACCCCTTAACCTCACCCTCCACACAACCAATGAACAAAAGTCCTTTGATCCCATTTCTGAAATATTTCTCAAAAGCTCTCTAATTCTACTGTCAGCACTCTCAACTATACTACCATCTTATCTTACCTGAGCCACTGTGGTTGCCTAACTGGTCTCACCAAATCCACTCTTGCTCTCTCCCTGATCCTTTCTCTACACAACAGCTGTTGGTACTAGTCCAAGCACACTACCCCTCAGCTGAACTCTTTCTGCATTCCCACTACCTCCAATATAAAGCCCCACTTGACCTGACCCGTGACTACCTTGTCAAGATTTTCACTGTCTCCACCACTCACTTCTCTCCAGTTACACTGTCCTTTTTGGTTTTGTTTGGTTGGTAGACTCCTCAAACATGTCAGATTCCTTTCAACCTCAGGGTTTCTGCAGATGATAATCACTTCTCCTTTCTGCCTGGTTACCACTTACTCACCCTTCAGGTCTCAGCTTTAAAGGCTTTCTCAAGAAAAGTGTTCTCTGATGCCTCCTCACACTCCTGAAGTTTAGGTCACCCTATTATACACTCTCATTGCATTCAGTATTTATCTTTGTAGTCCTCTGCATAACTATAATATTACTAATAAAAGTATTTGTTTAATGTCTGACTTCCTCAACAGACTACAATCTTGATGACACAGGGACTGTGCCTATCCTGCTCATCACTGTATCCATATTCCAAGTGCCCTGCATGGTGTCTGACATTCGGTTAAATGCTTGTAATATCTTCTCATTCCTACCACAGGGCTTTATATTAGCTGGT
The DNA here is from genome assembly GCF_048773025.1 of Camelus bactrianus. Lineage (NCBI taxonomy): Eukaryota > Metazoa > Chordata > Mammalia > Artiodactyla > Camelidae > Camelus > Camelus bactrianus. The sequence goes on from NC_133548.1 coordinate 5,379,196, forward strand.
CCCTCTACCTAGAGCTCTGCTGATCCACATCTGGTCCCCTAAGCCCTTGAACTTTGCAAGATTGGCTCCTGATCACTCAGGTCTCAGTTACAAAACATCTTCTCAGGAAGTCTTTACCAATGACCCGAGCTCAAGGAGTAATTCCCCACACTACAAGTATTTCAGCAACCTCTTAATTTCTTCAAAGTATTCAGCGCTATCTGAAACCATGGGATTTGGAAGTTCTAAAAAAGCAAGATCCAAGGAAAGTGCCTGGCACAGTGTAACCGTTCAGCAAACATTTAAGTAAATGAATTTCCTGAATGAGAAAAGATGACTTGGGGAACACCCTAAATTCATCAGCAAAGCATTTACAAACTGTGTTCCAACAAAGTAGAAAGAGGCAGTGCAGGTGAGTAGGCCTGGAAGCCAGACTGCATACTATGAATCCTGGTTCTTTCCCTACTTAACTGGAAAACCTAAGACAAGTTACTTAACTGCACTATGCTTCAGTTTCCAAACCAGAAAATGGGAATCATAGACTCTACCTCAAAGGGTTGGTGAGAATTAAATTAGTAAAATATGTAAAGCACCAATACCAAGCACATAGTACACACTCAATTAATGTGTACTATCATCCATCCGACTGGGTTTTTTTCTCTCTTTGTTTCAAATACATGGAGTGGCTTTCCCTTTACCTTATCCACCTAAAAAGGGTCACCATTTTTTTCCCTTCACACTCCCGAACTCTTTCACATAGGACGTCTTTCACATAGATTAAGAAATGTGAATGGCACCCTCTGTAATTGTGTAACATGGTAGCACAATCCCCACGTCCTAACAACTCCCAAAACTGTGATGATCAAAAGAATAAAATGATCAAAAGACACAAAAACTCGGAAATACTTTGCAAATGATTAAAGTACTATAAAATGATGACTATATTTACAAATCTACATTCTCTTCAAGTCACTGTCAGAAACAAGAGATAGCTGGCTAGATTACTGCCCTGACACAAAAGAGTTTCTAACTTTTGTGATCCAGGGATAATAAAGAGATAAATTAAGGTTGGGGCCACCTTGAATTCACACTGAGGGCCACAAACAGATCATGAGGTTGTTTCTCAGGAATGGTCATAGGTTATTTAGCCACAGGGCAATCAACAATATTTAAATATTTGTCCACTCCAACACCACAGCTTTTATCTCATTTTTTTCTATCTGAGAATATCAAAAGAAAGTTTCTTGTTATATCTTAATTATTGATCTCAAGACAGTGAATACTTACTTTGATTACCAAAATTAGTTGATCTTAGCAAAAGTTAAAAGGAGCAACAAAATCTACAACTAGGTTGAGGATTTGCCATGACCATGTTTGTGAAAAATCAATCAAAAGCACAAAAAAACAAAAAACTGCTTCATGCTTATTTATGCTTCATGCTTATTTGGGCAAAGCCTTGGGGAATACAATCTTGAGAGTGCTTTCGAGATGTTCTGTGTTAAACCTAAAACTCTAAGATTAACAGCAGATGATCAGGATGGAAACCTAAAACCCATCTACTGGTTCTCTCTCTTTAGATCAGAGTTTTCAACCTTACACTATTAACACTGGGTAATTCTTTCTTGTGGGGGATGTTTTAACAGCATCCCTAGCCTCTACTTACTAAAATACCAGTAGTATCCTCTAGTCTTACAATCAAAAACGTCTCCACATATTGCCAAATATCCCCTGGGGAAGAAATCACCCCCAGCTGAGAATCTCTGCTTTGAACTAATTTATTCCAACTAAGACACCCACTCACATTCTCTCCTCCCTTTTTCAAAAATTCCTCCCTCTGATCTTCCTGGTAACCCAGACTTAATCCTAGAGTCCAACTTAATTCTTCATTTGTCTCTGCCTCCAAAGTCCTCAGAAATCATTTAGTACAATTCCCTCAATAGTAGGTCAGTTCTCTTGTTCAAAACTAGTTGATGATAGATTTGACTAGGATTTAGAGCTCATGATCCCCAATGAAGTACTGTTTTCATCATAACATGCTGCTATCCATCAGTCACCAAGTTTTTTCAGTCCTTTACTGTCAGCATGTCTTGCTTCTATCCCTTCCTTTTCATTTCTACTACCTATACCCCAGAGCAGTGGTTCTCAAACTTCTGAATGCTTCAGAATCACCTGGCTTGTTAAAACACAGATTGCTAGACCCCATCCCCAGAGTTTCTGATCCAGCAAGTAGGGGTAGGGCCCAAGACAAATCTTGCACTTCAGTCCTACTAATCTAATGGCTATAGGCTTTCCACTTGATAGTAAAGCTTATGCTGTCTTTACCTGCAAGGCCACCCTCTTCCCTCTTCTTCTCTACCTACCTGAAGGAAGCCTTCACCACTGTATTTGCCAAAACCACTCGTTTGGTCACTATCTGTTGCCTTTTATCTTTATGGTTTAAGTTTTTACCAAGTACTCACAGATAGAGAAAACCCCCAAGAACCTAAAATTTAAAACAGAAAACAATGATATGAGTGACATGCATAAACAAAAGGCTTGACATATACAGAAACTGCACAAATACTTCTATTTTAATAGATCAAGTGCAGTAAATTCAAAGTCCACAAAAAGAAAGGTGCCAAAATTTTTTAAACATGATCAAACATTGTCAAATATTTGTAGCTATCTCATTTAGGATGTTAAGTCAGGTCTGTGTTAGGGAAGAAACTTTAAAGGTATTCTCAAAAAAAAGATAAAGTACTCAGTCCACAACTTCCTACAACAGGAATGTGTATCATTTGTTTTCTGTATGAAACACACTGCAAGAGAGATGATACAGTGTGAAAGAAGAAACATATGGCTCAAGGTCTGATTTCAACCCTTACCCCTTACCAAGCGTATAATCTTGGTCAAGTCAAGGCAGCTCTCTAAGCCTTTATTTACATAATAAAAAAAAATTAAGGTTTGTTTCAAAATTTGTAGATACTGACAGGCATATGCAGAATAATCAAACAAGATTATACTGTATAGCACAGGGAAATATATACAATATCTTGTGGTAGCTCACAGCAAAAAAAAAAAATCTGACAATGAATACATGTATATTCATGTATAAATGAAAAATTGTGCTCTACACTGGAATTTGACACAACACTGTAAAATGACTATAACTCAATTAAAAAAAGTTAAAAAAATTAAGGTTTAAAACTATACCATTACACAGTTGTTTTGAGGATTAAATAAGGTAATGTTATTTGAAAGAACCTAACCTAGTACTTGGTACATGATAAGTGTTTACTGAATTTTAACCTTTGTTGATATGAAAGCACAATGCAAAAATACAGTATTATTCCAAAAATGAGATAAAGAGAGCAAATTAATGAAACCTGATTAAGGATGTCCATTTCCCTAGAAGAAAAAGAAAGATATAAAATAATGTTACATCCCTCTGCATGGTATACAGTTAAATGTATCCATTCCCTGACTTAATGGTCAAAACCTAGACTTGAGAGTAACACAAACACCAACACTTGCAACTTCACAACTTTAAGGCTATCTTAAAGTCAGCAAAAATCTTGACACAGAGAGTTTAGGACAGGGTTGAGTTAAGATTTAAAATTTAGGCTGAGCTTCTACAGTTAACTAGACACTTTACTTGTTTTAATGGCCCAAATATTATAAATGTGTTCATCTGGCATGTGGGCTAAGTATAAGTTTTTACTTGTTATACCTTAGACCTTCTGGTTCTTATGCATACTACAGAACCCAATATCCAGATATTTTGATCATCCTTGAACAGCAAACTCTCCTCCATTCTAGTGGTTTATTTCTAGCACGCAAGAAAACTCATAGCAAATAAATGTACTTATGGCAATTTTATTAAATATCTTGTAGTAATCTACAATGAAAAAGAATTTGAAAAGGAATATATGTGTGTATGTATGACTAAAACATTATGCTGTACACCAGAAATTGATACAACATTGTAGACCGAATATACTTCAATTAAAAAGAACAAAAAGAGAAGTATTTATGGGAGTATGAGAGCTTTCACCAGTATCAAAAAATACTGAGTTTTTTCTATATGGTAGACTGAGTACTTTCTTTTTGAGGCTACTTATTGAGCACTTTCTATGTGTCAGACACTATTCGAAGCATCCAATAGACACCAGAAACAAAAACAAAGTCCCAATTGTCAAGGAGCTTATACTCTAATGGACAGATACATGGTAGTGATTAGTGCTCAGCAAAATAAAACAAGAGAAAGTGATAGAGCTTAAATACAGTCCTCATTCAGGGTCCCCAAGATACATCTTACTGTGGAAGACTGACACGTAAGAATAAAGAATTAGCTCCCTCATCATCTGCACTCTGAATAACCAAAAAATGGACAACAAGTTTTTCCTACATCATCAGGAAGAAGGCTACAACACTCAGTACAACATACTCCTCCACCAACAGATTGATGGTTAAGTCTAATGAAACAATCACAAATAAGTAAATTCAACAAGTTATGCCATCTATAATTTGTTTCAGTTGTTAATGATATGATACTTTCAGGCTAAGGGGAAAAAGGCTTAAAATTAGGTTTTTATTTTGTCTAGTCCATTCCTGGCCAGAAAACCCTTAGACTGGGGACATTCTGAGTGGAGCTATTTATAAAAGTGATAATCTGGTAATTGTTGCTGAATCTGGGGAGACAATTTCAAGGGTAACCCAAAGAAAGGTGAGAATATCATCAGGTTCAGTGCTCCCAGCTCCTTGCAACAAATGAATGATTTAGCTATTTCAGAGAGAATCATATATAAGGCACATTAACAGGTCGGAATGCCCAATAGCATAACATCTTTTAGAAAATCTCTTAATCTCATCATCAAGATGGACGAGCAAGCTGAATTCTCAAGTAAATCAGCATCTCCCCATTCAGATAACACTACTAGGCTTAAGTGAAGTAAAGAGAAAAAAATATTCAGGTTTTATAATTTCTTTTACCCTGAAGTATATGGTCTCCACTTTCTTTTACATTGATTTAGGTGTTCATTTGTTTCTACAAATTGCCTTTAGCAGGGGCTAGTGAATTTTTTCCATACTAAATAACTATACCTTAAACATTTACTTTAGGTGCATATTATTTTGCTCTTGATTTTCTATGCAATAATAAGGATTACTCAGAATTAGTGTGATTTCGAAAACCTAAAAGATAATCAACTACAATTGCTAAGGATTTAACTAACATTCTAGACTAAGAAACTGTAAGATACTATTCTGAACACTCCCTACAAATGAACACTTAATACACATGGCTGTGACAAACATCCAAAACTACTCCAACACTCTAGCTCTAGAAATCAAAAGGAAAGGAAAAAAAAAAAAAAAAGTCCCATAATTAGCTGTCAATGTTTCACAAAAAGGTCCTACATCTAAATTTACTAGGAATACAGAAATAAATCATTGTTACCTCAAGATAGCCAAATATTCAACCATCACGAAAACTGAAGCTTCTCACGACAATATTTCCTCAGATATATCAACTTGCCATGGAGATCTATCTAGCTTTGTTCTAGGAATCTATACACAAAACCAAACCATGTCTTAAGAAAAGCCAAAATATTATTTTCCCTCCCTTATATTTCCTATACTGCAAAATAAGTACACATTCTAGCTCCAGAAAGTAGAGCTTATGCCCCGAATATACCCATACATACCATCTTCAAAGGTAAAATTCTCTTCCACATGTAACAGACAATAATAGTTTGGCAGAAGACAAGTCAATTTTTTAAAACTAGTTATTCTGATTTTTTTTTAAAATGACTTGTCACAAAGATGATATAAACATCAAATTTTATTTTACCAAATCCAGTCTGTGTACTTCAAATAACTATGTCGGCTAAAAGTATTAAAAGGATCTATTCAATCATGAATAATACATATTCTTATTGGTAACAACTTTTTTTTTTTTTTAAAGATAGGTAAAGGGTCCTGAATACAAAAAGTCACTCTTCTTCCAAAATGAGTTTGGACTGAGACTGTTAATACTGGTACTACATCTTCTCTCCCAAGAGGCTGTTCTGAAGGTACATCACAGAGGAATGACCATTTAGGTTTTGTCCTCTAAAACAATACGGAAGTAATACTCAATAACACTATAATTAATGTACTAGGTGATTCAATTCAATTTGACAAACATATGAGACCACACAAACTTTAATTACTAAGCCAAATTAGTAAACTTGTTGTTTTGTCTCTATTTCTAACTTTATGTTCCATGGCCAGGAACTGCAAAAAAAAAAAAAAACAACAACAACTAAGTTTTATACTTTGACATACTTGATAGAGGCACAGCATTATAACTACAGTAAAAGTAGGACTTTATGCCTTTGTCTTAAAATTGCTCAAATGTCTAACTTAATCAGTAGAGAATTCTGTAATATGAGCACTAGCCACAGATATATTAAAAGTTTGGCAGGCAGACTGCTACTCAAATAAGCCACCAATATGCTCTCATATCAAAAGTTATCTCATGAAAAGGATTTACACTTCAGATATAATTCTGTCATGTAATTTGAGAAAGGAAAAGACATCAGTCACTCTAAACTCCAAGGTTATTACACAAAATTCTAGGAAAGATTTCCCCAAATATATGATATACCTTCTTATATACAACACTGCCACAAAAGCACATAAACCAAAAGAAAAATATGCTAGATAAGGAAAAGGTTAATGTGTGCAACAGGTAGCAATCATTTTACAATTAAATAAAAAAAACTTAACAGGACAAAAGTCACAGATTCCTTGGATTTCCTTACCACTACACCTTCCTTCCTTGTTAAAAAATCAGAAAACTTGCTTTGAAAGACTGGATCCCTCGATCTCTCAGATATTTACATAACAGCTCAACAATTCTACCCATCTGACATGATAAAAATGAATTCCATATAGCAGTAACTAACTGGGAAGAGAGTTTTGCAGCATCCTCTTTATCATCGTTTCTCAAAGAAAAGTTGAATTCAATGTCAAAACAAAAATAAATCCTAAACATAAAAAATTCAACCAATGATATACTTTACTTCTAAAAGTTAGAGATAAAGAATTATAATTTCAACACATAGATTGGGATACAAGAAGTCAATCTCTGAAATAAAGACTGCCAGAACATACTGCCTATTGGATATACTTCCAATACACTCCACAACTTTTTAAGTCACATTAAGGGGAGAAAAAATAATAGCCATTACTCAAAGAGTGGAGATCATTAGAAAATGGATTAGAGAATCACTCTTTTTTCCTCCAAATTCAGTCTAAAATGCAGAGCCAAATAAAACTACCATAAATTTCTTTAGTAATCTTCTAGATCTTCCAGTTCACCAAATTTCGTATAATACAATTCTGCAGCTTTCCTCATATCCCACTCTACAAAAACAAATTCAAATTTCTGAAATGAATATATGATGAGAATATTAATAAAGATCTCTTTGACTAGGGAAAACAAAAATCAAATTCTTAAACTCCAATAGGGAAATCTTGAGAGGAAAACAGCACCCAAAGGACAAAGTATTCATGTGGACATATAAGCTAATTCCTTCCAAATCATAACTAAGTAAAAATTCTTTCAACAAGATATATCTCATACACCCCTCCCAAGATACAAAATACAGAACTGTATCAGTATCCAGTATTCCACCTTTTCTCAATTCCCTCCAACCCTATCAGTGTTAACTTGTGTTAAAAAAAAAAAAATCCATAGTTCTACTCCCCATCTCAAAGCGAGGAATCTTGGCACACCATAATCTAAAAAAAATTATATAAAATTATCCTTCCTCGTTTTGCCCCTAAAATTTATATTCTAATCTAACTTAATCAGATTTATTACAATGTCATTATTGCAAAATTACGAATCCTTGTCACGTTGTAATCCACAAAATCCTTTGATTTACAATGGTTTCTGTAGAAGTCAAAGGCTACACATAAATCCATTTCCAAACAGAATAAATATTAAGGCTCTAACTACTTGGCCTAAAAACCAAATGACATATTAATACACCTTCCCTCCTCCTCTGGTGCAGAGAAAAGCTACCTGAAAAGTTTTAATCACAGCATGTTCACAAATGGAAACAAAATAGTTATTCTGCTTCAAAACTAGGGAAAAAAAAAAAAAGACAAGAATACTAACCAATCTCTGGCTGTAACGAATCCTTTCTTCTTCGGGTTCCATCTCTCACTCTTCTGTTGAAATTACAGAAAGAAACCACTCCAGGTCTGCCTTCCTCTTCCTCCTTAGGAACCAGATTGCAACACTAAAGAATAATGAATGATATGAGCAGAGATGAGAACTCATCCTGGAACTCAAGCTTTCTTTCCACCGAAAGGAGTATTTAAGATATGTGTAAGTTAAAGGCTCCCTGAGAAATCTGGTTCCTCATCAGTTTGGGACCTCTCTGTTCTAGGGCTAGTGGTTCCATGTCATGATCTACATTAATCACATTAGAACTGCCTGAGGCCTATAGGCAAAAGATGTTGGTTTCAGTTCCTTATGGACGGGTTACACCACTTGCTTGTCCCTACTGGATTACAATAAGGCTACCCTTCATGGCACCATTAGCCCCCCCCCCCAAAAAAAGGCAGGGGGGAGAGGGGGCAGGACTTTTATTTCAAGAGTGCTAACCAGGTGAAGCAGACACTGAACTAATAATCCAGATCTTAACCAAATTAGTTCTCTCCCACCGGTAATTAGAAACTAAAGGAAAGGACAGAGTAACTACATAAACAGAGAACAAGAAATTAGGATTTAAATAAAGACTTCACAAAACAATTTCCCATACACCTCTAGTAAATCCGTATGCAACGTCGCCTTCCTTCCTAGACTCCCCGGATTTTTTCATTCCCAAGCCAACCCTCCCTCCACCCCGACACAAAATGTGTACAACTCTGAAACAAATTCAAGAGAGTTGCAAATGAGAAACAAAAATCATTCAGATCTTTCTGGACAAAGTAATAAAATAAACGATTTTACCTATAGATATAAGTAAAATACATCTCCCCCCAAAATTAAAGAATGGTTTGCGCGACGGTCGATCCCCAATACCAAGAAAGGTTTTTCTTGTTCCTAAATATTCTCACGGATAATGGCTTCCAGAGGGAATGCAGTTTTTTTTCTTTTTTGTCAACTACATTATGGCCACGTTAATAGCATCCTTTCAAAACTGCTACGAGACCAGAGGACCCGATGACATAGTTTGCAAGAGCAGTTCGTGGCAGAGCCCTCCTGGAGGAAGCCCTCGCCCCAAGTCGGGAGGGAAACCGTGCTTGCACCCCCTGGGAGAGGACCGCCCGGGCTTGGGAGCAGCCAGGGCCCGGAGAGGAAAAATGGCAAATCTCGCCGGGTTCCTCCAGGGAAAGGCCTTTCAACGGTTCGTTCACCCATTGGAAAAAGAAATAGAAACTTTACATTAAGTCTTTAGATAACACAGTGAACCAAAACTTCAAGGGGGGGGTGGGTAGGAGGGGGAATCTCACCGGGGATTTTGCTCGTGAGTTCTTGTCCAAGTGAGAAGTAAAAGATTCCAAAAACTGAGAGGAAAAATTAAATCCCAAACGTCGTCTTCGGTTTTTTCCGTGGATCAACCCAATATCCAGAGGGTCAGAGCGACCCGGAAAAGAGAGGAAACAGTTGCTGAATCAAACGTCCTCTTCTGGCTTTGGAGACCGGGAGTCGGAGGCGTCAGGAGAGGGGAGCGCGACCCCTCGGCGCCGAGCCCGGGGCGCCCCCGCCTCCCCCAGGCCAGCGGTCAGCAGCCCGAGCAGCAGCCCGGGCCAGCCCCAGCCGCGGGGAGCGCCCTCTTCGCCGTGCCCTCGGCGAGCAGCCGCTCGGTCGCCTCCGGAGCCCGGGAGCGGGGGCCGATCAGCTGAGACCGGCCGACTCGAGGCTGCCCGCACCGCCCCGGCCCCCCGGAACGCGGGCCCCGGCCCCGGGGGGCGGAGAGGGCGGGAGCGGCGCGGCGCGCCGGACTGGGGGCCCGGGCTCCCCTCGCGTCTCCCCCTCAGCCCGGGCTCCGCGCTGCGGGACGAGCCCCCGGCTACTCCCCAGTCGCAGAGGAGGGATTCCGGGGGATGGGCCCCCTGGCGTTGCCCCTCCTCCCGGAGTGCCCCCTGCCCAGGATAGACGGAGCGGCGACAGGCCCAGCCGCTGGGAGGGTGCTCTGGGAGCCGCCGCCGCCGCCGCCACCGCCGCCGCCGGGGAGGGGTGTTGTTTCCCTCACACAGGAGGAGCCGCTGAAGCAGCCGCCGCCATTTTGAACCCGTCAGACTCTCACATACACACAGCTCCTCGGCGGTGGACTGCGCAGGCGCCGCCTCCCCACCCCTCCTCCTGCTCACCTCTCCACCCCCCCCCCCACCCCTTTTCAAGCCTCTCTTCGCTTCTTACCGCTCTCCCGGGTGCACGTGAACGCGCACGCGTCACTCCCCCCTAACGCGGCCAGTCGGCCGGCGCGCGCACGCGCGGAAGCTTCGGCCTCGAATCGCCCGCGCCCGGCGACGCCGACGCGGCTCCCCGCCCCCCCTCGCGTCAGCCTCCCGCCCTCCTGCCAGCCCACCGCCCCCGCTCCCCGTCGGCCTTCTTCCAGGGCTCGGGCCCGGCCCGCTGCTCACGCCTGCGCACAGGCCACGGATCCTCCTCCGCGAGCGCCCTGCCCCCCACACGCCCTCGCTCGAACACACACTTTGCCTCTGTGACCCCGCCCCTCGCCGGCCAGCTGCGCCCGCGGCCCTCCCCCACCTCTCCTGGGAGGATCGTGACCCCCCCCCGACCCCCTACAAAGCACAACCACCCCCCCAAGCAGTGGGGAGAAGCACCCCCGTTCCCCTTCAACCGCCCTCTGCCCTAGTCAAGCCCGTCACAGTCACACAACCTGGGGGCCGGACGGCCTGGGCAAGGGCAGCTGTTGCCGGCCTCAAAGCAGGGTCTCCCGGGGTCAGGCCTCTGGGCCCAGCCGGCCAGACTGCCCAGGGCGAGGGGGCACAGGGAAGGGACGCCTTCCCGCCGGCTGCCCTCCCCTCGCGCGCCGGCCGATGGGCCGAGGCCGGCCTGCCCGCCATCCCCGGGCAGGCCCTGGCGCCCCCGCCGCGGGGCCTGTCCGCCCTCGGCACGGGGGGCTCCTCGGTGCAGCAGCCCGGCCCCGCCTCACCCACTCCTCGCCGCTCCGAAGGGGCAGGAAACGGGAGTAGCATGTCTGTCCTGGGCTCGGCTCCCCCGGGGGGAGCTCCGGGCGCTTGACAAGGGCGTCCACGGGTACCAGGCGCGGGAGTGGTCTCCGCGACGGCCCGGGGGCGGTGGCAGCTCGCGCGCCCACCGCGGGCCAGAGGCGCCCGGGGAGATGGCCCTGGAAGCCCCTGCGCCCCGGCCACGCTCAGGTTTCCGCAGCGCCCGTGCCCCCGGCGGCCTGGGTGGGACGTGACCCCGCCCCCGGCGAGTCGGGGCGCCCCCCACGGAGGGGTGCGCGAGCAGTCCCAGGCCCCCGGGCCCACCCCGCCGCCTCGGGCCGCCGCGGGCGCGGGAGGCCTGGCCGGGAAGATGTCTTCTCTCGGTGTGCGCAGCTTCGCGCGAGGGTCAGCGACGGGGCATCGGCCGCCCGAGCCGCGCCGGCCCTGCCCATGAACGGGCTCCCGCGCGCGGCTCGACAGCTGCCCGACGGGCTAGCAGGCTGGGGACGTCGACAGAGCCTGGCCAGAGGTATCTGAGCAACGCCATGCGAGCAGCCCAACCGCGATCAGGGCATTTCCCCAGCCAATCTCGTGCTTTTGGGCCCGTTTAAATTATAAACCCCATAAAGGACCATGGCTTGGGCGTTAAGCAGCCGGGTCGGCACTCTTGACTCCACTACACTAGCTGAGAGGTGTCACACAGATCTTTTTTTTCTCCCTGCCTTGGTTTCCCACTCTTTAAACTTTTGATTCCTGGGATCCTGGGATCCTGGGATGGAGGAGAGAGGACAGGCATGGAGTGAATCATAACTTCCATAAACAATCTTCAGCTCTTTTAGGAAGACGCTAGAGAAGGACAATTGAAATAATGATACCTTCTATTTCTATCAAGTTTTGAACTCTAGGGTAAAGGTACTGTGTAAACCCAAGGTATTATTATTTATCACCACATGAGGTTTTTCTACATGCAAACTTAGGGAGTTTTACAGACATTTTCTACTTTGTCTCACAACATCTTTAGGAGACAAGCTAAAGTGCCCGTAGCATTATACTCATTTCAAGGATAGACACTTGAAGTACAGAAAGGTTAAACAGCCTGCATAACTACTCTAACAAGGAGGAGTTTAGCGCTCTGCAATACCAGACTGCATCTTACAACCGACAACAACAAAAAGATTTGTTATTACGGTATGACCCTCTCACATACCAGTCATTGGGAAATATTCTTTATTCTAATACCAGTTTTGTTCAGACTTCTTAACTTTTCAGAGCAAATGAAGATCTTTACCCAAATTTTATCAGATTTTAAAGCCTTTTTAAATCTTTCAGACTATAGTAAAATATATTTAAAAGGCAGCAGTCTTTAATACTGGTTCTACCAGATGTAATCCCATAGACATCTGGCTCTCTGCAGGTATAGAAAACGGCAGCATCTTGTCTGTTTTTAAGAAGGCGAGAAAGACTTTAGTCATTGTCAGATTAAGTAAGTGTTGGGCCTCATTACTATTTGAAAATAAATGGCTTTATTTCCTTCCCATTCATCCCTGTAAACCCATGAGATACTTGGGGGCAAAGAGAGAGAAAAGGAGGTCTCTAGCAGAAGCTGAATTTGGTCTTGCCCTTTTTCTTAAAACCCAGGGCCCCTTAAAGTAATTAACCCTCAGCGAACTGAGTTGCTCACTTTCAGGGGACAAATGCCTCCTACAGGTTTAACTCAGGTGGGTATGCTGGGAAGCAACCCAAGCCGACTCCAGGAACACTAGTAGTAGTACTTACTTGAACAGGACTGCAAGTAAAGGTTTGTCACATTGCAGCCAGCTCTCTTCCAGTTGAAAACCATTTGTTAACTAGTCTGCACTGGGGGAAATGACTTTTAAACAGAGATACACAATGGTTTCTCCACAGGCAAGCTATGTTAATATTCCAAAGCAGATGTGCAGAGTGAGATAAGAGATAGGCAGATGGCTAGTGATACCCTCCCATCACAATGGCTCTGGTTGGCAAGGGCATGTCATGAGGCTCACTGCTTTGCCCTAAAAGAGCTGATTTCAATGAAAATAGAACTTGGGGGTTCCCCCAAGAAGGCCACTAGAAATATGAATAACTATATGGCTTCAACTGCAGCTGCAGGGAGAGGAGGAGAGTAGTGGGTGGAAAGAAGGAAAGAAAAATTCCCTCTAGAAGCATTGAGAAGAGGATCTCTGACTGGAATAAGCTGGTGCCTTAACAAGATATTAACGAATCTCTGTTTTCTTGAGCAAAGCTAAAACCCAACAAATGTGGAGAGTCAAAATTGCAGATCACCCATTTCTTTGGGGAGACTTCAGTGAGTGAAAAGAGAACTCTGTAGTCTTGTTAACTAAATTAAACTATTTCCAGTTTCTCTGCACTCCCTTAATGTTAAAGAGGAAGTATGGATGTCCCAAACAGTGTAGGTCTAAACCAAAATAGAAAAGTTGGTCTTGAAGAGCCCCTGTGAGGTAGCATAGCCAGTAATTTAAAAGCTTTAGCATCAGAGACTGAAGGTCTACTCTGCTACCTACCAGCTAGTCAATCCTAACGATCTCTTCAAAACCTGGGATTTTTATCTGCAAAGTGGGAAGAAAACCTAACTCTCAGGATGAAATGAATAAAATGAATAATGTCCTAAAACTCAGCGTCTGGCGTGTAATAGCCATGGGTTATGAGCATTTACTGTGTTTCTGACCTCCAGTTTTAAGGAAAGTTTTAATTATAGATACTTTAATATTTAAGCAAATTTACATAGAGTGTAAGCAGTGTCTTATTTATAGCTTTTCTTCTTTCCTTTCCTAGCCCCTAGTCTCTCCTCACCAACCCCTGGTGTCTCTGATCTCCATTTTTCTCTCCTCCCTGACTGTCTGCCTCTCCCTGATCATCACCTGATCATCGTGAGGTCTCTTTCTTTTCACTCTTCTCTCCATCACTCTGCTGCTCCCACCTGCTGTGTGCGTTCCTCTCTCCCAGCCCCATGCATGTCATCTACTCGGTCATCAGCAGAGTAGACCTTGCTTGCCCACTTCCCTTTACCCATGTTTGGTGTACTCTAATCACATGCTCTCTAGTTTTGTAACTTAATCATCTCCTGAACATCTCCCTCCACCCACCTCCACTGGACTGTAAGTTCCTTGAAGGCAGGAGTCAGATCACATCTGTATCCCTCAAAAGATCTTCCATAATCGGTATCACATACTTACTGTGTCAACTCTAAGCAGGGATAAAAACTAGGTGTTGGGTGATTATGAGTTTTAAGGGATATAAAGTTTTCTTTTGAGTCTGAAAGTAAAATCTGAATTGATCAGGAAAAAAAGGAAGTCAGAAATGCCCTGCAGATTCTCATATCATTGAACATGGATGGCTCGTGAGATTCTTGGAAGTTTCATAGAACATGACTGACCCTTTCCTTGGGACTACAGGACCAAAGTCCCTCCCTGGCCCAGTGTCTCCTTACTGCCATTTTTTCTAGCCATTTGGCCTGTGTTTGTGCAGACCCGCCTTTCCTGAGTCATGGGGTTGATTTCGGCTATGGGGCAGCAGGAGCAGCATCTGGAATCCACCTGCTCTATTAGCAGCCGTAGCTTTGCCTCGGGGCCAGGCCACTCTCACTCCCACTTCTAAAAGGGAGAAACTTCCTGTCCTTCCTGAGAGGAGAGTGGGTCTGGAAGATGCTGAGCCCTGTCTCACTATACCTGTGTTTAGTTATTGGCACCCGAGGGTTTCAGGATCTGTTTGCAAACTTGTGCTTGTTTGCTGTCTCGGCTGTTGATGTGGGGCACCCCAGCCACATCCCCAAAGGGCTAGTTGCCTAAACTCTTAGGTGTGTTTCTAGATCCTCCCAAAGTGTCTGATCTTTGCCCGTCTTGTTGAAGGGCATTGAGCCTTTTGTCAGCTTCGGCTATGTCTGGTACTATTTCAGCTGCTTTGTGAGGGCCTTTACCAGCTGTGTGTTATTAGCCCAGTCCCTTAGTCTATCAGGAACTTCTTTAATAAAGCAAAGATCAAAAACTCCACCCTGTTTCCTCCTAGGATTTTTGAGGAGTCAAATGGACCAATGGACAGCTTCCTATGGAAGCTGGAAGATAATATATTTAGAAAGGATTGCTGGTTCTCCTATTTCTTTGTATTTCTTTTTTTTTTTTCGTACAATAAAGATTTGTTTTGTTACTGAGAATCTCATGCTTAACCCTAAATTAAGTGCTTGGATGGAGAAGGGAGATTTGCAAAATTAGAAAGCTTGGCTTTTACCGTTGAAGACTGCATCATAGCAGAGATGCTGTGAAGCTATGACATGCTAAGAGAACAACCATCACGACAGCGAATCACTGGAAGACAGTGTAGACAATAAGAATTGGATATAGAATTCCACTTGGCTGTAGACCCCATGGGGCAGGAAGTTTTGTTCATTTTGTTCATGTTCACTGACACATGGCCAGTGCCTAGAACAGTGCCAGGCA
Organism: Camelus bactrianus; assembly: GCF_048773025.1. Taxonomy (NCBI): domain Eukaryota; kingdom Metazoa; phylum Chordata; class Mammalia; order Artiodactyla; family Camelidae; genus Camelus; species Camelus bactrianus. The sequence goes on from NC_133548.1 coordinate 5,394,825, forward strand.
GATTTGGCACTCACTCGTAGGTGTTTAATGAATCAATGAAGAAAGCAGTGATGCTATTGAAGCACAAAGGAGTGTGAAGGCTGGAGGGCTTTGAACGCTTGCAGAGAAGTTTGATTTTGACAGAGTAAGAGAGGCACATACGTCCTGGAGCAGAGGGTTGATGTAACAACAGTTATTCCAGGTAAACTGTACCTACAGCTGTCACTTCAGCTAGAACAAGATGATAGAAAGTAAAGCCCGTACTACAGCAAATCGAGCCAGGAGGGAAGTATGTGAATCTTAGACCAAGTTCTTCATTTTTCTTATTCCAGCTTCTTTTGAAGCTATAGAGTCCAAATCGGAGCACAACTTTCTTTTTTTTTTCCAGAGCACAACTTTTGATGTGATATTATAAACTTAATATCTCCACCCAATTGTTTTCAAAATGCATCTTTAACTATACTACTGTTCATTATATTTAAAGTATGTAATTTTAAAATAACAATCTCCTTTTGTTCCAAAATGCTTACTCAATATGTAAACTCTGAAATGTGTCCAGTATTCTTTTTCTTTCTGGCTAAATCTATTTTTGCTCTCCCTGGGGAATTGCAAGAAAATATTGACTTCATTTAAGGTGAGATTCCCATGTTACATTTTTTGCAATTATACTTGATTTGCCACAGCTCGGAGTTCATATTTTGATTTGATCATAATTACTAGACCCGCTTCTGCTGTTGATCTAATTGTCTTCTTATTGGTGAGCCACTTATCTTTAGTTAATTGTCTATTCTTGTATAATTTTATTGGTGTAAGGAATGTGGGAGATACTACATCTATATCTTAATGCTTTATTATCAAACTGATTAGAAAGTTTACCCATCTATATTTTGAATGCATAAGTTTATACTGGTAAAGGTTTATGTTTTGTATAAGTGTTAATATTTTTACAATAAATTTTAGCATTTTCTATTTTACTTCTGTATTTTGTACTCATTTACTGTTGCCTATATTTTATGCATTTTTATAGTCACCAAATTCAGAAAAGTGGGCAAATTGAATTCTCAATTCCGGCTTGCTGAAAGATCAAATATACAATTGGCAGAGGCTTCCCTTTTCTGAACTCACATTATTCCTCTTGAAGGGACCATATTTCTTTTTATACGCATTTAAGTTGCTCCTTAATACACAGGCATGTAATTTGAATGCTGTTGATATTGAACAATGCCACTAATTTCCAACACTTTCTCTTCATTCTCTGGTGTGTTTCTGATTAAACCAGCCACCACTGTCTCACAATTGATTGGATCTCTGTATGACCATTATCATCAACCACAAAATACATGTCAATTTCTAACTACCTGCTGGGTCTTCAAGATTTAAAATATAAGAGCTGGACCCTGCCCTCAAGGAGCTTACAGCTTAGAGAAGAAATAACAAATGATTACTTTGAAAATGCCAAACTGTATAGACAGCCAGCAGCGGCCAAATTGGAAAGGGGAGAAGTAAAGCCGGCTCCGGCACTGTGGCAGTACTCCCCCTCCTCCAGGACCGCATGGTGTGTTTCCTTGGGGCTGCCCTAGCTTTTCCCCTAGAGTGCCTGCTAGGTCCTCCTCTATTTAAAGGGGATATTAGCACTGAATTACAGAATCTTAGAATTGACATGGAGCTTGGAGGTCATTTAATCCAACTTGCTCATTTTAAAAACTGGCAGTCTGAGGCCCAAAGATGTTAAGCAGCTTGGCCAAGGTCATGCAGCTAGTTTAGTAATGAAATTGGAACCGTAAACCATGTCTTCTGATAGCTGCTTTTCCTGCTACTCCTCAGACTGATGGCATTTTTCACCATCAGATCAACTGTATGTTCATTAATTCCTTCCGCCGAAAGAACACTCGCCTGTTTGAGACACTGTATTGGCACTGGGGTTGCAAGGTGAGTGTGAATGATACCATGTTGCAGGGGGAAGGGTGCAGGTGATGGGGGGGTCAAGTGACCATATAAATTAGACTCCAAACTGAGACCCTTTGAAACAGTGAAAAGGTCTAATAATATTATTAGGTGAAAACCAAGACACATGCCACGATGGACACCAGGTCTGCGCAGGATAGATACAGGATCTCTACAAGATACTGTGAGGGCACAAAGGTGGGAGGGGCCGATTCGGCTATGGGGGAGGGGTGTCCAGGCAGGGAAATCTTCATGAAGGAAGTGATGCTTGAAAATTACTAAGGTTTCGATGTTCACCAAGAAGACAATGAAGGAAGGGTGTTTCCCACCCCTGGTGTGCTCCAGACACAGCAGGACAGCCGACAAGAACTGAGTCTACAGAGGGAATCCTAGCCTAGTGGACCTCTCCCACCATATTCAGCAAGTGAATGGGGCTTTGTCCTTTGTAGGTGATGAGTAATTTGTTATCCAGGCAGCAGATATTTACTGAGTATCTAGTAGGTAGCAGGCACTGTTGTAGGCACTGGGAATACCGTGGATGAGGCAGATACTTGCTCTGAGAGGCAACATGGCATAGTGGTCCAGCAGGGACCCTGGCAATGAACACATCACCTCTCTTGAGCCACACAGCTCCAGGGTTTCGGTTTCCTCATTTGTAAAATAGAGTTGAGTCCCTCCTCTTAGGTCATTGTTACAGTATCTGAGTGAGTTAACATTCACAGTGTTAGAACAGCACCTGGAACATAGTAGATGCTTATAAACAAGTTGGTAGGGGAGGATATAGCTCAAGTGGTAGAGTGCATGCTTAGCATGCACAAGGTCTTTGGTTCAATCCCCAGTACTGCCTCTAAATATAAAATAAACCTAATTACCCCCCGCTAAAATGAAGAAAAAGAAAAAATTTTAAAAACCAAGTTTGTGAAATAAAAGTTACAGTTAGTTGGCAGAACCACAGCAAATTATTTATTAAAGTCTATGAAGGAAATAGGAATGCTTCTCTGAGGAGGTGACATTGGAGTTGAGATTGTATGATAAAAGGGAACGTTCCTGGGAGAGGGACAACTTTAGCAAAGGCCCTGGGTGGGAAGGGGCATTGATGTACTCAGAAGACAGCAGGCCAGAGTGGCTGAGGCGAAGCCATGTGAGATGAAATCACAGAATGGCGAGATGGGTCACAGAGCCTGCTGTGAGCTGAGCGTGTACTCCCAGGGCAGGGGCAACCCATGGTGGTTGTGGAAGCAGGGGAATGACAAGGTCAAACTTATGGTTTGGGCTAGCACTCTGAGGTGGTAAATCCAGGCAAGCAGGGAGCGGGGCCAAAAGGATGGGGTCACATTAGCACTCTTGAGGCTGAGAGACTCTGTAAGGACAGCCGTGGTGAGCAGTCTGCACCTAAGTTGGAGATCCAAGAATCAGCAGTATCAGGTTACAACCAGGGGAGGAACAAGAATGGCCCTCGGAAAGTGTAGCAGGAAGCCGGAATCCCAGGGATGGAGCCCCATCAGGGAGGCTCATGCCTGGCCCATTGTAGGTGCTCAGTTACTGCTTGAACAATGAATGGATGTAGGAAGTGGCCTACAGAGGAAGAGGAGCTCAAAGAGGTAGGACACCAAGAATGAAAGCAGCGTGGAGTAGAGTGTCAAGCAGGAGGGAGGGGTTGAGATGCGAGATGAAGCTGGAAGACAGCCCCTGGATGGGGAACCACTGTGACATCACTGACCTCTGACAGCAGGGTCGGTGCAGTTGGGGGTGGGTGCGGAATGCCGTCAGCCGAGAACAACTGGGAAGTAAGAAGAGATGGGGAGCGTACACTCTTCTTCCAAGGAACACGGCGGTGAAGGGAAGAGCAGAAGGAAGGAAACAAGCTTGTGTGTGGTCCTCAAGAACGTGTCAGGAGACAGAAAGGGCTTGAAAATGGAACCCGGAAATAAGGAATAAGGGTTAAAGCAGGAGATGCTCAATGCGGAACAGCCCAGGGGGTGGGGGACAGCTCTGGCCCCGGGATTAGCTCTGGCTGGAGGACAACATGTCTGCCTCGGAAACCAGAGAGAGGTTGGGAGGGAGGTCATCTCAGGGGCACGGGGGCTAGAGGCTGAGGGAGTTCACACTTGGAATAGAAGCTTGGGCGTGGGGAAAGCAGTGTCACTGAAGCAGGCTTTGAATTCCAACCCCTTTCTCTCTGCCAGCAGCCGTATCTTATTGCCCTTAACTTCCTTGAAGGGAGAAACAGCACCAGTGACAGCAGGAAGCCCCCTTCCTATGACCACTGGTCATGCCAGAGGTCAACGGGGACCCAGGCAGGTGCTCCACACAGAAAGGTGAGCTTGGAGTCCAGAGCAGGGCACTGTGGCCCCAGCTGACAGATAAACAGGAGTCTCCGCCCTGACTCTCCGGCACCAGCTGGCCAGCAACTTCACTGCTGGAGCGTCTCCTGGATTCTTCTGTGAGGGATGAGGTCTCCTACATGACCCTCCCCTCCACTCCCCGTGCCCTCCTCTGCCTCCAAACCCCCAGTGCACAAGGCCTTCCCTGCTGCCCCCGTCCCCAATTCCCACAGATCCCACCCAATCTGGTCTGACATATACCGTGTGCCCTCTTGCGGTTAAAAATCTCTAGAATGTCTTATTCTCCCTTGAGAGGAGGAAGCCACCTGAAAGTCCGTGTTCCCTCCACTGTGTCCGGAATGAGGCTTTGAAAATAGTCATTTTTTCTCCCCCACTATATGCTTGTGAGGATAGTGTGAGCAGCCGCTAGGATACAGCAAACTAGAGGGCTTGCCAGGAAAGAGGTGGACTCTGTAAAGTAACTGTCAGCTATCAAAAGTAACTCAAATGGGGTGAAAGGATGGGAGGAAGGGGATGTTGAATCACTTTGCCAGGCAGACCCAGCCAGTGGGAGGTGGATTTAGAGGAGGGGGCCTGGGGAGAACGAGCTGGTGGTGACTTTGGCCCAGGATAGGAATGGGTTAGTCACTGACAGCCACAGAAGTTTCCAGAGAGAAGTGTATTGTATGTTCAAGGCAAGAGCTGTGAAAAGCAGCTTTGGCACTGTACTAGGCACCCGGCGGGCCGTTGCTGGAGACCTGATGCCGGGGGTAGGAGATGGTAATGTGCAGGGTGGACAGTCAGAGACTGGAGTGAGACAGTGACCGAGGAACGAGGAGAGGAGTCAAAATGCCTCAGAGAAAGACCAGTGCTTGGCGGAAGGCATGGAGGGAGGAGGTGTTGTAACTCACATAGTCTAAGCTTTGCCCTGGAAAAAGGGCAAAGGAAAAAGGAAAGTGAATGAACATTGCACTGGTGGTCCCCATCCAACCCTATTCAAAGGGTGGTTCCTATAGGTACCCGGTGTCTTTCTTGGAGATCCCCCACCCCGGTGGTCCTGGGGGAGAGTACTGGCATCTTCCCTCTGTGGAAGCTGAAGGGGCCAGCCCCTCCTCTCCTCACCTGGTGCAGCTGGAGGTGTTTTGTGATGTATGTGTGACCCAGCAGACCCTTTCTTGCAGGATGCTGACACCCAAGCAGGAGACCTTAGGGAGTGAGGGGATCATTCCTACCTGGCAGCCGGTTCCTACTAAGCCACTGGCAGTGGGGCCACAGAGCCCCTTAGCTTCCCACCAACCCAAACCTGGTCCTCCCACCCCCATCAATTCTGGGAGCCACCTCTGCCACCACCTCCACCACTACACACAGATGTGCTTTCCTTAAATTCCTCTCTGCTTAGCTGGAGTCAGTTTCTGTTGTTTGCAACTAAGAACTCTAACAATCTGAGAGTTCAATCCTGTTAGTTCCAGGCTGTCAGATTCCTCTGCAGATGTGCAGTTTGCACAAGAATTCAGAACTGCAGTTTGGTTCACCTCCTTAGTCTCCTAAGTGCCAGAGGCTGTATACCGAGTTCTGAGGACGGAAAGATGAACACAGGCCCTGGTCTCCATGTAACAAGTGAGTGTGTCTTAGTTTGAGTTCATCGGGAAGCAAACCCTGAGACAAAGATTCAAGCGTAAGTAGTCTGGGAAGTGGTCCTGGGGAGCACAGCCCAGGGAACAGGGAACTAGACAAGGAGGGGAGGGAAGGCCAGCGGAGGGGACATGGTCAGGAAAGCGGTGGGCCACTGAGCTCAGCTTGGCTGGGGTCTGGGGGAGACAGTGTAGCAGAGTCCTCAAAGTGTCATTTATCCACCAGCTGCCATCTGTCATTGGTGGAGGGCTGCCTCCAGAGGCCATGGGCTCCCTGGCCCTTTGACTGCCTGTGTCAGAGTTAGTCGCCCTTGGGCAGAGCCACTGGGCAGGGACTGCCGAGGGGCCATGGGCAGGGCACCACGTCCAGGGCTGCAGAAGGCAGGGGAGAGAAAGTCCTATGGATTCTTTGAGAGAACTAAGACAGGGACGCTGGGCACCAGAAGAGAGCAGTCAGTTCCAGAAAGAAAATGTCTTCAGACTTGAGCTACATCCTTCACTAAGGCTTTGTAGGCATGATGGGTTTTGAGTTCAAATTTGCAGATGTGGCAAAGGAAGGCCATCTGGAAAGAAAACCTCCTGTGCCAAGGTTTCACCTCAAGAGGTGCCAGCCCAGCCGGAGGCAGCCTTCTGGGTTCTAAGGGAGAGGCATTAGGAAGGTGAGAGGAAGCCCGAGGGCAGCAGCATCTCACTGGAACCTCTGCTCCCAGGGGGCCCCGCTGCCACCAGCTGGTTCTCCACCAGCTGCCAGAGACACCCTTTGAACCACTTACTTTTACTGGGGGCCCAACCCTGTGCCAGCTTTACACACTAATCCTACACTCTCTGTGAGGAGGTATAATGATTACCCCACTTCAGAGACTGAGGGAAGAGTGCTAGGAGTTCAGGGTCTTACCCAAGGTCATGCGGCTTGAATAGGCAGAACTAGGGTTTGAACCCAGATAGCATGATTCCCAGCCCTGGGCTCCCAACCTCCCCAGAAGGATTATTTAAACATACAAGTGAGGTCGTGTTCCTGCTCCGTTAACACACAGATGGCTATGTGTGTTAAATGACAAGTGACATAAAATGAAGTTCTTGGAGGGCAGGTGGCTGCTCAGGCGGCTGCAGAGGCCCTCCCTCAAGAAGGTGAACTTGAAGGATGGGCAGGCATGGGTGGTCAGGAGTGCAGGGACGTGGTGAGGCAGACGTTTCCCTGGGGTGCCAGGCACCGCTGCAGGCTGGGGGATGGGATGAGTCACGTGACACGGTTGAGGAACCCAACGTGGGAGTCTCTGTCAGGCACTGGCAAGCACTAGGTTTGCAAAGGGTGAGGAAGCCTCTGCTCTTTCTCTCAAACAGAACCACAGTGCAGTGGAGGAGACCAAAAAGGCCACAACAAGTGGCAGAGGGAGGTGACAGCTGCCAGGCAGGGCGTGACAGCAGCCTGGGAGTGGAGGAGGACCTGGAAAGTAGGAAAAGCAGTGTGTTCAGAATCCTTCTTTGGAAAAGCAGGTCCAGCCTCCCACATCCTCACCACCCCTCCCTCCCTGCCTGCTGGCTCCCATCCACCCAGAGCCCAGGCTACAGGTACCTGGCACCCTCCAGGCCCAACAGTCACACCTGCCCACCCCCCAGGTCCCCTCCTCTCTCCTTGAGAGTTTCAGCAGGTTGCAGTTAACACATGTGGGCTACAGTTATCAACTGGAAAATGCTCCCATGCCCCACCACCCAGATGTCCACTGTCCTCTTTGATCAATGTTGTGCATGAGGACATCGAGTTTCAGGCAACTGGCAGGCAGCAGTGTGCTCTCAGGGGACCCAGCCAAGGCCTGGGCGCTCACAGTCTTGTAACAAGTCTGAGGACACCAATCCCTGGGAGGAAGCCCTGAGCCTCCGCAGCTTAGCTGAGCCTGGGGTGACGTGGTGGGTCTTAGGGTCCTGAGGTGATACACAGATAGAACGAGCTGATTCTCACGGGGTGCTGTGCTGGAGATACTTTGAACTGCACGGTGCAAGCTTAGCTTCATCTTCAGATTCTCCAAGGTAGGCACGAGGCAAGTTTGTTGACCTGAAGTTCTGTTTCCTCGTGAGGAAGAGAGTGAGAGCCCAGCCGGGGGCTAAGGTGCCTTTCTTTTCTTTAACCCCTGCAGCGATGGTGCACGGATGGACTGAGGTTTGCAGGGGCTACAGCCAAGGAGCAGGCAGCAGAGGGTGGCCCCGCTGTGAGGAAGCTGCCCTGTACCCAAGCACACACTGCCCCCAGTTTCCCTTGGGTCCTAGCAGCACCCCCCCTGCAGTTCAGGGAAGCTGCTTTCAGGGAGGAGAGGAAGGTGGGGTGGGCAAGGAGGCTTGTCTGCAGGGCTCGGGCGGTTTATGCGACTGGAGCAGAAGCCTCTTGTAAAAAGTGGGATTCATGGCTATGGGGGTAGGGTTCCCTCCAAAAGAGAGATCTGGCTTGGGTCTTGCTCCACAGCTGTGGGTGATCTTGACGTCCTGGGTGTCAGGTGTGTACTTGGCAGGAGCTGACGGAGCAGCTGTGGGGGGAAGGGGGCTGAGGTAGGGGAACAAATTGGGCCTTTGCCCTTAGGTGAAGGGTCTCTGCCCTGGCCCTGACTAGCTTTCAACCTGAACGCATGCTTGAGTATTTCCATCTAGGAGGGTCTGCAGGCCCATCCCACCTGTGGTCCTCGCAGCTGCAAAAATTATCCAGGGTTTCTCCAGCCTGGCTTAGCCTGAAAATTTTTCCTCACTTCTACCACTATCCCCCATTCTGGGCCCAGCCTCAGGTACAGGTACAGGTGACCACAAACCACTGCCCCGTGAGACTGAACTAGATACAGTTTTGGCCAGAGGCACAAAGAGGCTTGGACTGGGTGAGTGCAGGGGATCGGGCTCCTTCTGGCCAGTGAACAGCTGTGCCTTGTGCCCCAGCAGGTTCCCTGGCCTCCCTAGTCCTCCCTCTGCCCCACCCTGACAGGCTTTTAATACCTGCATAATCCTTTCTGCTGATGAGGCTGGCCAGGGGGTGGGAAGAGGGGCCGATGAGCTAGGAGAGGCCCTGGGAGCAGCTTTGCCAAAGCCTGGAGACCCTGGAAGGGGTGGGCTGGTGTCCTGAGCCCTCAGAAACAGGATCACTCAGGTTGTCAGCCCAGGGGGCGGGACTGTGCTCTGGGGCTCCGAATTGAGCTCATTAGGACAAAGTGCTTAGATGTGATTTGAAACTGTGTTTGGGTAATTGACTGATGTTAACTGACTTCCCTGGATTCCTGGGCTAAGGGAACTCGGGCTTTGGCAGACAGACTGAGAGCGAGAACGTGTGAGCAAACCCATCAGGGGCTGTTTACATCTCTATTGTCAGCGGCCAGCCTCTGTTTGTTTAAACCTCAGGAGGTCTCACTGGTTCACTTGGGTCTCTGCTCCAGTTCCAAACTCAAATTTCACAAGTAGGTGTGAATTGCACTCACCTTATCTGTCTAGCCTGGAGGTGGACCAGTTCAAGCCTTAGATGGCCCACGTGCATTTAATGAATATTGTCTGCACTGAGGGAGACCCAGAGGGGGTGTCACTAAGTCTCTGGGACCTGCCCTGAGCCATTTTGCCGTTTAGGTACCGGAGGGGACTCAGGCCCTGCCGATTAGGGTCTGTAGAGGCTCTCAGCTGAGGATATGGGGTCCCACCCTGGCACAGATCATAGGACATCCAACCAACTGGCAGATTTCTCCAGGTGACTAGTTGGATTAATTTTTTTTCATCCACACAATGTTTTTATTTTTATTCAGCTATAAGCAAATAGCAGAGTTAACACAACATTCAGCAACTCCAAGCTGGCTTTTTTTACACCAAAGGAGAATGATCAATTTAACAGGCATAGACTTTCGGATTTCTGATAAACCTCTCACCCAGTCTTGCAGCTCTAGGTGGCCGGGCTCCAACAGCAAAGAAAGCTCTATTGCTTTTTCCAGTACTGCTCTTTAAAGCAGCCAGCGCAGGACACTGACACCCAGTAACCAGCCTGAGATGTACCACATCGCGGGTTAGTGAACATGCCAGCCCCTGGTTGTCTTGGTGAGAGACAGGGCTGTGAAAACACGCCAGAAGATGCCACCATGCACAATCCTGGGCTCCGGCTACCACAAATCTTCTTTCAACCTCCCTTGAAGATTCTCTGATGCTCTTACTCTATTGGTGTAGACCTGGTCTTTCTACCAGAATTTTCTTCTTTAAATTCTGTGTTGCTACTCTTACATTAACATTTTGATGAGCCCATCATAGAACGAAAATATCCCCTCAAATGGAGTTCAGATTTGATCTAAACATAAATCAGAGTGTGTGGCCCTCTAGAATTACAGAAGACGGGTAGAAGGAAAAGTCACCCTAAGCCTAGATCTGACTGTTCAGAGCTCGGGAACAGGGAAGGGGAGAAACCTACATGCATCACTAAACTTGAAACCCTGCTTGGCAGCTCTGGGGACGGTTCCCATTTCCTAGCCCTCCTCTGCTTCCCAGACAGCTGCTCATAGAGTTTGGGCACATAATCGTCGCATTTCGCCTGGTAACACGTGCCGGCCACCGGGGCCCCGAGCTCGTACTTTTTGCGGAAAGACGCCACCTTGAATTTGCCGTGGTGGTCTCCAGACCGGTTGCTGAGGATGGGCTCGTCACACTCCAGCGGCCTGTTCTGCTCGTAAACCAGCCAGACGTAGCGGTGAAGACCTGTGCCCTTCGGAGGCCCAGAGCCCACATAATCAGAGAAGACTGTGCCACTGCTGATGTCGTTGCCCTTCATGCTGACCACCAGGAAATGGTGCCACTCCCTGTATTTGGGGTCCTTCCTGCTGGGGGCATCCAGGTCTGTCAAGACCAAGGTGTAGAGTTTATCTGGATCAAGGCCATCCCATGCAATGCTGGTGGGCCGGTTCTTAACCTAGGTGGGTGTCAGCACTTTGCCCAGCTCATCGACCTCCGTCCGTCCCGCCGTATTTGACCAGCAGCGGGTGCTGGGGCCGCTCACCCACTTCCTGCAGGCTCAAGGTCCTGGACCACTTGCTGAGATCCACTGGCACTGTGGGGCTGAGCAGCGCGGAGAGCAGGGAAAGCCAAGGGAGGGCAGGGCAGGAGCAAACCAGCAGCCAGATTAATTTTTAAATAACTTTTTTATTTTATAAGTTTTAGATTTTAAAAGAAAGTGTGAAGAGGGGAGGATATATAGCTCAGTGGTAGAGCACATGCTTAGCATGCATGAGGTCCTGGGCTCAATCCCCAATACCTCCCCTAAGGATAAATAAATAAACCTAATTATCTCCCCACCAAAAAATAAAAAAAAAAATGTGAATATAGTACAGAGAATTTCACATACCCCTGCACCCAGCTTTCCCTATTACCACCTTAGATTTGTCTGGTACCTTTGTTACAAGTAATGAACCAATATTAACACATTAGTTATCAGCTGATTTTCTTAGTTTTTACTTAATGTCCTTTTCTGTCCCAGGGTCCCACCCAGAACACTACACACTTGGTTGTCATATCTTCTGAGGTTCCTCTGTGCTACAGTTTCTCAGATTTTCCTTGGTTTTGATGACCTTGACAGTTTTGAGGAGGACTTGTCAGGTAGATAACAGAATATCTGTCAACTGGGGTTGTCTGATGTTTTTCTTTTAATTTTTATTTTTTTAACTTTTTGGGGAGGGAGAATTAGGTTTATTTGTTTATTTTTTAATGGAGGTACAGGGGATTGAACCCAGGATCTTGTACATACTAAGCACGCTCTCTACCACTGAGCTAACCCCTCCCCCACTGTCTGATGTTTTTCTCATGATTAGATGGGTGTAATGGGTTTTGGGAAGGAAGATCATAGAGGTAACGTGCATTGACTCATGTTCAATATAAAAATCAAATTATTTCCAAAACTTAATTTTCTCTCCTCTCTCTCCCTCCCTTCTCTCTCTCCTTCCTTCCCTCTCTCTTTTTCTTCCGTAGTACATCTGCTTCCCTGGCCCCAACCACCTCCTCCATTTCTCTGTTGGGTATGGGACCACTTGGCCTGGCCATGGGAGCTAAGAGGTTGAGAGGGGCACTCAGTGGGACCCAGAGCCCCAGGAATGCTGCGGGGGCGGGGAAGGGGTAAGTGTGGTACAGCAGTAAAGATCATGGACTTCTAGGGTCTGAATCACAGGAAGCCTTGCACTTCCCACGTCTCTGTTAAGAGCACCCTTAGGTGCTTGTTAGAGTTGTTGGGAGCACTAGGGAGCTGGCAGAGAATGGCCCCACCAAAGGGGGTGCTTGATGTGAGCCCCAAACAGTCCTGCATGGCTGGAGTGAACAGAGATGAGGAATGACGCCCCCCAGTCCCAAAGGCCCTTCAGTAGCTACTGTAAGCTCTATGGAACTGTCCTCTGGGCTGGCTCTTGGGCTGTGGGGACATCACCAATGACAGAGAGGCCTCCCTAGAACACCCACTAGGCTCCCATCTGCTAGGGTCTTATGTTAAGTCTTCCCATACATGACCCCTTCTAACCTGTGAGGGAGGCACATCACACATAAATGGTGTTATCACCAATGAACAGAAGAGGAAGTCAGGCACCACCCACTGAGTTAGCCATGTTTGCCCAGTCTCTATCTGACAATAAATCACCACCTCTGAAACCAAGAGTGTCATGGAAAACTCCAGGAGTTTTTCCTTCTCTAAAACCATTCTCTCTAGTTTGCTGGTAACTGGACTCCCTTCCACAATTCTGAGTAAAAGCCTCTGCTAGTGTTTGGATGGGACGGGACAATTTGAGGACAGTCACTCCAGTCAGGATTTAGGAGCAGGAAGACTGAGCCTGTGTCCTGCTAGCAACGTGTGACCTTGGGTGGGTCTCCTAACCTCTGTTTCCTCATTGGCACACACGGGTGTGTGGGGAGTGATCCGGGGTCTCTGAGTTATTAATGGATGCTGCTGATCAGCAGGGCTACTGTTTAAATAGCATTTGTTGTTTTGAATAAGCTTTCTGAATTGCAGAAAAACTAGAAACAATGCAAATAAATGTACAACAGCCAGAAGGTTTGTAAAAACTTTAGAATATTTACTAGATAAGATAATATGCAGCTGCTGAGAGTGATATTCACCTAAATGCCCATGGCATCCCGGATTGGATCTTGTAACAGAAAAAAAAATTCATGAAAAAACTGCTGAAACTTGAATAAAGTCTGGAGTTTAATTAATAGCATTAAAGTTAATTTCCTAGTTTTGATAAATGAATGTTAACAGTAGAAGAAGCCAGGTGAAAAGTATATAGGGACTCTATGTACTATTTTTGTAATTCTTGTTTAAATCTGAAATTATTTTAAAAATGTAATGACATGCACAAGTTTTTTGGAATATAGGAATCACTTAGGCTAAAATGCTCAATGGAAAAAGCAGAATTCAAAATTGTATGACAGGAGAGGGTATAGCTCAGTGGTACAGCACATGCTTAGCATGCATGAGACCCTGGGATGGATTCCCCGGTACCTCCATTAAAAAAAAATAAACCTAATTGCCTCCCCCTGCAAAAATTGTTTTTTAAATTACTGAATTCATGAACAGGCAACCAAAACAAATGCCACAGCTACAGCAAACAGCAGAGGCCATGTGGGAAGAGGTGCCAGGAAGCAGGCCGAAAGAGTGGCAAACGTGAGACCAGAGGCCACCACTGGAGTGCTGGGGTATTTTCATCTGTCCCTACACCCTGTGGTCAGGGTTGTCCTGGGCCCGGGGTGGGGCTGGAATGTGGGCCAGGGGAAGGGATCCTGGCAGTGCTGAGGGACCTGGGGCACATGACCGATAAGGACTAAGCGCTCTATCAGGCCTGTTTTTGTTTTGTTTTGTATTTTTGAGAGGGAGGAGTGGGGGTGGGGAGTGAGAAGAGCTGGAGAGCCCAGGGTGTCGAAAGTGGCAGGTTTGGGACAGAGAAGGCCCTGAGGGCTGTCACCTCCTGGTGCAGTAGAGGCACCGTTTGTCACGTGACTCAGTGCCTTCAGCTGGTGGGGGCACTGGGAGGAGAGGTCGCAACTCCGCTAACTTTTCCCAGTGCCCTCCCGCCCCCGACCCAGGCTCTGGGCCCCCCTTGTGGGTGGTTCTCCAGATGCCCTCCTTTCCTTGCCCCCTCTTCCTGTCAGCCTGCCAGGATAGTTTTGGCTACAAGGGGCAGGGTGTGCCCCCAGTTACTGGCCCACAGCAAGTTACTGTCTGGCAGCACTCCCTTGGGATTCCTTGCCATTCTTAAGTATTTTGATCATCTCCTGAACTATGTTACAAATTCTAGGGTAGGGTCGGAGGAAAGGAGGGCAAGGACCGAGAACCCTCAGTCCCAACCTGCCTCCCCAGGTGTTGTACAGAGCAAATTAAATGAGGCTGGGTTACAAGGCCAGCCCCGTGGGAAACGCTCTGCAGAGCCATTTCATCTCACTCCAGCCCCCACACTTGACTGTAATCTTAGGACGTGGAAGCACAGGATCGGGAATCGAACCCTAGATTCTGACCCTAGGACCATGACAGACAGCGTCATTTTCATTCTAGGTCTGCTCAGACTGGCCGAATAGTCAAGTCACTTGGCCTATTTTTCTGAGCCTATTTTTCCTTCAGTAAAATGTTGGAGGTGGGCCCAACTCAGTGGGTGGTGGCTGGTGGGAGTGGTGTGTCCCCAGGTCGTGCCCCAGGCAGGAGTGATGAGGTGGATCTCCAGCCTGGCCTGCCATGTGGTGCGTGCCAACCCGACCGTGCTGGGGAAAGCCTCCTCTCCTTGGGCCCTGCTGCCCTCTGCTGGTTGAGGTCCAGCCGCCTGGCCAGCACCAGAGGAGGTCAGAAACTGGGGCTTGAGAGACCGGTCCTGTTCTGTCCCCTGTCCAAGTGCCTAGCTCTGCTGCTCACTGCTTTTGGTCCCACTCGTTAGCTTCTGAAACTGTTTCCTTGGCTATAAAGTGTAGGGATTCTGAGGACTGAATGGGGTAGGATGTGCAGAATGTAACCTACAGTGCCTGGCCAGCAGGACTCTGTGATGCTTCTCTGGAGGGAAGACAGGAGCAGGAGACCTAGAGCACCTCTGCTGCAGATGCGTGGGTGAGAGGGGTAAGCTCTATGTGTCTTTTGTTCATTGACACCTCTCCCCGAATTCCCCACCTGCCCCCATCCCCACCCTGGAATCCCCAGCTCCTTTCTGGTTTCTCTCTATGGCAGGAGCAGGCTGCTTAGTGAACTTCGGACTGTTCCCTTAGTCCACATCGGAGCTCTCACAGAGGATGGAGGATGGAGGCTTGGAAGGCGAGTACCATATCCTGCTCACTCCTCCATCCCGCTGCTTGGTGTGCAGTGGCTAGAACAGAGCCCGCAGATGGTAGACAACAGATGCGTATTTCCTAATCTAACACGTGGAGTGTCTACCCTGCGCTCAGTCCTGGACGAGGCTTGGTGTCTCCTCAGCAAACCTAAGCCCTGGAGGCAACTCCAACCCATTCTCCCAGTTCCCCTCAGAGGCTCCAGCGTGCCTTGCAGACAGCCATCTGCCTTGTCCTCTAGGTCCGCTCTCCTCTGAGGCTGCCCATCCTTGTCACAAGGAGTGTCTGTGCTCCTTATTTCTGAGGATCCAGATTGGGAAGAGGGGACCTACATCCATCCAACACTTCCATTCTTGCCTCTGCTGTGCAGCCCCTGTAACAATGTTACATAACAAATAATAACCCTCACTTCATAGTTAATAACTCTAGTTAGTAGTTAACACTGAGTGAGTGAATAAGCACTAGTTGCATTAGCTTATTTAGTCTAACACTCCAGGAGGTAGGTCCTACTCTTACGCCATTTTACAGATGAGGAAACTGATGGAAAGAGAGCCCTAGTGACTCCTCCAAGGTCATAGGGCTGGTAAATTGCAGAATCAGGATTTGAACCTAGGAAAATCCCCTGCTTTCCACAACCTAATCTGTCAATCAGGAGCATTTAGCATGGAGGTTAAGCCCTGCAATGCAGCCCCTCTCCTGTTCTAGATCTCTCTGCCCCTCAGCCTGGTTTCAGGCTTTGTTGGTTCCCTAGCTAGTGGCTTCGGGATGACTTCATGGGAGCCAAGAGTTCTCATCCTCCAAAGGAAGGGCCCCAAGAGCAAAAGGCAGGAGAGAGCAAAGAGGGTGGCCTGAAGTGTGTGCTTCGCCAGCCACTGTCCCCTCCCCACAGCCAGATGTGGGGCCCAGGGTGCCGTCCAGGCAGAGGGGAGAGGAAAGCTTCATGACTCACAGAGTGCGCCCCACCCTCCCTGCCTGAGGATGCCAGGGAGTGGCCTGTCCTGGGGGAGATGACTTGGGGTCTCCACCCCTGCCCCTTGCCTTCCCGGCAGACAGCCCCAAGGCTGGGTGGAGGCAGTGTGGGGAAATGAAGACACTGTGGTTTGTGGCTCTTGGCCCCAGCTGGCCTCAGGGCTGCGCCTTCCCCAGGCTCCCACTCTGGTCCCGCCCAGCCAGGCCAGTTGTGAGGAATTGAAAGCGGGGCTTGGAGGGTGAGGAGGAGGAGGAGAACGACAGCCCATAATAACCACTCTGGCTCCTCGGGCTGGGCGTCTCCAAGTGCTGCCACTCACCGTGTCCTCCTGTGACACCTGGGATGGCTGGGGGCCCAAAGCCTCGCCCGCCGGTGTCTCTCAGGGGCTGTCTTCTCAGGCACGAGGGTGGGGCCCGCCTCCTTCCCTCAGTCTCAGCATCCCCGCCCTTCCCGCAGTCCACCTCACCTCAGCCACAGCTTCCCAGCCCAGAAGTCACCCGGCCTTGACTTGTGGTGGCTTGTTTCTCATGTCTGGGTGTCTGCAGCTGCCCTACTGGTCTCCTGCTCCCACCACCAGACATGTTACCTTAAGGAGTCCAACCTGGCCTTTCCCACAGCATGGCGACAAAGGCCCAGTTCCTTAGCCAAGGGGCCCACGCAAAGACAAACACTCTGGTGTGCAGGCAGGTTTGGGTGCCTGTGGTGAGGTAGGAGTGAGGAAGCCGGCAGATCCCCAGGCTTCCCGGAGAAGGCGGTGTCTGGGCTGGACCCTGGAGGATCTGGCAGGGTAGGGGAGGGGGGTTTGAACAAGCAGTGATTGGGAGAAATGGCAGGCCAAGGTGGGGAAACAGCTTGAGAAGAGACTTCGAGGCTGGTATGGCCATCCTGGGTGTGGCTGGCGTATCAGTTGTCCTGGGCATGAGGTGGGAAGGGTGGGCTGCAGCCAGATGAGGGAGAGCCCTTGTCCCCAGCTAGAGAAGTGGGCCTCTTCTGGGCAGAGGGGCTGCAGAAAGCGCAAGGCGACGTGACTGAATCCGTGCTTCGGAAGATTCCTGATGGTGAGAAGGATGAAGGAGGCTGAGAGCCTGGAGACTGGGAGACTTTTGAGGGAGTCCAGGCAGAAGGATGAGGAACACTGGTTCACAGCACTTGTCCATCCACTCCTCACATATTCCTTCAGTGCTTCCTACACAGGAGGCACTGCTTGAGGCACAAGAGGTTCCAACAAACCCAGTCTGTGCTCTCAGGGAGCTGGCAATTCAAGGGGAGACAGGACCACGGCAAAGGGTAATGAGCTCCCCCAGAGTCAAGGGTGGGGCCAGGGTGGGGGGGGAGGTGGAGGTGTTCCTGACTCAACCGCTCCCCTCCAAGGACCCTCCTCTTCAAGGGTCCCCATCAGACCAGGCGCGTGCCCATTTCCCTCTCTGTGAGGTGGCCCCGGAAGTCCCCTCCCCAAGCCTCTGCACACCTGTTGACATTCCACCTCCCTGACCCCCAGCCTGCTTCCCTGTGCTCACAGAGAGTTCTTCCCTGACCTTGACCTCCTAGCATCAGTGCAGTGAGGGCATGAGTCGAATTCCAGTCCTACATCAGGCCACGTGACCCTCTTCTTCAGGAAACTCCAGTGTTTGAAGGCCTTCAGCTGATTGGATGAGGACCACACACATTAGGCAAGGTCATCTGCTTTACTCAAAGTCTGCTAATTTAAAAGTAACCACTTCAAAAAAATACCTTCACAGCATCTAGATTGGCATTTGACCAAATGCCTGATCAAGTTGACATTTAAATTTGACCATCACACTTATTTATTTTCTTATTTAATTATCTCATTCTTGATATACT
This sequence comes from Camelus bactrianus, assembly GCF_048773025.1. Lineage (NCBI taxonomy): Eukaryota > Metazoa > Chordata > Mammalia > Artiodactyla > Camelidae > Camelus > Camelus bactrianus. The sequence goes on from NC_133548.1 coordinate 5,412,791, forward strand.
TAACACTGCAGAGAGCTAAGAGGCAACAAGGCAGAATTTACTCCTCCTGCTTATCAGGTGAGAAGACTGACACTCTCTCAGGACCAAGTCCATCACTCCATTCACCTTCCCGTTAATACTCAGCATCCTTGGCCTGGCCCTCTTGTCCTCACTGCCTTGCAAAACATCATACAGTATCCAGCAGATTCAAGTCACCACCACAGCTTTTTTTTTTTTTTCCTTTTTTGAGTTGAAGCATAGTCAATTTACAATGTTGTGTCAATTTCTGGTGCACAGCATCATATTTTATACATATACATACATGTTTTCCATTTCATATTCTATTTCATTAGAGGTTACTACAAGATATTGAATATAGCTCCCTGGGCTATACAGTAGAAACTTGTTGTTTATCTATTTTATATATAGTAGTGTGTATCTCATGATAATGCTTCTCATGCCCCCATACTCACCAGGCAGTCTCCCTTCCTCAGGAAGTGACTTCTCTCTCCTGGGAGCTTCCCAACTGCCCCCTCATGCTGAGGTCAGGACCCCTCCTTTGTGTGTATCCCAGGGCACTGCAAACAGACCTGGCTTTGATGATACAAAACCTACAGTTCCCTGTATCATAGCTCTAGTTCTTGTCATAGTGTTGGACACATCAGAGAGCTCCTTAGACACCAGGCTATTGAAGAAACAGACGGTGGAGTCCCTGGTTATCTCAGGGAAGGAGCCTGAACCAGCACCCAGGTCTCCCGACATCTTGTTCAGCATCTTGACCTCACATAGAGGATGCACTATCCAGCCCTGCTCTACTCCAGGTAATTCATTCCACGTTTGCTGCACACCTCCTTCATTCCTGGCACTGTGTTAGGCACCCGACAAGCATCTTATCATTTCATCCTCACAGCAACCCCCTAGGATGGGCATGATCATCTCCACTTGCCAGATGGAATACTGAGGCTCAAAGAGTATAGCTCTCATAAAATCACACAGCTACGGAAAACGGCAGGACAAGGATTCAAACCCAGATCTGCTACTGACTCCAGAGACGGAAGACTCTGCATCTCTGTGACACCCAACAGGCCAAGCCCCATCCCCAGACAGGGGCTAGGAACAAACAGACGAAGGAAACAACAATCATGACTTCAGGGAAGCCAGGAAGTCAGTGTGAAAAGCTTCATAGCCAAATAACCATCAAGGGTTCCAAGGACTCACATTTTGGGAAATCAGAGGAGACATCTGAGCTGGGTTTAGCTCACTGCACTGGGGGAGGGCAGGAAGGGGAGACTAGGGAAGAACATTCTGGGCATGGGGTGTGCTTGGGGGAGGAGCAATCAGGCTAGAAATTTAGGCCAGGAAAAGTTGTTTCCCATCCCTGAGCAGCTTATACTAAAACCCTGGAGTGGAGCCTCTAATCCAAGTGGGGTTTTCTGAGCAAGTCCCTAACATAACTTCATCTGCCTCAGTTCAGCTCTGTAACCTGAGCCAGGAGTCCTAACCTGCAGGAAGTGGTCCCTCCCCTGGAGCTTTTTCTAATGAAACGGAGTGGGTGGGTGTTAGTGGCTGTTCTGTGTGGGTGGATCTCATCCAATCAGTTGAAGGCCTTAAGAGAAAAGACTAAGGTTCCCAAGAAAGAAGGAATTCTGCCCCAAGTTAGCAATAAGAAACCCTGCCTGAATTTCCAGCCTACTTCCCTGCAGAATTCAGACTCAAGGCTGCAACATTGACCTGAACCTCCAGCCTGCTGTGCAGGTTTTGGACTTGCCAGGCCCACAATCACGTGAGCCAGTTCCTTAAAATCTCTCTCCACATCTGGTTCTATTTCTCTGGTGAACCTGGACTATACAATTTTATGGATCATATTACATAATTACATCTATAGAATACCATCTATTGTATTTATCATAAATAAAGTGACACTTGAACATCTGTGAGCATTTACTGCGTGCCAGGCACTGCAAAGCTCTTTGCAGGTGTCTGGTGATGACGCCCTTACTCATCCAGAAGCTCCATGATGTGGCCTGTGATGGGTCCCATCTCACAGATGAGAGGCCCAGAGGGTTCAAGTAACTAGCCCAAGGGCCTCAAATGATAAAGCTGGTTTTGGATCCAGGTAGTTACACTGGGGTGGGCTCTTATCCACCATGCAACATGTGTGCAAAGGCATTTTGAATCAAGAAGCATGACACAGCCGACAAGGGATGCCATTTTAGTGTTACAGTTACCTCTAGGATGGGCAGGGTGAAGGGGGACGGAGTGGGGTGTGAGTTCTGGCTGGAGGGTCCTAGCACCGCTGAGTCCTGAAGGTGCAGCTCCGGAAACAGCCGCGAGGTGGCGCCAGGCCGCTCCAGGATGTGTGGTTGGGGCTGGGAGCTGGGAGTGATTCCGGGGTCTCTATGACTAGCCCTCTACAGGGCTGGTGAGCCCGGGAACCCCCTTCCCCAGGCCTTGTGGGGTTTCGCTCCGGTCCAGGGATCCTACCCCCTGGGTCGGGGACCCGGCCTTGGTGGTGCCTATCTGTTTGAGGTATGATTTGGTGGTCACAGCCTGGGGACTGGGTCCAGCCTGGCCAACTGGGCAGAAAGTCAGTGCCCAGCTCCTTCCTTACTGCTGGGGAGGGAGGGCCCTAAGCCATCAGGTCACCACACAAAAGCTCCGGGTAATCCGCCTCCAGAAGTTGCGACTGCGGCTGCTAAGGGCCACCTCGGCAGCCTCCTGGAAGACGCCGTGGATGTTTTCCTGCAGCAGAGCCGAGCACTCGAGGTAGGCCACTGCACCCACGGCCCGCGCCATCTCCTGGCCCTAATGGGGAGAGTGGACATGGCTGCCGTGAGGTGGGGGCCGCTGGGGACCTCACGCCCAGCCTCCCCCAGCCCTCTTGGCCATCTTAGGTGCGACTGTCTGGAGTACCCACTGCTCCTGTCCCCTGGCTTAACCAGGCACACAGATGGCTTCACTGGGTTTCCCGCCTCAGTTCTCGGCCTCTGCCTCTCAAGACACCAACTAATTAACTTCCCAGCCTAACTCAGCAGGCAGCAGAGAGGGGCCCACAGGCTGAAGAGCTGGGGGTCCTTCCTGGGCCTCAGGTTCCCCATCTCTGAAGTGGGTAGGTAGGACTATTTGATGTACACCCCACTTGCTCTCCATTTCTCGGGTGGAAATTTCCAAGCCTTGTAGTTCTTGACCACGACTGTCAAGAAATTCTGGGAATTACCTATGCAAGCAAAACAACCCCTACCCTGAGCCACACCCTGCGTGTGCTAGATGCCTGGCGCTGCTGAGAGGCTGGGCCAGATCAGCACATCCTGTATCACAGAAGTTCCCTCTCCTGGTACCCCCTGCCCCCGGGCTGGGTTTCCTACCCTGTGGTAGGTCACAGGCTCCAATCTATTTTTCCGCAGCTTCTTCACCAGCGACTTGTCCTTGCGCAGGTCAGTCTTGCAGCCCACAACGATGATGGGCACCTCCTTGCAGAAGTGATTCACCTCTGGGTACCACTGCAGGGAGCAGGTAGTGAGGGGGTGTGTGTGTGAGCCTTGGGGAGAATGGGCTGCCCCCCGGTAGATCAGCCAGCATTTAGGGAGACCTACTCTGGGCCAGGCTCTCAGACTTTATGCATATGAACTCATTTGCCCCCCAAGTCTCTTTGAAGCAAGTTCCACCATCAATCCCATTGTACAGATACACTAACTGAGGCTCAGAGAGACTGTAACTTGGCCTTGGTCACATAACTGGAAGTGGCAGGATGTGAACCCAGGGGGGTGGGGCCCAGAGCCCTGTTCCCACCTGCTCTAGAATCCTACCTTTGCAAGGTAAGGGGTCCCATGACTGCCTCCCCAACAGGGTAAAATATGTAAAGAAATGTGAGCCTTTAAAAAGAAAATTGCTCACAAAACGGCTGCATCAGCTGTTTGCCTGTTGGAGGGAGTGTCCCCGTCCTGTGTCAGCAGCTCTTTGGAGTGTGAGGCTCCAGGGCCTGGTTATTTCAGTCTGGACCATAACCAGGAGCCTGGAATCCAGACTGTATCTCCAGGAACGCATGCCTGTTCAAGTTCATGAAAAATTATCATCAACCGTTTGGCTTCTGGAGCCAATAGGGCTGCTGTGGGGTCCTTGGCAGACCCTCCCCTCCACAGACTGCCCTTGGAAAGGGTCTCCTCCCTGACTCCACCTTGCTGAACCCAACAGGGAATCCTTAGCCCTCATCCTACCTGAGCCCTGACACCAGCAATCACTCCCTCCTCCAAAACCTGGTCTGCACTTCACCCCAGGACCCCACCCTCCTGGTTGTCCTCAGGTCTCCAGCTGACAGCCCCCTCCCCTACCCCTAGTCCTAAAGGGGCATGCCCTGCCCAGCCCTACCCCCTCCCAGTAACTGCAGACTCAGACATCTGCCTGCCCACCTGACCCTCCACTGGGATGCCCAAAGGCCTCCTTCTCCCACCTCCCACCCCTAGCTTACTCCTTCTCAACTTGGGAAATGGCAAGTTCACCTTCCAGTTGCTCTGATCAAAATCTCTCTCCCACCCATGTCCAATCTATCTGTAAACCCTGATGGTTTGGACTTTCAAACAGATTCAGTGCCCACTCACCTCTCATCACCCCCTCTGCTAGCACCCAGTCCCAACCACCACTGTCTCCCCTGGTCCCTGGTGCCTAGAACAGTGCCTGGCACGTAGATGTGCTCCATCAGTACTTCTGAATGACTGCGTGGAGCAGATCCATGGTTCAAATCTGACGGTTACCACTTTAATAGATGTGTATCTTGGAGCAAGCCATCCAATTTGGGGATAGCAGTTTTCTGCTCCATGGTGTTTTTAGGTTAGGTAAGTATATATATATACAAGTGCCCAGAACTGTACCTGGCACACTAAGTTCTCAATAAATGCTGTCATCATTGCTGTGGTTACTGTTACTAATGCTGTCGTGGCTGTGCTCTGAGGAACCCTGGAGCACGCCATTCACGTGAACACAAAGGCCCCGGCAGCAGTGGGGACAGGGTGTGCTGAGGATGTCAGCAGGAGCAGAGGAACTCAGGGGGCCGTATCCCTGACACCTGTGAGCAGCCTCAGGAACCTCTGACATAACTGGGGGACAACCTGGGAGGCCGCTGGGAGATAGCAGTCACACTGATGGAGGCTGAGAGCTGCTGGAAGCTGACAGTTCATGCGACCTTGGGCAGACCCAGGCTGGGGAGATGAAGGGGCCTCTGGATCACCCAGCATTTTCAGGTAGGGTTACAGCAGGAAGAGCCACAACATTGAGTCTGTAGAATGGGGCAGGCAAGGAGAGCACTGAACTGGGAGTCAGAGGCCCAGTACGGACCCTGCTACCAAATCCCTGTAGGGCTCTGGGTAAGCTGCTCCGGGCCTCAGTTTCCCCATATAAATGCCAAAGGCACTGGACTTGATGTCATCCGGGGCCGGCCGGGCTCTGATGGTCTGTTAGGTCAAGGGTAGGGTGGAACATGGGGACTGTGCCACCCAGCCCTCCCCCCTATGCCCAGTACCTACCCGGTTAGAGACATTGTCAAAGCTGTATGGGTTGGTGACATCAAAGCAGAGGAGCAGGACACTGGCGTCAGGGTAGAACAGGGGCCGTAGACGGTCATAGTCGACTTGCCCTGGGTAGAATGGAGGTGGTCACTTCCTCTGGACTCCTGCTCTCTGTCAGCACCTCCCCAAATCAGATGTCACCTCACCCAAGACCTGGGGGTGGGGGCAGTGGGGGTGAACTGGGTCAGGGCCTAGTTCTGTGCCTCAGGGTCCAGCACAGGTTTGGCACTTAGGGGGCCATTCCACGTGAATGTTCCCCTTGGGGCAGTGTTCCCCTGGCCTGCCTGTGGGATGTGTCAGCCCTGGCCTGGGTAAGGCCACTGGCTGAGAGAGCCCTGTTCTGGAATGAATGGGGGCTAAGGCAGGGGCCTCCCCCAGAGGAACTGAGGCCATCACTCAGAAGCCTGCTTTGCCCTGGGCTTGGGTTGTGGGGTCAGGTGCGGGGTGGTGAGGAGAGAGGCAAGCAGAACCCAGGCGAAGATATCACAGCACAACCAAGGTAAGGGGGTTGCAAGGATTCCCTGAGGTTAGCTTTGAGTTCTGGTGTATATTTGACTCTGAACCCTCTTGTGGGCAAGGTCAGGAGGCTGGAGGGCAGGTGTCAAGGTTGGGCAGATCTTATAGACGCTAAAGCCAAGGTAGAGGCCAGAGACAGTCCACTCCTTGAGAGCAGAGGTCTGTTCCCCTCTTGTCTGCTGGATGTGGTGGGCTGCTCTGGGCTTAGGAAGCAGCAGACAAGAGGCAGAAGTAAGGAGGGTTCAGGTTCCTGGCGGCTCTATTCCTGGCTGACACCTGTCCCTTGGAGACTAGTTGGCCTCCTGGTTCAGAAGGAAGGGAGTGGGGCTTGGCTCAGGGCGTCTGGGGCCCCTCCTCCCACTCCGTCCCTCCCCAGCCCTCACCCACCTGCTGTGTCCCAGATTTGGAGGTGCACAGGTTTGCCCTTCATTTGCAGATTAACGGAGAGCCGCTCAAACACTGTGGGGGTGTAGCTCTGAGGAAGAAGGGTTCAAGGGGGCGGCCATGAGGACAGCTTCTGAAGGAGGGTGGTTCCCGGGCCCAGGCCAGAGCCCAGGAATGCCTGCGGCACTGCCCCTCTGGGAGTCAGCAGAGCGTAGTAGCTTCTGGGAAGCAGGTGGCTGGTGGGGTTGAGGCCTGGAGCTGCCACTTGGTAGCTGTGTGCCCGGCCAAGGCACTGAACCTCCAGGGCCCCTCCTCGACTGCAAAGCGAGCCTATTAAAGTACCTTCAGCAGCGCATTGCTCTAAGAATTCAATGAGCGCTCAGCACAGGCACTGGTACAAAACGAGCACTCGACACATGCCAGGACTGTTATTTTTATCTTTGTGCCCATCCAGACTGTCCCATTTCTGAGCCTTCCTTCATAATGTCCCCTCCCCCTGGAATGACATTAACCTACGTTTGTTCGTTCACTCCCTCATTCATTCACTCATGAGCACCTTCTCTGGGTCTGATTCTGGACCTGGGGGAACAAGTGATAATGACTCGTTGCCTGCCCTGGGGAGCTCCTAGCTTTTTCGAGTCCCTCCTTTGCCTCTCAACTTCTCACAATCCAACCAGAATGCCCCATTTCTATCTCTCTTACCTGCCCCATCTGGCCTCAGAGAGGTCACCCAGGCCAGAGGCCCGCTGAGCTGGTGCTGCCCCCCTCCACAAAGGCTGGATGAATGAAAACAGGGCCGGCTTTTACACAAGTGCAGGAGTGAAGAGGAGGAGCTTTTACAGACAGGGTCTGAGCAACAGGTGAGGTTTTCAAAACCTGGCCACAGCACACCAAGAGGTATGCTGGACCGGCTACATCTTGGATACCTGGGCCTTGCTCCTTTGCTTAGGGCTGGGTGGTGGGGCCACAGTCCAGGGGGCCCTGTCTTCCGCTCTTTCAGGGTGGGACAGGGCCTCCACCTGCCCATGACTCAGGACTCCCAGCCCGCCCGCCCACAGGCCCTCTGAATCAGGCTCTGGTCACTGGGAGGGGCAGCCCCTTGGTGGTGGGTCAGTGGGGTCCCCCAGGGCACTAGGGAAGCTGCAGGGGAGGGTGGGGAGAACAGCAGGTCTGAGAGTGGACAGTGGGGCAAGATGGAGAAGTCAGGGATGGCCCTGGGGTAGGGGTTCAACCCGCCTGACCTCTAGTCACCTGGCACTTCCTCTTCTAACAGACAAGGGCTCCACACTCCTCCCCAGGGCACCTCCCCGCCCCCTCCCCTCAGGCCCTTTGCCTGGCGGGGGACAGTGTGACACAGTGGCTGGGAGCACTGGCTTTGGAATCGGATGTGCCTGGCTTGGGCCCAGCTCTGGCACTCACCAACTGTATGACTTGGGCCAGTGCCCTCACTGGTTAAGTAAGAGTGTCGCTGTGTGACAGGGCAGTGTCACTGTGTGGTAAGCAGACCAGCTGGCAGGTGAAGCTAGCCATAAATACCTGCCACTTAGAAGGCTAGTTGCCAGGGGCAGAGTCCAGACAGTGCCACCTACACTTCCAGGTGGGGGCCCTTCCCCAGCCTCTCCCCAGCCTGTCACTATGGAGACACTGACATCTTCTGAGCTCCCAGCTTGGCCACCCACTCACCAGTAGAGTGGTCCTGCGGCAGGACCCCTCCTGGTGTGAGGTGCAGGGCAGCCTGCCAGGAAGCTCTTGGGAGACACATGTCAGAACTTCACAAATGCCCATGGAGATGCCACAATCACCCACATTCTCTAGAGATCTGCTGGGCCTGGATCTTTACCTGCACCTCTCTGATCCTTGCAACCTTGGAAAGTCAGTAGTAACCCAATTTTCCTGCTGGGAATACAGGGAGGGGAATTGATTTGCCTAAAGTAACGCTCTGGACAGAAGGCTAAGGATGGTCTCTCAGGCCCCAGAGGCCAGGCTCTGCCCCTGGCCACCTGTCTCTCCTGAGGTCACCAACTCCAGTGCCTGGCGGCAGGAGTGGGCAGGAGACCCCCCACGCCTTGGTTGTGGGGTGGGTTGCTCCTCTGGCTTGGAACTGTCACAATCTTCCCCTGGACTGTCATCCTGGAGACTCTGTCTACACCTTCTGACGTGTTCTTTGAACCCCCAGGCAAGGTCAATCTCTGCCCATGGGACCAATAAGTGCCTAATCTTATCCGTTGAGCTGTCCTCTGCCAGAAGGCCAGGGTTGGGCCCAAGTTAGACCAAGGCAGAGATGATTCAGGCCTGGGTCTGCCTTCATGGGGTCACAGACAGATGGATGGATTATTGCAGGACAGGGGACACAGCTCAAGAGAGGAGAGTCAGGGGTTCCCCTGGGGAAGCACACCCCTGGGAGTCCCTGTGGGGACCAGGAAGGACTTGGCTGGTTCTGGAATGTCAGCTGGTACTCCCTGCCCTGTCCCACCCTGGCCCTGCTGTGGGGCCCCTAGGCTTCTGGTCTTGTGGGAATATGTGTTGCCCCAAGTGCCAGTCAGGACTGGGCAGGGGTTAGTGCCCAGCTTGGAGTCCCCCTGGCTCTGGAGCTCTCTACTGTGCTCCCCCTGCCCTGAACCAGACGATGGGCCACAGCAAGATGAGGCTCACTGAGGCCCCTCCAAACCCCAGCCTCCCTCTGCTCTTTGCTGCTGCAGGAGGGGCCTGGGAGATGGGACCCCGGGTCTCCTCTCTGCTGGCTCCCTGGGCTTGCAGGACTGTCAGGAGGAGTCCAGGAGCAGGGCCAGAAGGCTGGTCCGGCAGGCAGAGCACTGGGGGCTGCAGAGAGTGTCCTGGGCAGGGGCTGGAAGACCTGGGTTTGAGGCCAGCACTTCCACTGCTGGGCTCTGTGCCCTGAGACAAGACTCTTCTCTCTGGCCTCAGTTTTCCCATCCGTGAAATGAAAGCCTTTCCAGCTCTCAGACCTTGTGTTTCTTTTAGATGAAGAGGACTCTCTTGTCTTGGTGGCAGAGAAGTACCAGGGAATCAGGATCCCCAAACAGGGGAGGTGCCTAGGAAGGCCAAGTCCAGCCCTCTGGTGACAAGCACGTCTTCCCCTCCCCTGGCCACCCAGAGTGTCCTTCAACACATATTTTTCATCAACTGTAAGATGCCCATTTCCACACTGTAACCTCTCTGAAATTGGGATGGGTGTCACCATCAATATCTCAGAGTCCAGGACACTTGTGGTGGGCCCAACACTTCCCAGTTCCTCTTCTGGACCCTAGCTGGACCAGCCTCTCTGGGGTGCTCCCCACACTGGGCCCTAATTGTTGGGTTCTCACAGGCAGCATCTGGGAGCCTGGAAACACATCCCCCCACCCCCAACTAAAAACAAATGTGTGACCAAAGGATGTGATGTCAGCTCTGTGAACCACAAAGCAAGAGTCAGCTTGATGCTGCCAGAGTGTAAAGAAAGGCTGAGGCTCTTACCAGGCCTGGCCTTTCCTGCCTCCCCCATTGACTCCCTAGCGCTGCACACCCCACGGGTTTGGAGGATGCTGGCATAGGCAGGAGGGGGAGGAGATGCTGGAAGCAGACCCATGGACTCCCAGGAGAACTCGGCTAAGAGGGGCAAAGTGGGTGGGTCCAGGCCCTGTCCTGGGGCTGGTGAGTCTGCCTGGAAAGTCAGTGAGCACGCTGACAGTCCACATGCCCAGGTGTCAAGGACATGCCAAGTACCTCTCGGGGTTGTCTCTCAGCCTTCCCTTAATTCTTCCTCACCACCATCCTTGGGTCTCTCCACCCCATGAGATCATGTGAGCAAAACAGGGTCTCAGAGAGGCTAAGCAAGGTACCGAGGGCCCCAGAGTTTGTTCGAGGAGGCTGAGTGCCAATCCAGCTGTCTGAGGAGTCTGCTGCGCTCTTGCCCTCCAAGGCAGAGCCCACAGGATGTCCACTGTGGGGGCAAGAGCTGTGAGAAAAATGTTTCCCAAGAAAAAACCTTTGCTACCTTTCAGTGAGTCCTTCCTGTTGCAGCTCAGAGATGAGCCCTTGACCTGCATGAACTCACTCATCACAGGGACCCTGGGAGGTGGGCACCATCATTATTCCTATTACATGGTTAAGGAAACAGGCACAGAGAGAGTCAGGGGCTTGCCCCAGGGCACACAGCTATAAGTGACAAAGCCATGATTTGAAGCCAGGTGGTCTGGCCCCCGAGGCTCAGTCCCTCTTAGCCATGCTGTGCCACCAAGTGCTCCCTTAGGACCTGCTACGTCCCGTCCCCACGTCACCTAAGTCATTCCCTGTGACACCTCCCCCAGTTAGGTGCCATTCTTGCCACTTTGCAGAGGATACCATTGAGGCCTTCACTGGCAGAGGGAGACCTGCGGTGGACCCCACGCTCTGCTGGGAGGCAGGCTGGGCGCGCGGCCTGGGTGGAAGGATGCACCCGTGCCCCGCTGTGCCCGGAGGGGCCGGCACTCACCTCGGGGAAGGCGCCCTCGGCGAAGACCATCAGCAGCGACGTCTTCCCGCAGCCGCCGTCGCCCACCAGGACCACCTTCACCGACCGCGCGCCGGGCGGCGCCTCCTCGCCCGCCGCCTGGGCCGCCTTCATCGCGGGGCGGCGGAGGGCCGGGCGCAGAGCGCCGTCCGCGGGGCCGCCGGGGCAGGAATGTGGAAGGGGCGGGGCGGCGGGAGGAAGTGCGGCGGCGGCGGCGGCGGCGGCGGCGGCGGGCCGCCCAGGTGAGGGGCCGGCGGGGCTCGGGGCGGCGCGCGGCGCGAGGCGTGGCGCTGGGCTGGGCCCTGCGCCTCCCGCCCCAGGCGGCCGGGGAGAAGCGTTTCCCGCGCCCCTACTGTGTGCGGGCGCTCAGGCCGCAGGACGGGGCACGCAGACTCGGCCTCGACCTCGGGAACGCACCTGGGTCTGAGGGGCAGAAGTCAGGTGGCTGGACGGGGACGGTGCAGACAGGGAAGGAGGAGGCGCCTGGCCCCCTTCCCCGGGAGAAGGGAGGTGGGCGTCAGCCTTGGCTTACCAAGGTGGGGACAGGGACTGGGTCCCTGGTGCCCAGTCTAGGCGGGGCACGGAGCAGGAGACTGTGACTTTTGGTGAATGAATGAATGAATGAGTGAGTGAATGAATGTGCATTTCCCCCAGGGCTCTGGAGACAGAACACACCACAGGCCTCCCTGCAGGTTTTTCGGGGCAGGTGGGAAGAGGGTGACCCGGGCATGCCCTTAAAGGTTGGTCACAGGCACTGCCAGCCTGGCTTCCCCTCCCCCAGCCAGCACCAGGAAGTTTCACTACAGGTGGGTCTCTCCTCTGGCTGGGGCATGATCCGGGAAAAGTGATGGAACTTTCCATCTGTAAAGTGCTTAAAGCAAGGTCTGGCACATGGTTGGTGCTGTCGTAGGCGAGTGATTCTTATTTAACCAGCGCTGATGGCCCCTGTGCCCAAGGACCTGGAGACCCTGAGCCCTTGAGGTCAAAGTCTCCCATGTGGGCTGTCTCCCACTGCCTAGAATGGGAGGCAGGCAGGAGGATATGGGGGATAAGAGCCACAGCGGTGGTGGGGACAGGCAGGGGAGGGGAGCTGGAGAGAGGCTCCTCACCTAGGTTGGGGGTGGTGGTCAGGAAACCCTTCTGAGAAGAGGGGCCAGAGTCTTGAGGGAAAAGTGAGACACAGATGCAGGGCAGGGAAAACTTGATTCAAACTGAGGGAACAGCACATGCAACGTGTGGAGGCAAGAGAGGTGGGTCCCTGTGACGGAGGGTGAGGTTGGGTTGGGGAGCCAGTGCTGGGGGTGAGGCTGAGGGTTCAATAGGGCCTGGTTAGTGGAGCACTTTGGCAAGGAATAAATACAGAATTGGACTGGAAACTGTCACCTGACTCCCTGTTAGGAGCCAGAATTGAAATATGTATTTTTTTTAAATGGGCACACGGACCTCCCCCGATCGTGGACTGTTTTTACTGAAGCTCAAGAAATGGGGGGCAGAAGTCTTTGGGTTTCACCCCCCCCCCACACACACACAGATCATGATGTCATTCTCCATGGAGTTCAAAGCCAGACGGGTGAAAAACCACCCTCAGCCCTCTTTGAACCTCACTGTGGTCCAAAGAGGCAGCCCCCTCTGCACAGAGGCAAGCCAAGACCCCTGACTCCTATTCCAAGCTCACCCAGGGCCACAGTCGGCAGGCTGAAGCCTCACCGGGCTGGAGGGAGCACCCCAGGACATCCCCACCCTTCAGATGACCCTTTCTCTCAGAAACTGCCAAAGCGCTGGGCAGTGACTTGGCACCGGGCTGGGTGTGTAGCTACTGAGTAGGGCTCCCCGCCCCAAGGAGTGGTGGGGAGGTACCCCATCCCCCAAGCGTCAGCTGTCAACCTTGTCATCCCTTATTCTCCCCAGTACTGCTGTCATCAGGCTTTGGGTGGCAAGGCTGGGAGCCAGGTGTGGCCTAGGGGCGGAGGGAGCTGAGAGTCAAGCAGAGGCATTTGGCCTTGGTTGCTATAGGGATAATCACTTTAATGACACTGCTGATGTGTGTCATGCTTCACAGTTTCACTGAACATTTCCTAATAAGAACAGTGCCCATTAATGGATTGCTAACTGCATGGAGGCATTGTCCCCTAGCAGGTGGGAATTGTTAGCCCATTTCACAGATGAGGAACTTGAGGCCCACAGAGGTTAAAGTTCTCATCTAAGATCCATAGCTAGCAAGAGGCAGAACTCTAATTTGAACCCATGTCTGGCCACAAAGCTGGTCTCTCTCCCAACACCACACCCTACATGCATTATTTGACTGTGAGCTGGGGAGAGCAGGTGACCTGTCCCCCGGTCTACAGATTTAGAAGCTGAGGCTCAGAGAATGACATTGGCTTGTGTCAGGCTAGCAAGACACAGAGCCAGGATCTCAATCCAGGTCTCCTGATGTTAAACCCAGCCTCGGTCCCACACTACTCTCCTGCTTCTGCAAGGAGATTTGTCACTGGGCCCGGGAAATCTGCCCTGGTTGGCATGGAATTTTTCCAAATCTCAGACATTCCTGGGCCCTGGACGGCACTGTTTTCCTGGAGTTTATTTTGGGGTGGGGAGGTGCCCGGGTTACTGTCTGCCTGGCCAGAGTCCTGTTTACTGTTTTCTGTGGCTGCCGTTCACCACCAGCTTGGGGTGACTCAGCCCCTTGAGGCCCCATCAGCCCCAAGCCCAGAGTCCTTCTGCAACTTACTCGACGGGTCACTGCCCCACAACAGCGGAGGTGGCCAGGCCGGCCCTTGGCCTGATGGCCTGACATGGAATCCCCTCCTTCAGATGCATGTGGTCAGGCAGGATCTTCCAGCCTCCAGTCCAGCCTTGAGCATCTCAAGGGCAGGGACCAAGGCCCACAAGTCTCTGTATCCCTAGACAGGAGTGCAGGCCCCAGGCTGGCACTCTTCTGTGGCTCAGGATGTTATGTCCAGTTGACTGTCTGGCTGGACAAACAGGGGAAAGGAAGGAAAATGAGGGAGTGAGGGAAAGGGGAAGGAAGGAAGACCGGCTGACTTGAAAGAATAAACAAACTGAAGAAATTAATCAAGTGTCACGGATGAGCGAATTCAGCGCATGACCTGAGTGTGGGGTCAGCGGGCAGGTGATCACCATCCAGCCTCCATCTGCTCCAAGGCTCCCCTGGCCTTGGTCCCTCGGCCCATTTTCTGACAGCTCACCCCTATCCTCCCTGTGGCAGAGAATCCCCTGCTGTCCAGCTGAGTCTCTGCTGCCCCCATGTGGCCGCCTGGCTCCCTGTACTGTCTTCACCAAGGTCTGCTGACTCTGCCTGGGGTTCCTGGCTTGGGGCGTGGGGTCTTTACCAGTGGTTGAAGGTGGGGGAAGTGGGTGCCAGAGGGGGTGTAACTTTAGAGGTTCGGTCCTGCCACTTGGGATGCCTTGGCCAGGGACACAGACCCTTTGCTCCTCAGGCCTCCCGATGTCCCCTCCCCTCCCTTTCATCCCAAACACCAGGTCCCAAAAGCTCCAGAACTCCTCCACCTAAAGCCTGGTCCTCATGGTTACTGAGCACCCACTGTGTGCCAGACACTTGGCATGGGTCTGTTCATTCTGTCCTATAAAGTGTGTATAATTCTTATCCTCCTCTGAGAAATAAGGAAACTGAGTCCCAAAGGGGACATAATTTGCCTGAGATCCCACAGCTGAGAAGTGGAGGTTTGTGTGCCTTTGGAGGCCTTCTTGACCAATACACTCATCCTTCTGATGGGGAAACTGAGGCTCTTGAGCGAAAGGAACCTGTCACACAGCAAGTAAGCAGCAGACCTAGGCTATGGCAGGTGGAACCCAGGACGGCTTCTTGTCCCAAATGTCCTCCTGTCTGGCCTCCCTCAGACCAGGTCAACTCCAGCTGCCATTTAACTGGAGATCAGGTCTGGGGTCGCAGGCGTCCTGTCCCTCCCTCACCACTACTGACTGTTCTGAGTGGGATGGGAAGTTTGATAATAGGGTGGGAGTGGGTGGAGAGGGAAGGAGCCCTGTGGCCGTCCTAGTGTTTGTTTAGCTTTTTGGTCTGTCCCTGCAGGTGTCTGCAGGCATAGACAGCCAGGCAGGAGAGAGGCAGTGAGGATTTGAGCTGCTGTCACCTGTGGCTGCTGCCGTGGCTCATCCTGCTCCTCCCACGTGCCAGCGGGGCCCAGCCACTGTTGCTGCTCAGGACAGTGACCTCCACACCTGTCTTTGTGGGTGGGACTCAGCCTATCCCTGAAGGCTCTGAGACAGAAGGGGCCTGAGGCCCTCGAGGCAGGCCCACAGCCCAAGGGCTGGAGGAGAGGGGAAGAGTAGGGTGGGAACGGAAAAAGAGGCAGGAAGAGATGGGGGTACCGTGGTTTGGGCCCTGTGAAATGAACCTAAAACCTAAAGGCAGGTCAGACTGCTCCTCGTTGCCCAAGAACAGCGCTGGCTGACTTCCCTCATCATTGCTTCCAAAGCTGCTCAGAGCGGCCCCTCTCTCCCTCCCTCCAACCTGCTCCTGCCCAGGACCTCACTGCCAGCAGGACTAGGACCTTCAGCCTCACCCTAGACATGAAGCCTCCCCAGCCCAGCTGGCTGTGTGTCTCCCCAGACACATGTGACACCTTTGTATAGGCAGTTTCCCTGTCTGGAGGTTGCTCTCCCTCCTCTGCATGTACAGTCCTCCCCACCCTGCAAGGGTGGTGCTTCCATTTCCTCCAGGAAGTCTTCCCTGATGTCTACCCTTCTTGGGCTCCTGCAGTGTTCTGTCTCACTGGTTACGCCTGTCTGCTGGGTATTGGGGGTGGAGCTGGGGTTCCACAGAAGTTCTTCAAAGTCAGGCCCCTGGGTACAGAGGCCCCCTGATGGTTGCTGGGATTCCCAGATCCTCCTCCTCCCACGCTTGCTGTGATCTTCTAGAGCAGGAGAGGGGAAAACTGGAGCAGCCTGGAACCCAGAGGGGCTTCTCAGCTGCCTCTCAGCCCCACCTTTGCAGGGCTGGGGAAGAGGGCAGTGTGGTTTAATAATTAAGGCATGAGCTCAAGAGCTAGACAGCTTGAGCTTGAATCCCAGCTCTGAGACTCTCTGGCTGTGTGATCTTGGGCTAGTTACCTAACCTCTCTGAGTTTCAGTTTCCATATCTGCAAAAAAGGGGCTGACAGCAGTACCTGTGTCTCAGTTAGCAGGGTTACAGGGTTGCAGTCTAGGCACCGCACTCACTGAACTCACATGGCCCTGCTTCCCCCAAGCCTTTCCTTGGCTCCCTTTCCCCCTCCTCCCCAACTTTGCACTGGCAAGGTTGGTAAATTGGCCAAGTTTTTGCCCACTCTCGGCCTTGTCTACATGCTGTTCCCTCTGCCAGGGATGCTTTTGTTTTTGGTCTTATCCACCTCTTTTGGCCTGATCCTTCTTGCCCTGAAGACAGCTCAGTGACACCGCTGGGAAGCCCTCCTGATATTCTGAACTGCCATTCTCCAGGCCAGGCCCGGCTGGGGACCCTTCTCAGAGCTTCCCTAGCAGCTGGTGCTGGTCCTTGTGATGGTATCCCCACCAGACAGGGGCCTTCTCCTCCTCCAGGCACCCGGCAGCAGAGGAAGGCATACTGGCAGCAACCCACATGGAGGCCCGAGTCCCTGATTTCTGGAGACGAAGGTGATTTGGGGCGAGCAGGGCTCCCCAGAAGCCCCCTCCTTCCTGCCCCAGCTTTATTTTGGTTCTAGACTTATTCCAGTCAGCATACTTGGTCCCCACCATGCCCATCCAGGTGCACAATCAACATTTCATGCAGTTAGAGGGAGAGAGAGAGGGAGGAGGAGGTGGGAAGAAACGGCCTGCACTGTGGAGCCGCTGGGGTAGAAAGAGCGCCAGCTCTCCCAGGCTGCAGAGGCTCGCCAGCTGCATGTCCCCGGTGTGTAGACCTCCTGATGTGCTGGCCACACGGTGCAGCCTGGCCTCAGGGCTGGCCCGCAGCTGTCAGGTGGGGAGAGCCACGGTCCTGCCTCCAGTCCCATGACCACCCTGGGCCCCCCAACATCACTGGGGACAATTGATTGGGCCTAGGTCTCCATAGTGCACCAGCCTGAGAACCCAGGTTCTCACCAGTGGGCGGCCCCATAGAGCAGACGTTGCTGCACCACCTCCCCACCCCTCCATCCCTTTGACCCTAACAGGTTTCTCCTGAGGGCACAGCCCCAATTAACCCCTTGCCTGAGAACCTCAGGGTCTGTTTCTGGAACTCAACCTAGGCACCTGGTGTCCTGGGGGTTTGAACACATGCTCCAGAGCCACCTCCTTCCCAGTCTGGCAATCAAATCTGCCTCCCCAGCTCCATCCTGACCCCCCTGAACTTCCCCTCCCTGCCACTGTTCAGGCTGGCCCTTCCTCCAAGGCCCAGCAAAGGGACTCCTGTCCCACCACATCCTCCCGGGTGCCTGCTTCCCACAAAGGCCTCTCCACGCCCCCGGCAGTCTGTATTCTGGCCACCCCACTGCCCACCAGCACCCCCAGAGGCTGAAGCATCTCTCTTCCCAACAGGGCCTGGGCCGGAGGGACTCCAACAAATGCTGTGGAGCCAATGCCTGACATGTGTGAGACTGAACACAAGGGCATGGGTCTGGGCCTCTTTGGGCCCCTGGGCCTTATAAGGGTTACAGTTCTAGGGATTAGATTTCGTGGAGATGACTTGGAGCCAGCGTCCCATGTGGCCCATGGGCCACTGCTTGGCCTGGTCCTTCAGTCTTGCCTCCTGCTTGGAGAGAGGCCCTTGCGTCCACCACAGTAGGCTGAGGACTGTGTTTGTGACAGCGAAGTTCATGCCCCTGCCATGCTGAGGCTGGGCCACTGGCCTGGGATATACTCAGTCCTCTCCCTGCCTCTCACAGCACAGCTCCCATCTTGTCCTCCCGGCCCCCAGAGCCCTCCCCAGGTCCGCCTGGTGGGGCCGCCATTCCACACTGAGCAGATCACTGGGGCAGGGGGACCTTGTCTTCCCGACATCCTAGGGGCTGTGTCTTGTTCATGTCACCCCTGCCTGTGCCTCGCACCGCAGCTGGCCCCCAAGACTCGCCCAGTTTCTGTGAGTGGCCTCCCGACAGGGGTAGGGTGTGGGGAGCTCTGCAAGGCCAAGACCCCCCGAGGCCGAGGCATAGACCTGTTGGGGATCTCAAAATGGGAGTGCGGTAGGCCTGTGCCTGGCTGCCCTCCCTGGGTCCTGGCCCAGCCACAGCCGGTCCTCAGTGAGAGAAAACCCTGGGTCCCTGGACATCTAGCCAGGCCTGCTCCACCACTGCAGTCTGGAGAGAGGGACCAAGATGGTGCATGGGGACTCCACTGGGGGACCCCAGCGTTCACGGCTCCAGCTGGACTATGGAGAAGGGTGTCAGAGCTAAGCTTGTGCCAGGCTCCCATGCCCACCCTGGCCCTGCCCCGGCTGCTAGTTTCGCCGGACAGGATGCCACATGGACACGGGCCTGCGCAGCGTGGCCAGCATCTGGTTCCAGTGCGTGGTGCCCATGCCACTGGCTGACGGCCCGATGATGACATGGCCCACGTTGTCTCCACGGCCATCACCGCTGCTCTCGGCCACTGTCACACGGAGAGACAGGTCCTGGAGAGGAAGTGACGCAGGTGCTGGGGACCAGGGGCAGGGCCAGAGGTTGCCCAGGGCTCCCTGAATTCCCTCCTGGTCTGTCTAACCTCACAGCCTTCTGCTGCCTCCCTGCACAGTGGTGGCACTAGGTGGTCCAGGTTCAAATGCCAGCCTTGCCACTTCCTTGCTGTGTGGCCTTGGGCAGTGACTTGGGCTCTTCCTACCTCAGTTTCCTCATCTGTCAAATAGTGATAATAATAGTTCCTACATGCTTGGGAACAAAATGAACTAAAACATGTAAAGCGCTGAGAACAGTGAGCACACAGTCAGAGCATCATAGATGTCCCTTGTTATTCCTAATATAATCATATGTTGGACTCATAACTGAGGAGGGGAAAGAACTTGCTTGAGGTTAAAGTGGTGGAGCTGAAACTAGAACCCAGCCTGACTTCTCTCCTCCCGCACCCTCTCCCCCTGCCCCCAACCCCCATCCCAAGAAGTCTCCTGCCCTAGAAGGCTATGGGGTCGTGGCCCTAGACCACCCAGGGGAAGCAGGGGCAGATGGGTGGCCTGTCCGATGAGCACCCAGGACAAGGCAACGACACCCAGGACTAACCAGGGATGCTGGGATGTTTGCCTGGATTAGGAACACCCAGGGTGATGTAGAGCTCTGGGCTTTCAAATGCAGATGGTGTGTCCCAGGAGGGGAAATTAGGGGGGTTCTGGACAGCCCCAGGGCCAAGAGGTAGCTTTTGTCTCAAGGCACAAAAGGACTTTCTCATGTGGTCAGGAATGCCCAAGGATGGAAGGAGGGAGTGAGGGGAGGTGTTGAGCTCCCCATCCTCTGAGGCATGCAAGGAGGGCCACCAGTCTGGCGCAGGCCATATCCTCTGCAGTCCTCTCACCCTTGGTCTAGGATATCTGTGCTGGGAGGAGGTGTTCCTGGGGTACATGGTCGGGGGAGGGTCTGGGGAGCTCATCAGGGCCTCTGTAGGAAGAACTTGGGAGATTAGAGCCAGAGCTCTGGGCCTTGGGTCAGCCCTGACTCCTCCTCAGCCTCTGCAGTTCCTTCTACTGGGAACTGTCTTCCCCCAGATCTCAACTTGGCTACACTCACCTGCAGAGGCCTCCCCTGACTGCCAAAGTCCAGCATGCTCTTAGTGGACCGGGATTGTCTGGGGGCTTTCCTGCCTGTCTCTTGTAAGCACCCAGGAAGTGGTGCCTGTGTCCCAGGCACTCACCAGAGGGCTGGTGCCTAATGGGTGCTCAATACCTGCTTCTAGGGGTAATGGCTTGAGGCAAACCATCACTCCCTGCAGGAGCCCTGAGAAGCTAGGCCGGAGGGCGGGAGGGGGCCCCCACTCCCAGTACCCCCGCACCTGGAGCACGATGGCTGGCACAGAGAAGATCATGGCTTCATTGAACACTGGGTTAGGGTCATCCCTCTTCACAGCCGTCTTCTTTTTGCTCATCTTCCTCCCATCCTGCAGCAGGTACACCTTGACGAAGGGGTCTGTGGTGGGGAGGGGGAGGGGGAGGGGTGGGGTGAGGGCAGGGCCGCACTCACTTGGCAAGGACCTGCCCATCACAGCGGCTCACTGGCTCCAAACTCCCCAGACTCTCCCTATTGTCATCATCTCTGGCAGTCCTGCCATCAATCCTTTGTTTCTTTCCTATTTTACAGATGAGAAAACTGAGGCTCACATGCGAGTCAGGAGGAGAGCTGGGCTTTGGACTCAGGCAGCCTCCCTCCCAGCCCTCAAATGATACTCTGGGGACCTTGGCAGACCTACCGCTTTTCATTGTATAAATGGCCCAAGCGCAGACGTCAGCCCTGAGTCACCCGGCGCCTGCTCAGTGGAGCCTGACTCAAGGACATGCAGCTCTGGAAAAGTCGCAATCTGCTTGTCACCTACCACCCACTGGGTGTGCCTGCTGCACCTGCCTAGACTCCAGGTCTCCCCAGGTCTCCCCAGGCTCCCAGCAGGTGGGACTCCTGCAGTCTTCTGTCATAAGTTTCCTGGGGCTCAGGCTCTGGCAGAGCTGGGGCATTAGGTCCTGCCTGGCACCTACATCATCTCAGTGGCCCTGATCCCCATCTGAAATCTAGGATGCAGTCCAACTGCTGGGAAGGGACTTGAATTCCAGGTCTGGAGAGTGGGTGCCCACTTTGTTTTCATGCCAGTGCCCCAGCCTCCTGCTCAGATTCCCATCCCTCCCCGCACAGGGGCTCCCTGGCATCCTCCGTGATTCCCATGTTTCCCCAGCTAGATTAATCCTCCCACTGTGCACAGCTCCTGAGCTCAGCCAAAGCTGGGGGTGGGGGGGAGCCTGGCACTGTGCCCCACACCTGCTGATGCCTCCAGGTGCCTGGGGCTTAGCAGCTGGGCCGCGGCTCCCACGGCACACAGAGGAGCCAGGCGGCCAGCAGGGCCTTACCTGCTGTGGTCTTGTCACTGGTCCAGATGAGATTCTTGGCTTTCACCACGACCACGGTGAGGCGCTCAGCTGTAGGGAGGTAGCTGAGGGAGAGCAGGATCTCACCCACGGCGTCGGCCACCTGGAGGACAGGTGGGTGGCTCAGAGGCTTCTGCTCCCTGGACTTGAGGGGGTCAGGGAAAGGCAGAAGCCTCCTTCTCTATTGAGAACTTGCTGCTCTTGGGGCCTCTGACACCAGGGCACCAGGCTGGTGGAATTGAGAAAGGGACCCCTCCCCAACCCGCTGCACAAGCACCATCCTCCCTCCCATCAGGTGTAGGTCCTGCCTTGGAAGAAGGGCCAGAGGTTGCCTGTCAAATGTAGCAACAAATGCAATTATATTCCTTCATTCCAGACCAAAGAAAACAGTCTACAGTAGTAGTTCAGAGAGGTCCAAGTGGACTGGAATTAGGTTATCATTTGTTTAAATAAGTGACGCTCCCCAAGCACTCCTACACATATAAAGGTAAACGTCAGCTTGGTCTTTGTCTGAAATAATTCCCTTGAGGGCCAGAGAGGCACTTCCCTAACAGACACGCTGTAGGAGCAGAGCTCCTAAAGGTTTGGTGGGAGGAGCAGTAGAAGAGCTGTAAAGAGTGGTCACGGCATCTTTCATTTGGAGGCAGTAAACTGCATTTCCTTGAATGTGGCTCAGCTCTCTTTTTCTAATCTCCTAAAGACGTCGGTGCTCAGACTGTTGCAGAGAACAGAGGATACCCCCTCTGACATGGGATGCTCTCCGCAGGCGGGGTCCGATGGGCGGGCTTACCTTGTTCTGGTCCTGTAAGTAAAGCCAGCCGCTGAAGGGCTGCAGTGGGAGGTCAAGCACAGAGAGCTTCAGCTCCACCACCCCGGTGCTGACGTTCCGCTCATCCTCATCAATGCCGAACACGGAAAACCGCAGGCTCTTCTCCTCCAGGGCTGCAGGGTCCAGGGGGGTGGAGAACTTCTCGTCGAAGAAGATTGAGTAGGCGTTCCTCTGGATCTGCAGAGAAAGGGCCGTGGAAGGAGGTCCAAAGCTGGGAAGGAGGTGGCAGCGGATGCCTGCGAGGCCACGGGAGGGAGAGAGCACTGGACAGGAGCCCGGAGACCTGGGCTACAGTTCTGGTTCTGTTCTCTCCTCACCTCAATGCCAAACCCTCCTTTGGTGGCTCAGTATTGATGATTTAAAAGTCCCCTGTCCTCTCAATGGTGGCCAGTCTAGTGCCCTGGCATTCGAAGTTTCCACAGTCTGACCCCAACTAATTCCTGTCCTCAGTGTCCATGGAGGCTCCTCAGAAACCTTGCGATGCGCTGGTGGAGCTGGCTGTCTTTCTTGCACGTGTCCAGCCCTGGGCCAGGCTTGCAGTGAGGAGGGATAACTGTCTGTGGAGGTGAGAGCCATTGATGTCCCAGCTCCTACAGAGCCTGGCCCAGGACTGTCTGAACATTGTTGAGGAGGAAAGGAGGGCATAGCTCAGTGGTAAAGTGCATGTTTAGCATGCACAAGGTCCTGGGTTCAATCCCCAGCACCCCCATTAAATAAATAAACCTAATTACCTCCCCTGTCCAATAAAAGACAAGAAAAGAAATGCCTGAATGTTGTGGGGTGGATGGGCCAATGGAATGACTAGGTGAGGCGGGGCAGACTTTGTTTCTAAGCCCAGTCCTGCCCAGTGGGCACCACTGGCCTCCTCACAGGAAGCTGTAGGCAGGCCCCCTGGGAAGGTGCACTTGTGGGCACTGGTCCCCTTTCCGTCGGGGGCTGCCTTAGTCACTGCCTGGTGATATTTAAAGAGAGGAGCTCTCATCCCTGGCACCTCGCCTGAAGCTGGGGGGCTGCCCAGCCTGGGGGCAGCCGCCTACTCACTGGGATTGGCTGCGCTGTGATGCTAAGAAGCCTGAATTCTTGGGAATAAATCTGTCAGCACCTCCAGATGCCCTGAGCCACACTCTGTGGTCACTGCCGGGGCTGTGGGGTGGCTCTTCTTACATTGCTCCCTGGGAGCCACGTTCCCCACCCAACTGCCTGCTTGAGAATCCTGACCCCAGCATTCAGGCTTTTCATGGCTTTGGTCATAAATCTCCTTCCTCCGGGCAAAACAAGCCTCTTGGCCATCCCCTGCCCATAGAAACGCAGGCTCCCTGACCATCCATTGTACTTCATGAGCACACAGGTGGAAGAAAATGGGAACCCTGGGGTCAAGTCCTGAATCTCCTGCTCACTTGCTGGGGTTGTCAGGGGCAAAGCACCCTCCTGAGCCTTAGTTTCCTCATCTGTAAGATGCTATCAATCCACTCTGCTATCTTTGGGGCTAATGAGGGAACTGCAGTCGCGTTGGGCTCTGTGAACCAGGTTCTCAGCACATATCAGGCTGTGGTGGTTGCTGTCAAAGTGCACCCTTGAGGGATGTATCCAGAACCACTCGGGTCCTCCAGGTAGCCGAGGCCACAGACAGCATGGATCTGGGCTCAACAGGAATGCATCACGGTCCTGACAGACAGTCCACTGAGCACTTACCAAGGACTGGATGAAGGACTTTGCATATATTAATACATCCTCTCCTCAAGCAATATGATTCCCATTTGACAGATGGGGAAACTGAGTCACAGAGAGCTTAAGACACCCACCCAAAGTCACACCTCTAGAAAGTAAGAAAGTGGGATTTGAACCCAGGCAGTCAGGCTCCAGGGTCCTGCTCTTAACCACCCACTGAGCTGCCTCCCAGAACCTGGCTGCCCCTTCCTGGTGGTCAGTTCCACACCCTTCTAGAGTGAGGGGCGCAGGGTAGGGCAAGAGGGATGACAATCTCCACTTCTGAGGAGCAGCCAATTTTTAGCACGGGGAATGGGACTCAAAACAGTTTGGTCCCCAAGGAGTCAGAAGGCACCTGTTCCTGCAGGTCCTCAGGCTCCTCTGACTCTGGTCAGAGACTGCGCTGGGCTGAGCTTGCCCACTGGTGCCGGGCAGAAGGGTGTCTCATGTAGATTTTGCTTCTCTCGGCAAGGTGGGGGGGGACCATGGAATGGGTATCCTGGGGGGGGTGATTGGTGCCTCTCCTCACCCCCCCACCCCGCTTATTTTCCGCCCTTCCCCCAGCTTTCGGCCCCAGGAGCTGACCTCCATGGGCTTCATCAGCAGGCTCCCTTGGCCTCTGGCTTCTGGTGGGGTCAGCCAGTGAGGGTCACTGGAGGGAAACCAGAAGTTGGAGGGAGGTTGGGGTATTTATTCCCCCAGGACCTTCTCTGTAAGACAGCTGCCAGCTGACCATGTCCCTTGACCAAAGGGCAGAGTGCCTGTCGAGGTGGACCCCTCCACACACTTGACTCTGTTTGGGTACCCTCTCCTTCCCCTCCTCCCCTCAGACCAGGGTACACGCCATCCCTGAGGTCACCACACACCCCACCAGCAGCATTATAAAGTCCTGTTATTAAGCTCTCCCCCGTTAGCCAACATAAGCCTGTCATCCCTTCCCTGCCAGGACCCCAAGTTGACAGGGGACTGGTGTGAAAATAGGTAATGACCACACACTGGACTCGTGTGGCAGGACTGGTGAGAACTGTGCTGGTGGAGTCCCCAAACTCCCGGTTCTGTCCTCCCTAAGCCTGCACCTTCAGCTCTGGGATCAGCACCTGCTCTCTAGCGCCTTCCTCAGATCCTGCCTGGCCCTGCACCCTGCCTGCCTGGAAAGGACTCCTGAGAGCCCTGGGGCACCCTTCCGCCCTGCCCCCATCTCTGCCCCATCCCCATCTCTGCCCCACCCCCGCCCCACTTACCCGGGAAATACCCACGATCTGCTCGTCGGGCAGCAGGCTGACGCGCATGAAGCAGGACTCGAAGCTGGCTTCCTCCCTCTCCAGGAGGTCCTTGCCCTGCAGCACAGCCACGTGGAGGGTGTGGGAGGCGGCATCGTAGTCCATGCTCACCTCCACCTGGCCCAGCGTGAAGTCCTGCCCAAAGGTGTTGCTCACAGAAGAGATGGAGTTCAGGGAGTCGGCTGACTGGGACTTTCGGAGGGTCCCATAGGGGGCCAGGTCCAGATCACGGCCCATCAGCTCCAGAGGCCCCAGCTCACTGATGCTCTCAAAGGTGTCCTCGATGCTGAGGCTGGCTTTGCGACTGGGTGGCCCCCGAGTGCTGGCCCGCTGGGTGTTCCAAGCAGGCACTCTCTAGGGTGAGAAAAAGAACACGGGAGCATCGCCGGGGGAATAGGCAAAGAGATGGCGGGAAGCCCCGTTCACGCAAGGCACTGCCAAGTTCCCCGTTTGCAAAAGCAGGGCATGCCGTAGTTAGGGAGGTCCTTCTTTAATGTTATTTCATGTCATTCAGTTTTCTCTCTCTAACCAGGATGTAAGAGAGCTTTTTCTCAAAATGTTTATTTATATGGACTGAGACCCATACATAAAAATGTTCACCGAACTGATGTTTATGAAAAAGAAAAATACTTAGCAATCTAAGTATCCAGCAGAAGGGGAATGAGTAAGAAAACTAGAGTATATATACTCAATAGATGACCGAGAATCCTCAAAGGAAGTTTTCAAAAACGTCTACCACGTGGGAAAGCTTTCACATTGGATAACACTAACTATAACACTCGAACTTTTCTTTTCTCTAAAAAGACTTTGGGATTTGAGAGAAAAGCCTTTGTACCATAAGTGTCTCCCATGCTGGTGCAGTCTTCATTGCCGTAATTTTTAATGGCCTCCTTCATTTGCCATTGAGTGCACAGCCATGGTTTATTTTACTATTCCCCTACTGTTGGACATTTATGTTGTTTCTAATTTTTCACAAATATAAACAATGCAGCACTGAATAGTACTCTTAAAAATCTTGACTTAGAGGACATAGCCCTTTTGAAAGCTTTTGACACATGTTTACAAAATGCTTTTTGGAAAAGTTGTGCCAATTTACAGTCTCCCCAACAGAGTGAGAGATAATCACTTCCAAAACCCCAAATAAGTGAGCATGTGGGACTCTTATCTGGTAACAGATTCTGGCTGTGCTCTCGGGAACTCCACATGATGTTAGAAAACTCTCTGCCAAGTGTCAGATGAGGAAGTATTCAGCAATAGATATTGAGAGTCCCCAAAATGTTTATACTCTGTGATACAGTAATTCCACATCTGGGCATCCACTCAAAGTACGTGATCCCAAATGAAGACAAAGTTTTACATATAAACCATTTACTGCAGTATTTATAGTGACAGTTAGTAAATCATGGCACATACATAAAAAGGAATCTTATGTAGCCATTAAGATGATGTTCATGATGGATGTTCAACAATATGGGAAAATGCCTCGGCTTTAAGTGAGATGAAAAGAGTGGGGTACAAAGTTCTATGTAGAAATGATAGCCATTGTGTAAAAACCATGCACGAAGAAAAGACTATGGGAGGGGGCTAGATTTAAAATATTAGAAAGAGATAAACCAAAATGTTAATAGTTAGAAAACAATTCACAGTTGCTTGCCTCTGGGTGGTGGCATTTGGGGCGAGGTTTTTCTTCTTTTTGTTAATGGAGGTACTGGGGATTGAACCCAGGACCTCATGCTTGCTAAGCATGTGCTCCACCACTGAGCTATACCTACCCCCATCTTCTTATTTTTATTTTCCTGTGTTTTTCATAGGTTGTTTTATTAAACTGAAAGCAATCATTTATTCACAAGTATTCACTGATTACCTAGCACTGGGCTATGCTGGCAATCTGGAGGAGGACAAGGGTCCCTGTTCACAGGAGGAAACTAACAGGGAGGGAGTGAGGTGGGGAGGGAGTGAGGGCCAATCCTGAGAGTGGACGGTGGGGGTGTGGGGTGTACCCAGGGTGCATCCATGAGAATGGAAGTCTCACCTTCTGCCTGGCCTCTGCGTAGGTCTCACCATATTTCTGCTGAAGGTACCTGTAGTCATAGTTTGGGAACGGGGAGGGGCTGGGGAAGCTCCCCGATGTCCAGAGCTTCCACAGGCTCACAGCTGCAATTCCCAGCAATGCCAGGGCCCCAGCAGCGTAGACACCCACCTCCCAGTCAGGGGGGCTCTTGATGACTGCAAGACAAGAGCAGTCTCTCATTAATGGGTCCTATGGCCCCTCAGTTGTTACACATCCGCACCTGGGGAGCCTGTAGTTCAGCACTGACTTGCTTACTCATTGAACAGCTACTGAGTGCCTACTATGCACCAGGCTCGGTGCTTGGTGCTGGGGATCCAGGGTCCAACAAGATGTACACCCTCTGATTTCTGCTTCTATCCTCTTTCCACAAAGACATACATTTCTATGTCTTGAGGACACTTGGCTAGAGCAGATGGAGAGCTGTGAACAGTGGTTAAATATTGCTTAAGCTTTAAACAGATAGGGTTGTTCCTGCCTCTTTGAG
This sequence comes from Camelus bactrianus, assembly GCF_048773025.1. Classification (NCBI taxonomy): domain Eukaryota; kingdom Metazoa; phylum Chordata; class Mammalia; order Artiodactyla; family Camelidae; genus Camelus; species Camelus bactrianus. Next base: position 5,440,130 of record NC_133548.1, read on the forward strand.
TTCTCTCAACCTTCAGAGGACTTGCGCTTCCAGATAATCAAAGCAGCCTTTTGGGATCTGGGGGAAGTGGAAAGAGATTTGGAGGAGGAAAAGAAATGACCTAATTTTTGCCTCAAACCTCATCTAAAACAACCCAATGTCCATCAACTGATGAATGGAAAAATAAAATGTAGTACATCCATACAATGGAATAGTCTTCAGCAAGAAAAAGGAACGAAGTACTGATACCTGCTATAACATGGATGAACCTTGAAAACATCATGCTAAGTGAAAGAAGCCAGTCCTAAAAGACCGTATGTTGTATGATTCTATTTCTAGGAAATGTCCAAAATGAGCAAATCCATACAGACAGAAAGTAGATTAGTGATTGTCAGAGACTGGGGCGGGGGCGGTGGGGAGGATGTGGAATATGGAGTTTCTTTTTGGGGTGATGAATATATTCTAAAAATTGATGTGCTGATGGTGGCACAATATACTAAAGCTCATTGAATTGTACACTTTAAGTGGGTGAATTTATGGCATGTGAGTTTTATCCCAATAAAGCTGTTACAAAAAAAAAAAAATCAAAAATCAAAAATCTCAGCCAGAAGTGAGAGGTGGCTGTAGGCTGTGCAGGGCTTGGGGACAAATCCAAATGCTCAAACCCTTTTTGTCCACTGATAAGTAAATAACTTTCCTTATCTGAGCCTCACTGTCCCCAAACATGGTAATTAACTACCCCCTCAGCCGTGCTGGGTAAGTCATCACCTAGCACGGGGCTTGGCACATGGTAGAACCATCCAGGTTAAGTCACTCTACTAAGAAATCTGGCTCTGCATTCCCCAAAGAAGCCAATGACATAGTGGGATTCGTTTTGCAGAAGGTCACACTGTCGGCAAACAAAATTCTCTAAATCATTCTCAGTGTTGCCTCTATATTCAGTTCAGATGGAGAAACTGAGATATAGGAGAACTTATCCAAGGTCCCAGAGCCAGGAAGGGGTGGTGCTGGGATTCCAACTCTGGCAGCCAGACTCCAGGGCCAGCAGGGGTAACCACTGCCCCACCTGGCCTCAACCCAGCTCAGTTCCCCGGCAGCAGGGTGGAGAGATGTGGAGAGGGCGTTTCAGGGGTGGAGACTTACCGAGCATCCATTGAGCGCCCTGTGGAGCAAGTCAGCCCCAGGCTCAGTCCCTGCCGTTAAGTAGCAGTCGAGAGGGTGGGGTGGGCAAACAGACAAAACAGTGTGTAGGGGAGTGTGAGAACAGTCCAGGAGGGCTTCCTGAAGAGGGACATCTAAGCTGAGATGTGCAGGAGCAGCAAGCAGCATCCCAGGCCAAGGTGCCAGGGACTGGGGTTTAGGGAAGGAAGCAGGAGTGGGTGCAAAGATCAAAGCATCCAGAAAGCCCAGTGAGGGGGGGGGAGCGGGTGTTTGGAGCTGGAGGGGCTCTTTGACACTGCTCCCCAAAGCCTGCATAGGGAGGAATCACACAGCTGGCCCCTCCTCTGCTGAGCCCAGCCAGCTCCAGCCAGAATCTACAACACTCACTCCCTCCAGAGAAGGGCAGGGCACAGACTTCAGCCCTGGCATTTACCCAGCACTGAGCATCCTACCCCCACTATCTAGAGGAGAACTTAGGCTGGGAGAGGCTGGAGAGCACATCTAGTTATGGGCTCAAGCCCACAGGGGAGAAAAATTGAGAGCCTGGGTGCAGGTGCCTTGGCTCCCTGGGAGGCCACCTGGTCTCTCTGGCTCCAGTCTCCTCATCCAGAGAGAGGAGATGACGAAAAAAACACCCCCCATCCAGCGGTTCCGCCCGGGGGATTTATTCTAAGGGAAAAAAATCCCAACAAGTTTTATGTCTGGAGTGAGTCATCAAGTCTGTATATATAACAGCAGAAATCCAGAAACAGCCTGAGGTCCAACTGAGGGGGCCAGTGGTGCTGTCTCTGGAGGGACTGTCACTGGGCTTTGAGAATGACAACTGAGGTCATTAGGATGCCGCTGCGGCAATGCAGAGAAAGGTTTCAGGCATTGCTAAGAGAAAGAAAGAAATCAGTCCCCAACATGGTTTAACTACAGGATTTTGATGTCAGAATCACTCAGCGTGTGAACGAGAGCTGAGCTTCAAGGCCTGGCTGGCACACAGGGAGGTGCGGCTGGGGCACAGAAGGAGGAACCCCGGGAAGCTGACACGAAGTGCTGACGACTAATGCTCCTTTATTTACTCATTTTATTGAGCGCCAGCCTCGGGATGGTATGGGAAGATTCCCCAGGGAATGAGGTCTGAACTAAGACCAGAAATGAGGAGGAGTCTCAGTAATAACTGCCTCCTTTACTGTTTACTATTTGCCAGGCTCGGTTCCAACGCTTCATGGATATTAACCCACCGAGTCCTCAGAACAACTCTGTGAGGAAGGTTCTATTATTATCCCCATTTTACAGATGAGGAAGTGGAGAGAGAGAGGAGATATTCACTGCTAGACAATCTGGCTCCAGATCTGGGCCTGTCCCCTCCTCACCAGTGGCGAGGACTTAGCCAGGCAGAGGCAGGAAGTACTCCAGGCAAAGGGAAGGGCATGTGCGAAGGCCTAGAGGTGGGGGAGAGCTGTGTTGGCACCGTGGGTACTTTACACATCTTAGCTCATTTCCCAGCAATCCCTGAGGCAGGCCTCACTGCCCCATTTTACAGATAAGTAAGTGGAGGCTCAGGTTTCATCACTTGCTGAAGGCCACACCAGGGCCTGGGCCAAGACCTGTGAGCATGCAGATGAAAAGAGAAAATCCCTGGCTGGGAATTGGGAAAGGGAGCCCCTGGTACGTCCTTCAGTTGAGCCCTGGGCTGGCTGGGGGCTGAGCTAGGGGCGGAGCTGGAATGACAGGGAGCACCAGCCCGGGAGTCAGAAGACCTGGGTTCATGTCCTGACCCTGTTATTTAGTCACTGCCCCTTTCCTGTACTGAGCCTCCCTTCTCCCCATCACATGGGGAGGGGAACACAAGGAGAAAAGATGGCAAGTATATTTCGGCTCTGACACCACCCACCATTGGTTGGAGTGTCTGGTGTCTTGAGGCCGTTCCTAAGCTCAGTGCCTGCTGGGGCCCACATGAGCCCACAGTGCCGTCCCTGGACTGGGCAGTCTCGGAGTTTAATGTCCTGTGGATTTAACAGCAACCTTCCTGGGTTTCCTCTCATTTGGCTCTAGGAATGGCCTCAGGGCAGTGGGTTCTGGATCACAGGCTTAACCTTAGGGAGCAGCAGAACATGGGCCTCCTAGGGGATCCCCTCAGGTCAAACAGAAGGAATCGCTTCCACAGGAAGGAGCCACTAGAGCAGAAAGATGAAGAGGCCACAGACTGGTCCCAGCCTGGTGTCCCCAAGGCTGTGTGACCGTGGGCCACTCACTGACTGTTCTCATCAGTAAAACAAGGCCATTACAGGTGTCCCACTGACATTCCCCACCCCAGGCCTGGTGGGAGGCTCCTGTGAGATGGCACGCTTGCTGCTGGGACTCACCGCTCAGGTGGTATTCGGCCACGTCCACGGCCATGGCGCCCGCTGCAGGGGCTGACACTGGAAGGGAGAGAGAGTCAGCAAAGAGAGCTTCAGAGGGTCCCCACCCCCCACCTCACACCCCATGGGCAGAAGTAGTGGTTTTTTATAATAGTATTTTTAAAAAATGCTGTTTGAAGCTCTTTTCAAGCACTCTAAGACCTAATTTCAGGGTTGCCAGATAAAACCCAAGATGCCCAGTGACATGTGAATTTCACATTAGTTTTTAGTATAAGTATGTCTAAATATGGCACGGGACATGCTTATACTAAAAAAAATTATTCACTGATTATCTGAAACTCGATAGTCGCTGGCATCCTGTATTTGTGCTTGCTAACGCTGGCATCCCTCCTTCGCTGCCTGCCCACCCCCAGCAGGCTGACCGGTAGCCCCTCAGTGTGTGCAGAAGACTGACTTCAAATGCTTTTGTTTAAATTGAACAGAAACGCTGCATTTCTACACTATTCTATTATCAGTCCTTCCTCTGCTTGGGATGGTTTCCTCCCCACCCCACCTGCCACTCCCAGGTTTTATGAACCACTGAAGGTTTGACTATGCTGTTTTAGAAAGGTCTGGAAGCTCATACAAGCCAATACCTGAACCCAGGCAACTGCTCATAGTTTTATTATTGTTGTTGCTAAGAAGTAAGTCTAGCTCAGAGACACATTCTAAATGGGGTGTGGGGGGAAAAAGGGAGGCTGCGATGAACTGTATGGCTCTCAGCTCAAGGGACACAGAGGACAGGAGAGCCCCCACTCCAACTTCTGCGTTCCCTCATGGTTCAGAGATATGGTTACAAACAGGTGAGATGGGGTACACAGGGGAGGTGAGGGTTGCAGGGGAGACCTGTAGAGGGCCTGCCCACCCAAGGGCCTCTACTCTCCTGTTCCCGCAAGAATGCCAACCCAACCTGGCTGAATCTCCTGGCTCTTTAAAGAAAAGCCAGATACCTGGATTTTTTATGTGTCGTTTCTTGATTTTTAAATGTTGCAACCAATTCACAAAAAAATAAACACCATTCAGGTAGAGAGGAATGGTCTCCTGGGCAGTGGCTAGGCTGTTTGCAACCCCTTGAAGGAGTCTGTGGGCTCCTTCTGACACTGCGGTCAAATCAAGGGGTGAGCATTTTCTGGAATCCTGAGGTTGTCCTCAATTTGTAGCTCTGGAGTCAACAAACTGGGGTGCTTTGATCCAGACAGTGTTATCTGGCACTTATGAGAGTGACATAGGTCCCACGTCAGGAGGCCTTGAGAAGCAGGGCGGAACAGGGCCCTGGGGTGGAGCCCTGTCAGGTGCACAGACTGCTCCTTGCTCCCAGCTCCTCTGCTGATGCCCCCACTCTCATGGTGAGATGTGGGTTGTCATGGTGATGGGAGAGAGGTGCTAACCAGGAAGGACTTCACTCATGCCAATTCAAGTGGAGCTCATTCCTGAGACCTGGGTGGGAGATCATAATGGCCCTGCTAAGCACTCCTTACACCCAAGCTCTAAGCACTTTGCATATGTATTACCTCACGTAATCCTCTAAGAACCCCACGAGGCAGGGACTATTATTATCTCTTGTTTGCAGAAGAGAGTCCTGAGGCAAGGAGGTGAAGTCATCTGCCCGAGGCTGCACAGCTAAGAAACCCAGGCCGTCTGACTCCTGCTAACCCCTGTGCCTACTGAAGGCAGGCACGTTGTTTCAAAAGTTGCCTGAGAACCCACAGGCCAAATTAGGCACTGTGAGCAAGCCCAAGGTGGCCCCAATTCCTGGTAGAAGGGGGTCTGGACACAGTGAAAGACATATGTTAACATGAACACGTGTCCCAGCCTGCCTCTGCCTTGCGGGGAATGGGATCATGCCATTGGCTTGCTTTCCTGCTCACCTGGCACAAACTGACTTCCCGCGCTGGGACAGCCAATGCCAGCAGCACACTAGTGTGGGCTGGGTGTGCCCTGCGGCAAGTTCCTGGAGTCTGGGACAGAAACCTGTATCTGCTGTATCCAGGGGCCCCTACCTCTCCAAAGCTGGTCCAGCTCAGACCTCAGACTCCTCCATTGCATATCTTTCCCCATGTGATCACAACACCCCATGATCAGGAGCTGTGCTTTCAGGGAAGGTGTGAATGACTCTAGGCACACCCTGGCCAGAAGGTCTGGCAGTGAAGGGGCAGAAGCCAAAGTGCATCTGCCTGAGAGGAGGGAGGAGAGAACATGGGGGAGATGCTGAGGTTCTGAATCTCAGATCTGCCCCCTTACTACCTTCAAGCCTCAGATGTCCCATCTGTAAAATGGGCCAATGATTGCCTTATCAGGGTGCCAGGAGAGAGGAACGGGAAGTGTGGTTGGACTTGGCAAATCTAAGCTGCTGTGGTTCCTGGCCTAGCAATGGTCCAGAAGGGCCCCGAACCCCTACTTTGAGCAGTGGAATTATGTGGGCAGCACTGCCAGCCTGCAGATGTGTTTCATTTGTCTTAAAGTGAGTGGCCAACATTTAAAAGTTGGGAGATTTCCCATTAGAAATAGCTTCCTTCAAAAGAGAGAGAGAGAGAGAGAGAGAGAGATCCAGCTTCCCTTTAAAAGTTAGAAGATTTGGGAACAGTGTGTCTGTATCCCCCATCCCTGCACACCTCTCCCCACCAAAAAATAGCCAGAGCTGGAGCTGAGTAGGCTGTGTTCCTCAGACTGGGCTTCTGCCCTTCAGGCCTGGCACCTCCCACCCCTCCATTCATTTCCAGAAACTGCTGGCCACTGGAAGCATCTCCATTCCTGAGCCTGGTAAGCAGGCCTTCACATGACCTGGGGCTGAGGGAGGGGGCTGGGTTGATTCAGAGAGGTTAAGTAACTTGCCCAAAGCCACACAGCCAGCAGTGGTGGAGCTGGGCCTGCTACCAGGTCCAGCACCTCTTCTATTAGGAGCCACAGCCCATGCGCCAAGGGCCTCAACATGTGTCTTCCCTGTCACCTCCCCCTGAACCCTATGGGGCAAATCCTGTTATTATCCCCACTCCACAGAGGAGGAAGATGAGGTTTAGAGAAGGGCGGTATATTCGCCCAAGGTCACCCAGCTAGTAAGTAGAGAGCTGAGACTGAGCCAGATCTGGCTCTGCAGCAAGCGCCCTTCTTAATGACTTGCCTTGCTCTCACCGAGACCCCTGACTCCATCTCACCCACTACAACAACCTCAGCGGGCTCCAGCTGGCAGCCTGAGGTTTGCCAGCAGAGGGGCTGCAGCTCTGGCTTGGAACAGGATGCTGACAAGGCACATTCGAGGCCAGGGCAGCCTGTGGCCAGAGCTTCCCAGTGTTTCTGACACACAGGAAACAGAGCATAGCAGGGGAGGGTCAGAGCTGCCCCCAACCTTCATCTGAGCCCCTTCCTGGCACCCTTCCTCACTCAGTCTATTCATTCTGGCCCCAAACCCTAAACTGCACGGGGCTTGCTCATTGAAAACAGTGCTAGGTTCAAATCCAGGCTTAACCATCCCTACCCAGCAATACCTACTGATTGCTGTAAGAATTAGACATAATACATGCCAAAAGCCTAGTGTGGTGCCTGGCCCGTAGTACGCACATGATATAGACCTGACAACTGAGTCGATAAATGGACCCCTCTTTCACAGACAAGGAAGCCGGGGCTGGAGTCACTCAGCATGGGAGTAGCAATACTGGGATTGGCGGCAAGATGTGATGGTGCTGGGCCTGGGTTCTTGGCCACCATGCCACCTCCAGACTAGGCCTTTCGGTGGGGTAGAGGTGGGTGGGAACTACCACTGGCCTTACTGGAATCTGACCACAGTCAAGGCCCCCTCCTGGGCTTGTCAAGAAATGGCTTTCTAGGAATTTTGTGCCCCTGCAGGGGAGAGGGTCCCCATGGCTCTGCTCCCCCTCACCCCATTTCCTTGCTCATTGTGTCCCCATGTCACATCTCTGGCTCCCCCTACACTCACCCTGAGGCCAGCAGGTAGTGGGAAGGACCATGGGTGGGGACAGGGGAGCCCTGGACCTCCCAGGCTGCGAGCCTCATTAGAATCTTTAGGTTTGAGAGCCTTTTCAAGTGATCCCGGCTTTCTGGAATAACCACATCTTGCTACCAACCCCCTCAAAGCCCACGGAAACCACAGTACAGACTGGCGAGGGTGATGGTTGGCATTTACTGGGCACCTACTATATGCCAGGCCCTGTACCAAGGGCTGGCCAGGTGTTATTTCAGCAAATCCTCCCTGCTGCCTTCTGAGGGGGCTGCTACTCTGCCCACTTACTGGTAAGAAAACTGAGGTGCAGGAAAATACTTTCTCATAGTCACCAGAGCTGACAAAAGGCAGAGTCCAAGCTTGAACCTCTCCCAAAATGCTTGGGGAAGGTTTCAGATTTCAGGGGCTTGGGTCTTCTCCAGACTGGCTGTGTTAATTTGGGCGGGTCTCCTGCCCTCTGTTTCCGCATCTCTAGCAGCACAGCTACTGCTCTTCTACAAACCTGTCACCCTCTGGCTCAGGGAAGGGGCTGACATTCCTGGGTGCAGGGTTCCCAGGCATGTTGGAGGGAGGGTGGCCTCACTGACTGAGGAGTCAGTCACTGTCCCCTGACACAGTCCCTCCACAGATCCTGGGAGTGGGGTCACTAAGATGGCTGGCTCAGGGCTCCTCCACCCACAAGCCTGGCTCCAGGTCCCCACGTACCACCCCAGCCCCCGATTCTTCAGTCCGAATCTAGATCCCCAAGGCCCCAGGACGGCAAGTTTCCTCTCCCAAAGAGCGGTGGCATCAAAGGTTGGTGGGGAGGCACTGGCAAGCTCCCCATCCAGGCTGGTGACACTAGACAGAAGCTGAAGATCCCTTTGGTCTCCCAGGGCCTCCTGGCAAAGGGGTGCGACATGCCTCTCAGAATTGGGGCATTTCCTGAAAACCCAGCAACCATTCCACGCGCAAACCCCTAGGCTATATGGGAACTGGAGTGTTGGGGGCTGACCCCGGAGCGCGGAGTGGGTGAGGCGGAGCAGGGGCAGTGGGACAGTCCGGGTGCTGTGTGTGAGTATGAGGGGCGTGCGTGGTGCGGGCGCCAGGGAGGCGTGTAAATGGCCGGGTGAGCCGCGTGTGTGCACACGCTGGGTGGGCGTGCGGGGCACGATGCGATGCGCAGTGCGCGGAGTGGCCGGGCCGGGGAAGGGCGCCCGGCGTGCGCTGTGCCGGGCGTGCGTGTGCAAGCGCGGTGCCGGTGTGGGATCCCCGCAAGTGTGCGGCTGTGCGGGGAGCGCGGAGCCGGGGGGGACCCCGGCGCTGGGAGGCGGCACTGTGGGCTTCCGCGCGCGGGGGGCGGCGGGGCGCGTACTCACCCCGCTTCTGTGGAGGGGCCGCCGCTCCCGCTCGGGCTCCGGCTTGGGCTCCGGCTCCCGGCTCCCGTCTCCCGGCCGGCCTCCTGCGGCGCGCACGCACCAGCGCCAAGCCTGGCGGTCGCCGGCGGAACCACCTCTGCAGTGTCGCCGGGCGCCCGCCTGGGAGAAGCGCGGTGCGGGCCGGGGGCTCGGCCGGGCCGGGGGCTCGGCCTGGCCGGGACGGCAGTCGGGCGCTGCGCCGCAGTCCGGGCACGCTCCCAGGAGCCCGCCGCGCGCTCCCTCTTTAATTTAAAGTGACAACCCCGAGCGCTCTCTCCGCTCCCAGGAGCTGCTTGGCGCTTCCAGGGTCCGAGCCGAAGATCCCCAAGCGCGCCTCAGAGTCAGGAGTCTTCCGAGGCCGAGCCCAGCCCCTCACTCCCAGGCCCGGGGACGACTGGGGGTGGGGGTGGGCATGTGTTCACCCGGAGCTCTGAGAGGCCGACCGAGCACTGGACGCAGAGTCAGCTGCCGCGTCCCAGCTTCGCGTGTCCCCTTTCTAGGCCTCAGTTTCTTTTTCTGTAGAACTGGCTGGCTACTGTGTACGTCCTAGGAACCAATGAGAAAGCAGGCAGAGCAGTGGAAAGCATCCCCTTCTCTGAATGGATAATTACCTCCTCCCACTAGGACTGGGCTGTTCCTGTAGGCCAACAGCGTCTCACTTAATCCTCACAATGACCTAATGGGGTCGTGGTCACTCCATTTTTTACATGAGGAAATGGGCTCACAGAGGTGAAATAGCCTTCTCAAGGTCACAGAGCCAAGAATCAAAACTAAGACTTGAACCTTGGTCTGAGTGTCTTCAAAGCCGAGACTCTTAACCACTTAGGGGTCGTGCTTTCTCTCCAAAGGAATGAATGAATCATTCAGGAGATATTTATGACGCCCCCGCTGAAGGCTAGGCACAGTGCCAGGTGTGGGCGATCTTCCATGTTCCCAGAACAGGGGAACAGGACCCTCCTTGCCCGCGCAGTCTGGCAGGGAGGCTCGCAGGCATTAGGAGGGGCTGGAGTGTTCAGGGGAAGGTGCCACGTGCTGTGGGCACAGTAACCAGGAGAGCAAGCTTGGTGGGCACCTGGGGAGGCTTCCCAGGGGATCTGTAGGATATGGGATGGTTTGGGAAGAGGGGTGAGGATCTCAGTTGGCAAGCATGTGTGCAAAGGCTGCAGTGGTTTCTAGATCATCTACCCTCTGGGACTTTGGGGCTGAGAGCAACCTGTGGGCACTGCCCTCTCAGTAGGAGCTGGGTCTGTGCTGGCCTTGTGGAGAGGGGGCATCCTTGGTCTAAAAGGCAGGACCATGGGGAGCCAGGGATGCAGTTTCACTCTCACCCACAGGGGCACCCTTTCCCAGTTCCTTTTCTGGATCTGGAAGAAAAAGGAGAAAGGGCATGAATTATGCCCCTTGGAGTGGGGAGGAGCTGGGCACTGGGCCATGGGCTCTAACTGTCATTTTTGTTTAACTTAATCTTCATAGCCACCTGCAGTTTGGGATGATTGAGCCCATTTTCCACATGAGGACACTGAGTCATGAAGGGTTCCCACTTCAAGAGGGAGTGACGAATTAGACACACCATCTGCACATAAAATGGCGCACTCTGATGCCAGCTTCTACTGGAGCAGCTAAAAGGTGAAGATGAGGCTGGTCTACTTCTGGTGTCAGCCCATTGGGCTGATGCGGGAACTGGAGTCTAAACTGAGCTTGAAAGGAGATCTTGTCAATTTCATGTTAAAAACCCTTCAGTGAAGTGGGGGGTGGTGTACAGTTTAGCAGTAGAGTGTGTACTTAGCATGCATGACGTGCTGGGTTCAATCCCCAGTACCTCCATAAATAAATAAATAAATAAAACCTAATTCCACCCCCCAAAAAAACCCCTTCAATGACCAGAAAAACATACGTATGTGCACCAAAGACAGAGACTACAAGTGCCTATCACCACTGGAACAGGTACAGGCATGGTGGTATCATCACAATGGCACACCAGGCAGCGGAGAAAAGAAAGAGCCACCATCACCCGCAACAGGTGGAAGAATCTCATTTGTAACACTGAGCGAAAGAAACCAGCCACAAAAGAACACATGCTGGATGATTCCATTTACAGAAAGTTCAAAAACCAGGCAGAACTGTTCTCTGCTGTTAGCAGTCAGCCTGGCAGTTACCAGGGGGCTGGTGATGGGCAGGGGCCTGAGGAGGATTCTGGGATACTTCTCATGTTCTGGTTTTGATTACAGTACTGGTCCTCCCGGCTCTGTTCACTTTGTGAAAATTTGTGGCACTGTGGTCTTACGATTTGCACACTTTTCTACACGGGTGCCATGCTTCAATACAACTTACGAAAACAAAAACACCTTGTGTGGCTGTCCACTGCGCTGGAATAAAAGCCAAACTCCTTTCTGTGGTCTACAAGGGCCTACTGGCCTCTTGGACCTGCCATCCTCATCTTCACCCACCGAGGTCCTGCCTCTCGGCCTTCTGGTGTGCCTGACACCTGCCAAGCCATTTTCCACCTCAGGGACTCTCGCTGGTCTCTCTGCCTGGAAAGCGCTTTCCTTGCTCTCGCCAAGACTGCATACTCCATCCTCTTCACATCGCTGTCAAGAAGTCACCTCTTCAGAGAGACCCTTCTGACCACCCCACCTAGAGTCCTCCACCCACAGTATGCTGTTTATTTCCTGCAGAACACCAGGCATAATCTGCAGTCATTTTATTTGTTTATGGTTCATTTTCTGCATCTACTACTAGATTAATAACCACAAGCACATGGCACACTTACTATGTGCCACGTGCTCTTCTAACATCGTATTAAGGCATTGAATCCTCACCCTAGCCCCATGGGGAGATACTATTCTTAGCCCTATTTTTACAGTTGAGGCAAGAAGAGGTTATATAACTTGCTCATGGTCACACAGCTGGAAAGCAGCAGAGTCAGGGTTTCAACCCAGGAACCTGGCTCCAGGGTCCTTTCTTTTAATTCTGCACTTTGAAACATCTGTTTTCTTTCCTGTAGTGTATCTGGGACAGTCCGTGGCACTTAGTAGGTACTCAATAAAGGTGTGAATGATGTTTTTCTCCAGCCATGAGCTCTCTGGCCCTCCCAGTGAAATCCAGCCAGGCCCTCTGGCCTCTCCACCCACTTCCTAGCACTCCCAACCCCGAGGTCCAGCGCCCTCCTTGTCAGCAAGGGAGGCAGGAGCCACCGGACACATTTGTATTCAGTTTTTTCTGGTCGCACACAGGGAGGGATGTTAGAAAGATCAGAACACTAGACACGAAGGGATTCAAGCTGTGAAGCCACAACAGCTGGGACCTGTCAGGCATGTTTCAAACCCTCTTTATATTCATGATCTCATTTGATCCCACCAGGCTGATGCTGTTAGCTTTTGCTGATAAGGAACCCAAGTTCAGGAGAGCTGAGATCACTGGCCATGAGGAGCCCATGAACCCTGGCCCCAAATCCTGAGCCCTCTGTCACTGAGGAGCCCCTTAACTTCCCTTTGCTCCCAGTAGGCACTCCCATCATCGCATCACCTGGGGGCACCCACCTTGCCTGTTACCATGTGCCTCCCCCATCCATGTCAGGGTAAGGAAGTGGCTCCATGAGCAGCTGCCCAGCACAGCTCCATGGAGAGTTGCCCCCTGGGATGCATGAGGCAGGATGGGCGAGCATTGCAGCCTGCGGAAGGCCTGCAGATGCAGATGCTGTTAGGGTGGCAGGGACTCATCCTCCCGGAGCTGCCTTACTGCTTGCCTGCTGCGGGTCCACCCCAAGGACTATCGGTCTCTGCACCCACCAGACACCTAGGCTGCCTCCTTCACCTGCAGCTGAGAGCCTGCTGGGTGGAGGAGTGTGGCTGCCACTGGCATTAGGACAGAGGGTGCTCAAGAGGGAGCTGCAGCTCTGGATGTAAGATAAGGGGCCCCCATTTCAGCCACCCAGCGTGTGCCCAGGGCGACCTGTCTGCCAGCCCCTTCTCTCCCAATCTGTCCATCTGCCTCTGTGACTCCGAGGCCCAGGGTTGCTATGACCCTCCCCACCTCACTCCCAGGCCCATCAGCTTTCTGGGCCCAGGTTTGCTGGCTGAGATGGTCCATCTCACCTCTTGAGCGTCCTCTGTGCCCTCCACCCCCTCACTGTCTTTGGGAGTCCTAGCCTCCAAGGAATGTTGATGTTGGGGGTGGGAGGTCACGAGGGTCCTGGCTGCCTGCAGAGGGCAGTAGAGGACACCTACGCCCATCTGTGTCCTCAGACTCTCTGGCCAACCCTTTTTGCTACCACCGCCCACCCCTCCCCCTCCCACTGCTGTAATCCTTCGGCCTTTTATTCTGCAACGTGGATCTTGCCCACAGTGCCCCAGGTCCCAATTGCTGGGGGCCATGCTGTGTCCACAGCCGGGTCTCAGTGCCCAGGCAGAGGGCAGCCCAACAGGGGCCCTTTCCCCAGTCCTCACCAGAGAAGCTGGTGCTGGGGGAAGCAGGGAAATTGCCTGTGATATCTGTAGTCCCCCATTCCATCCACTCCACCCTCCCAGCATCCCCAGACATCTGTTCTGGGCACATTGTATGGATTCTCAGTCATTGAGTCAGTCAACAACAACTCTTTTCTTCCAATGAGCATTTTCTGGAGATGTGGAGGTGAACTTGACACTGTCCCTGACCCCTGATGCGATGGCGTAGTGGGATGAATTGTGCCCCCCTCCAAAAAACAGTCTCCCCAACCACTGGTACCTGTGAACATAACCTTATTTGCAACTAAGTTTTTGCCAAAGTAATTAAATTAAGCATCTCAAGATGAGATCATCTTGGATATAGAGTGAGGCCTAAATCCAATGACTGGTGTCCTTCTGAGGAGGATCACAGACACAAAGAGGAGAAGGCCACGTGAGGACAAGGCAGAGTTAGGAAGCTCCAAGCCAAGGAACGCCAAGGGTTGCCAGTTGCTACCAGAAGCTGGCAGAGAGGCATAGGAGAGATTCTGCCTTAAGTGTCCAGAGGGAACGGACCCTGCTGACACTTTGATTTCAGACTTCTGGCCTCCAGAGCTGTGGGAGAATAAAGTTCCATTGTTTTAATCCTGTGGTCACTTGTTACAGCAGCTCCAGGAACCCAGTACAGAAGGCATGAACCCTCACCTGCACCAAAGGCCCTGAGCAGAGGGCCACAGAGTCTAGGGCAGACAAGGCTTTTCAGCCAAGGCCACACTTGACATGGGCCTGTAACCTTGCTGGGAAGAGACAGGGACAAGAGAGGGCTTCACAGACAAGGGTCCAAGACAGGACCATTTGGTGTTTTCAGTGCTCGGTTAACTGGCCGGTGGGGCCTCAGCCAGGGAGGGGAGTTGCAGGCCAGGAGCCTAGAGAAGTGACTAGAGTGGGCCCAAGGGCTGAGGCCTTGAATGTCAGGGTTGGGGCAGAGAGGAGAGAGGTAGGAATCTTGGCTGCAAACCAGAAAGATCTGGATGGGCTGCTCAGCTCCTGGAAGGGCTGCAGGGAGAAAAGGGAGAAGGTGAGATCCAGGCGGTCCTGCGGGACCAACCATCCGAGGAGTCTTGGGGGGGCAGATGTCAGCTCAGCATGAACTAGAACTTACTTATGGTCATGGCCCCCCAGAGGGAGAGCATCTCTGAGGGGTAACAAACTCCCCATCAAGGGAGATGTGTAAACAAGAGTGCCTGAGAGACACCTCAGCCCCATATAAGGCTTGATACAGGTGGTCCCTAAGGGCCCCTTTCCATCCTGGGACTCTATACATTGCCTGGCTGGGCCCCTCACCCCAGCAGGCAGCCTCCCCACTCCAGGACTCCATTTCCCTGAATTACTCTGGCTCAAGCCAGCCATACCTCTCTAGGCCCCAGTTTCCTCAAACTGCAAAATAAACATAACCACCTCTTAGATGAGTTAGAATCTGGAGTGTGGCTTCATAAGTGATGGCTCTTATCAGTTTGAGCTGATGGGGAAACCAGCCCCAGGGCTGATCTCAAGGCTCTTGCTTGATCTACCTGCTGGCATTTATAACCACCTATATTTTCAGGTGGATGCTGGTCTGAGAGCCAATGAGTGAGATAGACCCTACCCTCCTGGAGCTCACAGTCTGATAGAGGAGGCCAACTTATGACCAAATTACAAGATGATGTGATAAGGAACTACAGAGCACCATGGGAGCACAGAGGAACAGTGGCTCATCCCATCTGAGAAAAGAGGGTTTCCTGGAGGAGGTGACCTTTAAGCTGAGACCTGAAAGATGACCAGGTATAGGCCAGGCAAAGCAGGCGAGAGAAGGCATTCCAAGCAAAGGAAACCACACATACCAAGGAGCCGCACTTTTCTGGGCTGTAAACTCCACGAAAGCAGGGAAGGGGGTCTGACCTGATCAATGTCCAGCATGTCCAGCACTTGGAGGTGCCCAGTAAATATTTGTTGAAGGAATGAAATTCCCTTGGGGAAGGGAATGCAGCAAGGTGGGGCTGTGAAGGTGGTGAAGGGCCAAGCAGGGTCTTGTGGGTTCCAGTAGTTTGGATTTTACTTCCAGGGTTTAAATGCAAGTCAGAAGGAATTCTTTTGCTGGGACAGGAGGGTGGGTGTGGGGCAGATCTAGAGTCTTAGCCACCTGTGTAGATACCTGGTCTCCAGTTCCAAGACCCTAGCCTGTTGACCTGTCCCACCGTGGGGCCTCCCTCTCTGGGCCCAGGATTCCCCCTGCCTCCTCCTGTCCCTGAACCCTGGCCTGTGCCATTCCAGGTGCTACAACCCGCCACGCCCCCAGCATAGCCCCAGACCTTGAGCCTTTGTCCCTACTGTCAGTCCTGCTGCTGAGGCAACAAGCAATGGGGCTACCTCTGTCTTTCGCAATTAGTTTCTTACCTCTAGGGGATCTCATCTAAGAACCTCAGTTTTCCCACCTGTACAATGGGCACTCCTCATCCTTTCTAATTTACAGGCTTGTGAGGAGCAGTGAGATGGTGAATTGGAGATGTAAAGCGCACTAAATACACATGGTTTTCATTTTTCCCTTTCTACATTATAGAATTCAGACATGTTCATGAGAAAAATTGAAAAACACTGGTAAACAAAAAAAAGGAAAACAGATATAATTTCCTGAAGTCCCATCACTCAAGGGGAACATCTTGGTTTCGGCCTTGAGTGTGTTTTGTGACCATTCTGAGCGGGGACCCAGCTCCGGGGGAAGCATGGGGCAGGAGGTCAGGCCATCACTCCAGGCTCAGGCTCTCCCCATCTGCAGGCCTTCTTTGAGGAGGAGGCCTTCTTTGAGGAGAAAAGATTATATGAGAAGCGAGTCAAGGCACATTTATTAAGCGCCCACTGTGTGCCTGAGCTGGGCCAGGAGTTAAGTCCCTCATATTTAATGAGAGTGTTGATTTTCCAGGAGGTTTGTCACTCAGGGTGGGACTGCAGGGGGGACACTGTGGGGTTCAGAGTAGGAGGGTCCTGAGGGCTGACAGGCTGGGGGCATCTGTGAAATGCTCTTTAAGGACAGCCTGGTGCCTCCCACCCAGTTTGCACCCCACAATGTCTGACACCTGGGAAAATTGTTGCCTCTAAGGAAAGAAAATCGAAGTTAATATTTGATCTCGCACAAATATTTTGTCAACTAGTAAACTGCACCTCAAGAGAGCATGTTAAGAATTCTATATACTGTGAAATGTGGGCCCATTTGTGTGATGTGTTGTGTTATGGCGTGAGACCCTCAGGAGAAAGGGGCCTGAGGGTCTAGGAAAGTTTTTTTTTTAATGGAGGTACTGGGGAATTGAACCCAGGACCTCGTGCATGCTTAGCATGCGATCTACCACCAAGCTACACCCCTACCCCAGGATATAAGGGGTCTTAAATGGGCCTGGTTCCCAAATTCTTTCCTCACTTCCCCAGGCCTGGAATCACCTTGGCTCAGCCTCTTCTAGGGAGTGAGGCTAGAAAAGTACAGTCACCATTGCCAAGAGGCCTCTTGGCAATGAAGCACCGGAATGTATCCCCTGACCGTCCACCCTGCCCCCAGACCCTGAGCTGCGGTTGAGACTGCCCTCCCCCAGGATGCCCAGGGAGAGGCCTCAGGGCCTTATGGGAGCAGGCAGGATGTGGGGCAGCCACAGAAAGCATTTGGAGGAGGTGGCAGGTGTCTCCAGCAGGGTGCCGGGCAGCTGACGAACACAGAATCCTGACAAGATGAAGGGGTATGAGCTCAGGGCTGGGCACAGAGCCCAGGAAGGGGTCAGTTGGGGCTGGGTACTGTCCACCTCCAGCTCCATCAGTCTGGACACTGACCCCACTCATGGCTCTCACCTGTCCTGCCCACCCCTCATAGCCCAGCTCGTCAGAACTCCAGAAACCACTCCATACCCTCCACCTCAAGGGAGCCTGGGATACAGCTGGCATGGACACTTATGGGGGAGGAATGAATGACTGAAGATTCTTCTTCAGGGTAATTCTTAAGACTCTGCTCTTTCTTTTTTTAGCCAGGGAGGTGGCAAAGTATCTTCTCTAAATGCCTCAGTAAGCCAGAAATAAGGTCAGATATTTTTGTTGTATTTTCTCACCCCTCACTTCACCCTCCTGTCTTGCTCTCACCATCCTGTGGGCTATACACTTTAAGCTTCAGCCACAATACCCGACTAACTATCCCCCAAACACATCAACCTTTTTCTTGCCTCCAAGCTTTTGCTCAATGTAATTCCTTTTGCCTGGAATGCTCTCGATTTGTTTCTCTCCATGTAAACTCCTCTTCATCCTTCAAAACCCTCTCCTGGGAAACCTTCCATAATTGCTCCAGCACGTCAATCAGTCTCCTCTCCACAGTACCTGGACCCTCCTTCTAGCACTTCACACACAGTATCTTCTCTGGAAGTATTTCTTTCCGTGCCTGTCCCTACTGGATGCTGGCCAACTGAGGAGTAGAAGCCATTTCTTAGTCATCTCTCAAAACTTCAGGCCCAGCATATAGCAGGTGCTTTGTCAATATTTAAAAGTCAAGACCCACATTTATGAAGGCCTTCAGTGCCAGGTACAATTTTCAGTGCATTACGTATGTCTACTCATTTAAGCCTCCCTACACCCCTGCAACTAAGATTACTTTATCAGTTACACATTCAGAAACTGAGGTATAGAGAAGTTCAGAAATGTGGTCAAGATGTGGAAACAAGCTAAATGTTTGCCAATGGAATGAAGAAGGTGTGGTAGATATACACAATGGAATGTTATTCAGCCATGAGAAGGAAGGAAATCCTGCCATTGGTGACAACCTGGATGGAATTTGAGGGCATTATGCTAAAGGAAATAAATCAGAGAAAGACAAATACTGTATGATATCACTATGTATGGAATTACAATAGCCAAAGTCATAGAAACAGAGAGTAGAGTGGTGATTACCAGGACCTGGAGGGGTGGGAGATGTTGGTCAAAGGATAGAGATTTTCAGCTATAGATGTACAAGTTCTGGGGATCTAATGCACAACATGGTGATTATAGTTAATAACACTGTATTACATACTATGAGAGTAAATCTTAAATGTTCTCACCACAAGATAGAAATGTGATGTCTTGGAGGTGTTAGCTAGCATTATGAATTCTTTTGCAATATATGCATGTATTAAATCAACACATTGTACACCATAAACTTATACAATGTTATATGTCAATTACATCTCAGTAAAGCTGGTGGAAAAGGTATCTTTAAAGAAACAGAGTGGTTCCTGACAAATTATAAATGAGACCTGATGAAGGAGTTCATGTATTCAATGCTCCTACAATTTGATTTTCTTAAGTGTGGCTTCTGCTTTTATCTGGTGGGGGATAAATCAAATAATTCTTCTACTCCAAACAAACAAACAAACAAACAAACAAAAGATAGAGAAAGAAAGAGAAAAGAAAAGAGAAAATGTGACCAAGAGCAGACACAAATGGGTGGCAGAGGTGGGATTCAAACAAATGAGTAACAAGTAGTGATACTAGTAAGTAATGAGTTGATGAATGAACAGATGAATGAAAGGAGGAGAAATTCAAATGAAGAGGGATGTCCTCAAGATCTGGGAGGAAGTGCTTCCTCTCAGAAATGAAGAGAAACCTTTGATCCAAATCTTTCAATAAAGAAATATAATCTTCCTTCTTCCACTCCCTCTTATTACTGCCTCCCACTCAGGAACTGAGAATTCTCATGTAAAAATAGCAAACCTGAAGGAGTGTGAAGGAAGCGATAGCAGAGCTCCCCACCAGAAACTCCATTCTCCTAACATGTCAGCCACTCCCTGTTTCTTGCTCATCCTTCAGAGCCCAGTTAATTTCCACCTCCTCTGAGAAGCTTGCACCAACCCTCAGGAAGTAACAGAAACCCACTGAAACTAGCTGAAACATAAGAGGGGGATTTATCAAAAAGATCCAGTGTTTCAAGGCACCCTAGGGCATCAGTGCAGCCAGATGTCCATAGAAGACAAGCATCAGGGATGGAGAGACTCATGAACCCCAATGGCTCCCCTCTGTGGCTCAGCTTCCTTCTTTTCGGCGGTGCCCTTATGAAGGAGAATGGCCACCCACAGCTCCCCAGTCAACATCATTAGAATTTCATTCTCTGCCACGTTCTCAGGAAACAGCTCTGATTGGCTGGTGTGGATCCCGTGATCAGCCCTGCTCCAATCGCCTCGGCCAGGAGTGCCGTCACGTGGTACAAACATGGCGGCTGGAGGCCTGCCCGGGGACAATGAGGGGAGGAGTCAGAGATGTTGACAGCGTCAACAGGTGTCTCTGCTGCCTGCTCATTCATCACTCTCACTCTTCCTGCGGAATTAATCTCGCTCTGCCTGTGCTTACTGCACTTCCTTTGCAATTCCATTTAAACTCCAATCGCATTCTACTTATTGTCTGAGTTGGTGCCTATGGGTCTATCTCTGCGTGCAAGCCCACAGGAGGACTCCAGCGTGCAGTATAGACAGACCCTCCAGCCCTGTTTTACTTAAAGGCCTGCATCCTGGACCTCTCTTCAGGACCCGCTTCATGGGCCTGCATGGTTTAATGCTCTGCTTTTGCCCTCTGGAAAATGCCTTCTTGCAATTGCCTCTTGAAATGAGTCCAGCATTTTCATTTTGTGCCAGGCCCTGCAGATTATGTAGCTGCTCTTGCCTCTCTCCTTGCCCCACCTTGAGCTCTTCTTCCCAACCTGACTCTCCAAGTCTGCCTGGGCTGCCATAATAAAATACCACAGACTGGGTGGCTTAAGCAACAGAAATTGATTTTGTCATATGTCTGGAGATTAGATGTCCAAGATGAAGGTGATGGCAGGGTTGGTTTCCGATGAGGCCTCTCTTTCTGGCCTGTCGAGGGCTGTCTTCTCGCTGTGTTCTCAGTGGCCTTTTCCCCTCTGTGTGTCTGAGGTGGGAGAATGAGCTCTGGTGTCTTCCTCTTCTTACAAGGACAGCAGTCCTATCTGATTAGGGCTCATCCGAGTGACTTCATATAACCTTAATTAACCTCCCAAAAGTCCCTGTCTCCAAATACAGTCACATTGTGGGTTAAGGCTTCAACACGTGACTTGTGGGGGGATACAACCCAATGCATAACACTGACCTTAATTTCTGGCCCCTTTGCTTGCACCCCAAGCACCACCTCATGCCCGCCCCTTGGATGTGCCCAGTTACACTGTCCCTTGGGGCTGATGTCTGGTTTTCCTCCTCATTGATGGCTTGTCTTGGATTCCTCACTCTGGGTAGCACCCTGCCCTACCCAATCTATTCCTGACCTTGTCTGTTACAGCCCTTCAGGGCCAAGGGTCGCCCGGGCCTGGAGGAGGGAGGGGCCAGATAGTCTCCTTCACTGGGTGGGGAGCACTCACACCCTTCAGGGACTTTGTCTGTTGCTTGGATGGTACTTTCCCTCCCACCTAGCCCATACTTGACCTCCAGAACTTGCCTAGACCCCTCCTCTTCTTGCCTGGCATTTCTGCCCACCTTCCACTGCCCCTGTGGGTGGGGTCTTATCTCACCCCATTAGAGTTCCAGTCATCTGTATCACAATGGCCAATTTCATACCTGTGTGTCTCACTGGTACCTTTGTGATGACAGGGTCTCTTGTCACCATCTTCACTCTGGTGCCTCACACAGGGTTGGCACAGAACAGACACAACAGATCATCAGCCCCACTGAAGTCAAGGCTTAGACTTGTCACCTTTGATCCCTTCTCCCCAGACCATTTCTGATTCTACCCAGAAGATGTGCAGGGAGGAGTGTCTGCAGGGACAGAGAGGGAGCTGGCCAATTCTAGGCCAAAGGAGAGAACAAACTTTTGGCTTCTTAATCATACAGCTTTTAAAAACTGGAGCCGTCAAAGGCCCCAGGTAACCTCACAGACTTTGCTCCTTTTTGTGTTTTATTTGCAGTCAAGATAGCCTTTAAGAAATACACTCAGCGAATTTTATTTTAATTGTGGAAGCCATTTGGTAATATCCTCACTGTACAAAAATCAAACAAATGGTTGCAGTTTAAGATTTGAAACACAAAAAAATTGGTATGAAAAAACTGTAACTCTTTCCAAATCTGTAATAACTGAGCTCAGCTCCCTAGCCCATAATTCTGCTCAATAGCAGCAAAATCCCTCATATTGCCAATTTGCCACTGGACATTTTCGATTTACACTTATACTTTGTAATCTTTGGGAAAGTTTTCCTTATGTTTTTGACTTTTGTTAACAGTAGGAAATTCACTGCACTTTTAAACCCAGTGCAACATTTAATCAATAATCATGTAGCTCGAGTTTCATAAAACAATACTTAAGTTGATACTCTCTGATATTTTCCATCCTGTTTCTATTTTCTATTCTATTCTGTGATGTTCTAGTGATTCTATTGTGTTGTGGCCACTCACTGAATTTCAGGAGCCACTGATGGATCATAAGCCAGTTTCTTCCCTTGCCCGTTTTCCTGTTATGCCAGTGTTACCTGAAAACTGGGTTCACTTGTTGGTAGGTGTCCAGCCAAAAGACACAACCAAACCAAAGATCGGGAGGAGGAAGGATTTATCACTTGCAGCAAGTAAGGAGAATGCTGGGGATCTTTCTCAAAGCAGCATCTCCCCAACAGCAAAATTAGAGAAGTTTTAAGATAAGGATATATGCATACTCATGAAGGGGCTTGGGTGGTATATGCATATGTATAAAAGGACTTGAATAGAGGAGAATTCAACACAGAACTGGGGCAAAGGCTGACAGAGTCCAAACTTTAGTTGATTGAAGTCATGAGGGTCAGAAAGGGTCAACGTCATCATGCCTTCAGTTCTGATCTGTCTGGGGTCCTAGCAGGCAGTTACCATCCTCCACCTGGTGGCAGCTTAAGTTCCTGTAGAAAACTCAAAGATAGGTATGAGACCGTTACGTATACCCCTTGAGAAGGACTCTTATCACTGAACTATTATTTCTTGACTGCTTTTCTGTTGTTCCTGCATTTCTTTGTTCCCTTAAGATCATTAATTACTGAGACCTGTTCAAGGGCAAGCATTGTGGCCAGGGTTAGATCACAAAAATGGCTTAGGCCAAAAATGTCTTCTCTCATGTCAAGAAAGCCATGCCTGGTCCCCTGTTTGCTTATGCCAGGGCAGAGCCAAGCTCTGTGGATTTGGATACCAGGAAAAGGATACCAGGTCCCTGTATTCTTCTCTGTCCTCCCTCCGAGGGGGGCTTTCCCCTCAGCTCATGGATGTTGGCTTCTGTCCAGCATTGGCTGTTGCTGACCAGGGCCTGACCAGGCCTCTGTCAACTGGTCAGCAGGCCACTTGAAAGCTGGCGGCATCTTCCTTTCCTGGCTCCACATCCTCAGGGCCTGAGCATGTGACCTTAGGGAGATCAGGACACTACCGGAAGCCTTTCCATCAATTTGGGTGCCGGAGTGGTGACGAGGACTCCCCTGCAGCTTCCTGAGGCCTGAGGGCCCAGACCAGCCACCTTACCTGTGTGGCTTCACATCAAGTGTGGCTGAATTCCCTCTCCATGAGGCTTGGAGGCCTCTCAGCTCTCACAGGAGTCCAGGGCCTGGGGAAGTGGGCAGAGGTGGCACGTGCGTGCGTGTGTGTGTGTGTGTGTATGAGGGGTTAGGGCCTGTCTCAGGCCCCTAGATCTGCTCTTTCTACCTGCTGGACACAGGGAAGCGCCCCATGACTCTTTCCCACTGCAGAAAACTTTTTGTTATGAGTCCTCCAAGGTCTGCAGTCCTTTATTTTTCAACAAACTTCTCCCTCAGAAAGCCCCACGATAGAAAGTTCCCACAGGGAGAAGCTTGTTCTTTTCTGTGGTGAGCTTTGAAAAGCCTAATTTGAAACCCAAAGCTGAGCAGTGACTTCTTTGTTCCCCTGCATTCGCCCTCTCAGGAACCAGTGCTGAGGAAGCCGGTGGCTGCCAGTGCGTGTAAGGTGAGGATGGGGGTGGGCCAGAGGGAAGAGCAAAATGAAAAGAAAAACAAAAACAAGTGCAGAATCAAAACAAGACTCTTTTACACAGATCGAGTGACAGCCTCCCCATCCCCCTGTCCCCCACTCTGCCTTCTGAGGGAAGCGGACCTCTCAGGTGTTTGTTCATATATTTGTATATACAAATATGTACACAGATTTGTGTGTGTACATATGTATTTTGCTATTAGTCTTGCAATTTAGAGCCAGCTTGTTTAGATTTGAATCCTCACTCTGCCACTTACTTAGTGTGCAACCTTGGGAAAATTACTTAACCTCTCTGTGACTCAATCTTATCTGTAAAATGGGAAGAACAATAGTAATTAACTCACAGAGTTGTGAAAATTACATTTAGGGAGAGGCTAGTGCATGATGAGTGCTGCAGAGTGTCACCACTATGACTGTTGCACTATTTGTGCTGTAGGTCTATTTGATGCTTTTTAAAATTTTTATTTTATTTTTTCATCCAACAGGAAGTCATAATTTTATTCATGATAGGAACTGTACAAATTTCAAACCAAGCCATGCTTTTTTGAAATTGCAGAGTATTCCATTGTATGGGTGCATCCCAGTCTCCTATTGACAGACCAATGGTGTTTTTAATTTTTGTTATTACAAATAATGTTGCAATGAACACACTGGGCATGTGCATTTTTATTTTAAAAGTTACAGACAAATTGCCTCCTCCAAAGGTCGTGCCAATATACTCCGCCAACACTGCCTATTTCTCTACACCCTCATTAACACTGGACACCATCAATTTGACTGGTGAGAGGATGACGTGGCGTTTGGCAGGCTTCTGCAATATCAAGTTACTTTTTATTCCCCCATCTCCTGTCTGTTAACTGTGTTTCTTGTGCCTGTGGTTATGTAGGGAGCACTCCTGGAACGCCTAGCCGGTGCTAAGAGCTGCCACAGGTTGCCTCACCGATTTCCAATGTTGGTTCACTTATTGGCTCCATTTCATAGATGAGAAAGCAGACTCTTCCCGTGATTAACCACACCAGCACCAGTGAGTGGCAGCGTCAGGATTCTTACCCGGTCTGCCTGACCCTGCATGTAACTGCATAGATGTGGAAACTGAGGTCCAGAGATGGACGCTTGTCTGAGTCCCCCCAGCAAGTCAGTGGCTCTGCCCAGGCCCCCCGGAGCCAAGGCACCTCTGACCCCACCGAGTCTGTGGCTGTCTCCCACCCACCACGGTCTTCCCTGGCCTCAGTCCCCGCCCCAAGCTGCCCACTCCAGACCCTCCTCCACTTTGTGTTCTTTGGCCACTGTGGCTTCTAGCACCTCCAGGGGAAGGGACCCAGACTTCCCAGCAAATAAACACCGCCCACAGCTTTCCAAATATACAGAGATAAGTATTCCCTCCCACCTCAGCTGGGCTGGCTGGAATGCCACACATCCTGCTGGGCTTCTGCTTCTCCAGGTGCTGGGTTCTGGGTCGGAGTCCTCAGTGGAACAGCGGTGTCCTCCACTGTGTGGTGGGGGAAGCCTGTGCCCTCGGGCATCCTCGGCATCACCAATAGTAGCAGTTGCAGAAAGAGCTAAGAGCCACATCCCGTTTAGATACATTTTCCAGTGTTCACGTTTTACAGAACAATTGTGAACAGTCTTCCCAAACATCTTGGACAACAGTGTCTTCCTCATCAGACAGAGTCTTTTTGTAGGTCATCTAACAGGGCTGTCACCAGCACCCCTCAACCCAGCCTGAGATCCAGTGGTGTGAATCAGGGTACAGAGCTATTCAGTTATGTTAGCCATCTCCACATGGTCACCACTTCCAGAGAGGATTGCTTGTCAAAAACCTGACTGTGGAGAATTTTGAACATATACAGAATTAGGCGGAACACCCACCCTCACCCAGTCCCCATCACCCAGCTTTTGCAGTTATTGGCTCACGGCTGATCTTGTTTCATCTGCATTCCAGTCCATTTCCCTCGCCTTTAAAGCAAACCCCAAATATTGTATCATTTCACCCATAAAAGGTAAGAGTAATCTAGAAGATGAAGAGTCTTTTATTAATATAACTATAATATCATTTTCACCTCTAAAAAAGGAATAGTTCTATAATGTCATCAAATATCCAGTCAATGTTCAAAGTTCCAGATACTTTGTAAACCTTTTCTTTTCTTTTTTAAATTGAATTAGTATCCAAATAAGGCTAATACTGTGATTGGTTAATATGCTAGATTTCTTTTACTCTGGAGTCCCTCCTTCCATCTCTCTCTCTTTTTTTTTTTTCTTTGCAATTTATTTGTTGAAAAAGAAACTTGATTGTTTTACCTGGAGCAATCACCACAGTCTAGAACTTGTTGCTAGCAGCCCCATGGTGTAGTTAAACATGTTTCTCTGTCCCCAGGGTTCTTATACATTGGGAGTTGCATCTAAATCTTGATAAATGCAGGCTCAGCTTTTTGGGGTGAGAGTAGCTCATAGGTGGTACTTTCTCCCATCTGGAGGAATATACTGTCTCGTTACCTCTCTCTCCCTCTTTCTCTCTCCTTTTTTTTTGGTAGGGGGAGGTGATTAGGTTCAATAAATACTAAATAGTATTTATTTATTTATTTTACTGGAGGTGCTGGGGACTGAATCCAACACCTTGTGCTAAGCACACACTCTTCCCCTGAGCTACACCCTTATTACCTCTCCTTTTATGATGCTGTCATGTTGCTTTATATATTCAAATTCTAATTTTGAAAAAACTTCAAACCTATGGAAAGTTACAAGGATAGTGGGATGAACTCCCATAAATTCTTCATCTTGATTTACCAGTTTTTGCCACATTTGTTTCATCATTCACACTCATATATATTTTTCAAAGTCAATTGAGAATGGGTTGCAAACATGAAGTCCCTTCACCCTTAGATATTTCAATGTGAATTTCCTAAGAACTCTTTTCCATAACCATCTAAAAGAAAAAAAGTTTCTTCTGTTTTCACAACACTTCTGACACCAAATGGGTGGGGTTTTCCCTCACACTTAACAATTCACCAACCGTTCAGACACCAACTTGGTGTCCTCCAATTCAGTTCTGACATTAAAGGCCCAGAGTTAGCACAGACCCCGCAGGTTAAGGGCTCAGTCCAGCAAGCCTGCCCCAATTTCAGACTCCAGTTGTGGGTTGTCACCTGGACTTTTGATCAACCAGCTATAAATTAGGGGCTCCTAGATCCTCTCTCAAGTTTGATAACTTGCTAGAAAGGCGCACAGAACTTGGGGAAATATTTATGTTTACCAGTTTATTATGAAGGAGACAGGTGAATAGCCAAGTGGAAGTGATGCACAGGGCAAAGTAAACAGAAAGGGCACCGAGCTTCCATGCCCTCTCTCGGAGTGTCACTGTCTTAGCACCTTGATGTGTTCACAATCCCAGAAGCTCTCTGAATGCCATTGCTTAGGGTCTTTATGGAGGTTCCATTATGTAGGCATGATTGATTAAATCATTGGCCATTGGTGATGGGCTCCATCTCCAGCCCCTCTCCCCTCCCCAGATGTTGGGAAGTGGGACTGAAAGCTCCAACCCTCTAATCACCTTGTTGGTTCCTCTGGCAACCAACCCCCATCCTCCCAGCATCACCTTATTAGCATAAACTCAGATATGATTGAAAAGGGGCTTATTACAAATAACATAAGATGCTCCTCTCACCCCATCACCCAGGAAATTTCAAGGGTTTTAGGAACTCTGTGCCAGGAACTAGGGACAGAGACCAAATGTATATTTCTTACACACCACACCATCAAATTCAGGAAATGTTACAGTGATGACATTCTGTTATCTAATTCCTAGATGGTACTCCAATTTTGTCAATTATCCTGTGTTGCTTTTTGAAATGACTTTAAGAGACTTATTTCCAAACATCTGATTCTTGCAACCATGGGGTCATATCCTCAGAAATAATTTATAAGTCTATATTAAATTTATTTTATTTCATTTTTATTTTTATCAAAGCAATAAATGTACTTAGTTTTAAAAAACCAAACAGTCCAAATTTATGAGGAAAACTAGCAGTCCTTTGTTATCTCCTACCACACCCATGGCAGCCCCCAACCACTTCAGCTCTTTTTTTAAAAAAATACTTTTATTGAAGTATAGTCAGTTATACAATATTGTGTCAATTTCTTGTGTACAGCACAATGCTTCAATCATATAGGAACATACATATATTCGTTTTCACATTCTTTTTCACTGTAAGTTACTATAAGATATTGAATATAGTTCCCTGTGCTATACAGTATAAACTTGTTGTTTATCTATTTTATATATATTAGTATCTGCATTTCTCCCAGTTTATCCCTTCCCACCCCCTCCCCCGCTGGTAACCATAAGTTTGTTTTCTGTGTTTGTGAGTCTGGTTCTGTTTTGTACCACTTCAGTCCTGTTAAGTGTTTCCTCTGGGATTTACCTTCATATTTCTAGATAATATGCTTCAATTGCAATTTCTTGGTTTTTCAAATGTCGATGTCATCTTTTGACTTCCTACTATGGAAGATGAAGACTTAGCCCTCTTGGATCATCCCTCACTCCCACCAGCAATAGAGTCACGTCACGGGTTCTGGTTAGATATTCATTGGTTACCTCATTTTGACTTTGTAAATAATGTTCACAGCTGAGCCACCTGGAGTTCTATGTGTTCTTTTCCTTTCTTGTACATTTTTGTTTTCTTTTCATGAGCACAGGACTGGGGCTTGATTGCTCAGGGCCCCCAGGGCCCCACCCAGAGCAGAAGCTGCTGAATGTTTGCTGAATTAATGAATGATGCTCACTTAAGCATCTGGGTCAGGGCAGACATATTTTTCAATTCAAAAGATTAGGTAGGGAACCCCAAATTCTCAAGTTCCCTATCTGACCCAAGTTAGCACCCCACCCCATGAAGTTCCCTAAACTTTTTTGGAGCCTGATGCCTCATTCAATGAGTCATTCATTCATCCATTCATTCAATTCATTCAATAACTATTAATTGAGTACCTACTGTGTGCTAGGTATTGGAGTTATAGCACGACCCAAAACACATCAAGTTCCTGCCCCATGGAGCTAGCAATCTGGTTGGAGAATAAGAGAACAAGAAAATAAACATGTTGTCCAGAATAAGCAGGGTTAAGGAGCAGAGAGGAAGGGTGAGAGAGGAAGGCTGTTTCAGACAGAAAGTTCAGAGAAGACCCCTGGGATGAGGTGATGAATGAGCAGATTGCAAGGAAGTAAGGCGGATATTGCAGGAGAGCATTTCAGGTTCAAAAGGGACCAGCAAGTGCAAAGGCCCTGAGGTGAGATAGTGTGTTGGTGTGTATAAGGAACAACAAGGAGGCCAATGTGACTGGAAGCAGAGTGTGAGGAAGAGCAGCTCCTGATGAGGCTGGAGAGGCAACCAGATGGATTTGGGAGTTATAGACCATGGAATTTATTGCATGTGAGCAGGGAAGCCTTTCTGAGTTTTCAGTGGGCCAGTAGTTAGGAGGCCATGGAGATGGTCCCAGTGAGGGGATAATGGCTTAGCCTAGGGTCATGGTCCTGAGTGAGAAGGGACGTGCTCAGAGTCTGGACGCATCTTGAAGGTGAGGCCAACAACATTAGCTGAAGTGGTGTATGGAGAGAAGTGGGGGATGAGCCATTGACTGTGATGGTTAATTTCATTGTGTGGACTTGACTGGGTCACGGGGTAGGGGTGGGGCAGACATTTGGTTCAACCTTATTCTGGGTGTGTCTGTGAGGGTGTATCTGAATGAGATTAACATTTGAACTGGTAGGCTGAGTAAAGCAGATTACCCTCCCCAATGTGGGTGGGCCTCATCCTATCAGCTGAAGGCTGAACAGAACAAAAAGGCTAAGTAGAGGAGAATCCACTCTTTTTGCCTCTGAGTGGGGACATGGGTTTCCTCCAGCCTTCAGACTCTGACTCAGACTTGAACTGGAATTCACACCATCAGCTCTCCCCAGTCTCCTCCTTGCCAACTGCAGATTCAGCCTCCATAATTATGTGAACCCATTTTTATAATAAATCTCATTATAAATACCCCCTATTGGTTCTGTTTCTCTGGAGAACCTGATTAATGCACTGACCATTGAGGGGTCTGGTCTTAGCTGTGGGAATTTTGGAACAGATGGACCAGAAGATGGACAACAGTTTGGACATGTTGAACCTGAGATCCCTATTAGACATGGAGGTGTAGGAAGTTGCAGGGAATAGTTTAGAGTTGGGGATGGGCGTCGGATGCTGTGTGATCTTGAGTAATCTACAGTTTTCTGAACTGATTTACATTTACACTCCATCCTGCCCCCATGTGATTCCAAGGATGCCAACTCAGACCTGACCAATTAGAGCCTTATGTTGCCTGTCACAGGGATTGGTTCAGAGATAACCATGTGGACAGAGATAAGCACACTTTCTCTGTGGGCTTCATGATATAAGGGCTGGGAGCTGCTACAGCAAAATAAGAAGACTATGAGGAAAGAATGAATCTGAAAGAGTGGATGGGGGAAACACAGATGTTGGGGATGGCTTTGAGCCCTGATCAAGCTGCACCTGAACCTAAACCTATGTTCAGTTCAGACATATGTGAGTCAATAAATTCACTTTTTCCTCAAGCTACTTTGGGTTGAGTTTCTTATTTGTTTGTTTGTTTATGCAGGGGAGGTAATTAGGCTTTATTTATTTCTTTATTTCTTGAGGACGTATGGAGATTGAACCCAGGACCTTGTGTATGCTAGGCATGCACCCTACCACTGAGCTATACACTCCCCCACTTGAGTTTACTGTTAATTGAGCCATAAATCTGTACCTGAAAAACCAGTTTTTTCATTTTCTAGATTAAAAAAGTAAAACCCAGAAAATATGAAGGGCTTCCCGGAGGTCACTCAACTAGTGAGCAAATGGGTAATTGAGCCTGTTGAGTGGACCAACCAAACCCTCTGCTCAACGTCTCTGAAGAGCCAGGATTGCTGGTTGAGAACGAACTGCCCCAGTCCCCAGCCCTGCAATGGAGTCTCCCTTGTAGAGCAACTCCGAAGGCTGGCCTGGAAGACTGCCCTCTCCCAGGGTCTCCACTGGCTGCAGAGTCCACTGAGCAGGCTCCAACTCGCTTAACCTCTTCCCAGGACGTTTACATTTGTCCCCTGGAGCTGTCATCTCTCCAGCCACCTCTGGTCTGTGGACATTTAACATAATCACACTAACTAGCAACTGTCTGGGGTCTGTGTGTTCCAGGAGGTGGCAGCTGTGTCAGCAAATGTGGACATGGCTCCAGGGCGGGGGTGAGGACAGAAGTAGGGGGTGGTTGGGGAAGGATTGGAGGGCGTCCAATGCCAGGCAAATCCCACTCCTGCCTGCCATGGGGACAGAAGCAGGGGCTCAGGCTTGTCACCAGCCCCCTCAGCACCTGTCCTCACTAACCATCACCTGGGAGGGGGAGGCCCAAGCACCCCACACTCTGGGAGCTGCTACTCCGGGCAGGTAGGACCCGCGCAGAGGAAAGAAGACAGAAATGTGAAGCTGTGCCCAGGCGTAGGGCGGGGCATAGGGCAAGGGGCGGGGCCTGATAGGGGAGGTGGGCGAGGAGTGCAGAGTGCTCAGTCCTGGGTCGAGTGTGTGACCCACTCGAGTCCGTCATCCCACTCCCCTCCCTCCAGGCCTCGAGATTCTCATCTGTAATTGGGAACGCAGTCAGTCTGCTCTCCTCCCAATAGGCGCCCCCCCTCATCCTCCGTGCTGGAGGGGTCCCAGGACATCTTTCTAAGCTACCTGCCTCCCTCCTCTACTGAGAACCTGTGCCTATTTCCCAGTGCTCCTCAGGTGAAGTGCCATCCTGGGTCCTTTGAGCCCTGTCCCTTGTCTATCTGTCTGTCCTTCCTCCCCAACCCCATTTTTTTCCCCAGCTGAACTGAGTCATGGCTGGATGTCCAAATGCTCCAGGTGGTCCGTGACTCCATGCCCTGTTCCCTCTACCTGGCATGCCCTCCCCACCCCTTCCAGGGGGTGAAGCTCAGCTCTGCTGTCCGCTCCTCAGGAACCCTTCTCCAATGCCCACCCTCTGAGAACTAACTTTGCCCTTCTCTGGGCACTGCTTCTCCTGGTCAGCTCCTGGAGTTCCGGTTCATTCACGCAGCAGTCACCCGAGGGGGCTTGGAGGGCTATGTCTGTCACCTGTCTGAAGTCCTCACTGGAGCAGGGCTCTGAGTGAGCCTTGCCAAGTGTTGGTTGAATTTATTGCTGTGTCTGGAGCTCAGAGAAGGGAGACCTGGCAGTGGGTGGAGACAGGGAGGGTTCAGGGACAGCCACAGTGCGGGGTGGAGTGGGGCGGAGAGAGGCCTTCCGCCCACGCCCTTTCTGCACTGGCACTAAAGGAGAGACCACCTCCTGGGGGGCCCCAGGGTGGCCGTCTGGTCTGCGGCTGGGCCCACTTCCCTGGACCCTGATGCCTGTGGCCCTGCCAAGGTCCAGCTTGGCCAAGGTGAGCTGAGGACATGCCGAGCTCCAAGTGCCAGGCTCCCCAAGGCTCTCATTGATAGGGCACTTCCGTGGGCTCAGTGCATGTGTGCTTTGGCCCATCGCATCCCCAAGACACCAGCTGCCAGGTGCTATTATTAGCACCCTCATTTCCCAGAGGAGGCTGCTGAGGCTCAGAGAAGGGACCTGCCCAGGGTCACACAGGGAGAACGTCCTGAAACTCCTTACTAAGAACCATGGGCTAAATGTTCTAAGTGCTTTACATGCATTAATTTGGGTAATACTACAACCCTGTGAGGAGGGACAGTTATTATTTCTACTGAACAGATGAGGAAGTCGAGGCACAGAGAGGTTAAGCAATTTGCCCATGGGCACTCAGCTAGTAAGTAGCAGAACTCAGGCATTTGGCCACAGAGCTTTTATGCACTTTCCTCTCAGCCTGATGACATGGGTGCTGAGGAGGGGGGCGATGTCCCTCTCAGGACATCGCACACCACAGTTTGCAAACATTTCACACCCTTGCCACCTCACCTGTCCTTCAGCCCAGGGCAGACACAGAGATCATGATCTCCATTTTGCAGAGGAGAAAAGTAAGACCAGAGGAGGCTCATGACTAACCCAGGGTCACACAGCAAGTTTGTTGCTAGGCAGGGGCTTGGGTCCTAGCTTTGACATTCAGGCCTGGGCTCACCTAGCCCTACCACTGGCTGGACACACTGAGTTTGGTGACCCTGGGGAAGGGGGTTTGGAGGACAGAGGACAGGTGGGTAGAGAGTTCTGGGCTGGGAGGCAGGAGCTCAGGAGGAGAGCCCAAGTCTTGCCTCCAGCTCGCTGTGGGAGCCTCAGTTGCCTAATCTGTGAAATAAACAGCCTGGATCTGTGGCCCCTGAGGCTACTTCCAGCCTGAATTCACAGCCTTGCTCTGAGAGGTGCCTGGGGACTCCGTGTTGCCTGCTCACCTCGCTGCTTTCCCTATTAGTGCCGCCCAGTGGCCTCGTTTCCCCTGCAGGATATTTTTTCCACCTGCTCGCAGCCTCCTCCCATCTGGCATGGCTGCAGGCTGCAGGAAGCTGGGGAAGGTGTCCAGCCAAGCCTGGAGCCTCACCCTGGTTCGGGAATCAGGGCCTCCTATTTCATCGGCCTCACTGTGCTGCCTGGGGAGCACTTACTCCATTCTGCTTCCTAGCAGAGCAGCCAGTCATCTGTCTGTCTCCCTCGCCAGAAGGACTGTCAGCTCCTTGAGGGCAGAGGTCACAGCCGAAGAACAGAGCTTGCTAGGCAGTGAGCAACTCCCTACCATTCCGGAAACATGCTCGGAGAGGCTGGGTGTGGCAGGGACATTGAGCAGGAGATAGAATGGAGCTGGGGATCAGGGTGAAGGGTCTCAGACCCCTCCAGCTCCTGGTTCTGAGACCTTGTGAACAGTCCTCGAGACCTCACGGTGCGTGCGGGAGAGGACTTCGAGGCTCTGCACTCTGTGGACAGTTGAAACAATAAAGAAGCATGAAATTGACTCAGCGAGGATATGTTTATGTGACCTCTGGGCAGACACTGGCCTGAGGGTGGATAGATTCAGAGTCCCAGGGCTTTTGCCCTGACAGAGTCCCCTCTCTGCATGGAGCATTGATAACCCACACCCTGTGGGGAGCTGCATTACCTCCCGAGGATCTGGGATGTCGGCACCATCCTCTGAGGTCTGCTTGCCGATGGCCTGCCCATCTTCTGAGAGTGAAATCTTCAGTGCTGATAAAACCAGGACGGGCAAGGCCTGAAGGTTGACATCCCAGGCAGGCAGGGAGTTGGGGAGGTGGGAAGGGAAACCATCTGCCGTGAATACATCCAGAGCCTGAGCCAGTGGCATCGCCTCGTCCGAGACCATTCAGGTGGTTTGCACTTCTCAGATGCAACGTGTTCTCTCTGGCCTGGAGGGCTTTGCCCAGGCCACTCGCTCCACCTGAGGAGCTCATCCCCTCCCTTGGCCTGGCTAACTCCCATCCATCCTCCTGGTCTCCATTTCAGTAATTCAGCAACTGCTTCCTGAACCCTTGCAATGAGCCAGACACTGTCCAAAGTGAGCTGTTCTCAGTGAGTGAACAGTCCTGTCCTCTCAGAGTGGCCACGCACTGCTAATATTGAATGAGTGAGTTGGGAGAGCCCTGTGACTGTAATGAGTAGCCCCCAAGTCAAAGGCTTAACCCAGTGAAGGTCTATTTTGCACTCATATCAGGGTGGCAGGGGGCTCTGCTTCAGTGCCACTGCCATCCCCTAGCCTTGGCTGGGGTCCCCTTGACCCTCTGCATCAGGCCAGCCCATGAGGGAAGAGGGAGAGCTGGAGGGCTGGGCAGGCAGCTTTCATGGCTCTGTCTGGAGGGGTGCACTTGCCACTTCCACTCACATTCTACCGGTGCGAGCTTGGCCACAAATACACAGCGTCCTGTGCTGCTCTAACAGTTCCCCAAACTCGGTGGCTTAAAACAACAGGAGGCCAGAAATCTGACATCAAGATGTAGGCAGGGCTGTTCCCTCTGCAGTTTTTAGGGGGAACTTGGGGGCTGTCAGCAATCCTTAGCATCCTGGGCTTGTGGCCATATCACTCCAATCTCTGTCTCCGTCTTCCCAGGGCCTCCTCCTCTGTGTCCTTCCCTTTGTGTGTCTCTTATCAGGATGCTTG